>NC_091393.1:126219481-126594481 GCF_032191515.1 Phaenicophaeus curvirostris | reverse complement strand
AGAAGGGTGTGTTTGTATATGTATTTAGGGATAAATAAGTCTATAGCAAAGACCTGCAGCAGTTTTGCCATCTCAGAATCATGTGCTGCTTGTAACTGAAGTTCGTCCTGAATACTCAGGACAGATTCTGGCCTGTTGGCTGGTCTCATCCATCATTAGTTTTAACTACGGCCCAGGGGTAAAAATAGCTCCTGAGTCTGAAACACAGGACCCAGAGCTTAATGAAACTGCCCTCCAAGGTAGATGGCATTTGGTTCACTGTCCCTTTGATGGTTTTCAATTGATCACCTATTACCTTCCTCCCTATCACCCCAAAAAGATTTTTTCAATTAGGTTCAGTTTGTTAAACAATAAACTATCAATATGATGTGGATAAGGAGATAAATGAGCATGGTTCCGGGGGAGGAATTTCATGTTCGAGAAGTTAACCTACCAGTCCTTTGCAAAGACGTGGCTGCTGAGAGGAATGAGTGGGAAGATGAGTGATGTGATGTGGCTGGACATCTGATGTGGATGGCATCGCTGCGTACATGGAGGCGCGCCAGCCATCATCAATCTGGAGGGCAACCTGGAACAACGAGTTCTTGCCATGGGACACATTTTAAAGGAAGCAAGTTACTTCCAAACTGAAAGACAAACACCACATACCTGGGCATGCTTCTTGGCAGATACACCTGGTGTAATGCACATACATTGTATTTAGCATCAGGCCTATGAACAGGATAGATTGATGCCTCTGGACTGCTTTCTTTGCCCCTCTTCTCCTCCAGTGCTCCCATTCACACAGCTGGATAAGCACGGTGATGACAGATATTAAGCCCTGTCATCTGATAGAAGAATAAAAGCCAACAGATGTGGATTCTCACCCATCTAATCTTAGAGGGAATATCAATATCTTCATACCCAAGCATTTCTGGAAGAGGTAGTGTTTTCTCAGAATGATCTCCATCAAGTCCTGCCACACAAGATGGTGTCACTAGCACTGATTTCTGAGACACCTACTCATTGGGAATGGAAGTCCTACAGACAATTCATGGCATTTCTACTTGCCTGGAACCAGATTAAATCCCAATATTGTATTACATACCATTGACCCAAGCCTAACCCCAGCTGAGGTCTTAACAGAGGCTCCAAGGAATAATTAATAATCATATGATCCTTTGCAAATTGTGAATACGATCTGAATAATAAAATGGGATAGGACTCATCTTTTATAACTTTAAACACCCACAATTCAGATATCTTGTCTAAACTGGCCATCTTAACTTCTTGCAAGTTTGATTTAGAGATGCAGGCACTCTGAAGAGTGCAAAGGTGGGGTGACTCAGACCATGCAGTGACTTAGCTCTCTCTCTACTAACCACAAACAGGCAAGCACAGATGAGACACTCTTAGATAAAATGTGGTGAATTATTCTTTCCACTCACGTTTGTGGGCTAATTTTTTTTACAGATATTAACATGAATCCTTTACGATTCTCTCCCAATTGCACTTTTTAAAGACAGAATTATTAAAGTCTGATTGAAGAATCCAAATGATAGCACTTTTTGCAAAATAAGGGCTATAAAAGCTTTCTCAAACAGTAAAAAAACATTTGCCACCTAAAGGATGAATGTTTGGAAGCTGGAGGGAGATTTTTTTATTATTTTTTTTTTAATTTAGGGAATGGGCTTAGAAGTCTTTTCCTTTCTATTTTGTGATTTTTCCCTCAGATGGCAACTTGGCCTGTCAGTTTTGTGTCAGTGCTTGTTTATGCCATAAATGTCATCTGGAATGACAACACTAGGAAAAGGTCAGGGCTATTACTGAACAAGCTTACCCCCTGGAGCCTAATACAGTCAAGACACTGCGATTCAGCTGCTGAGAGTTGCTGAAGACATGGCAGAAGGGAGAAATATTTAGGTATTTTTCAGTGCTGGTCCATGGAAATCATACCTCAGGGCTCAAAAAGGGATAAAGCCAAGAGCAACCTTACGTGTTTGATTCAGGTAATGTATTCAGAAGAATTAATGGGAAGCTCCAGGATTTGAGGAGACAAGCAGAGCTGCCTGTTTCTTTTTATTAGTGTATGGATGCTAAATACTGCTCTGAGAATGAAGTTTGATCAATAAATCGTACCCTAGTTGTTGTTCTGCATTGGCTTCTCTGCCTTGACTGTTAGAGAAGGACCATGTGTTTGCCTTTTTTCTTTACCCCCAAGTAAAAATTCTTCAGTAAGTAGAAACATAAAGGAATGAGGAAAGCAGCTCTAGCTAAATACTCTTTGCTGTCATCTATGACTTGGGTAAATGACCTTGCATATAGGTGACTCCAGCTAAGGTAGATAACTGTCCAAATAACAGCAACAGAACCCCAACCTCAAACTGTAACAATCACACCAGCTGACCAAGAATCACCTAAGCACGATAACTAGAGAGAGGATGTAATCCTTCCTTAGACGTCCTCAGATCAAAAATATTTGCCTCGCCTATGGCAAGGCCAGGTGTGAAAATATTTTCTAGATACACCACCAGCTAGATATGATTTTTTTTTTTTAATCAGCTGTTTTCAGGACTCTAAGACTTCCATATTGGGTGCTATCTTAGCTTATTCCAAAGAAATTATTCACATATTCGAGTTGAAGAATGAGCGTGTTCACCACCCGTATTTGATGCTACAGGACAATACAAATGTTCTTCTCTTTAGAAAGAATACTTGGAAAAAAATAAAAATAAAGACATTCACTACCTACTGAAAGTCCTCCCAAAGCACACTCACTATTTTCTCTTTGAAGTGGTGAAAAGAGAAAGACTAAAAAAATAATCAAGCAAACAATCTTCTCATCAAGGAATGATGAAAATGTGAAGTTGTAAATACCTGACAAGTAACTTCTGGCTGTTTGGCCACTAGAACTCTCTTTGCTCCCGATAGCAGAGGAAAGTCACCAAGAAAAAATGTGAAGACAGGTTTGTCTGCTCAAAAGCTCATTTTTAAACTGAATCTTTGGAACTGTTAGATCTTATCTTTCTCTTGAAGCATTTAGTGATAAAATAAATCATATTTTATATAAAGAATATACTTCTGCTCATTAATAAAAGCCAGATGTAACAAAAAAATGTCTCTTTCAGACTTTCAGAAGTTTTTGAATTCTGGCTTCCTCCTTTCAGCTTTATACTGAGTTTTTATTCCATTATCTGATGAAATCTTGATAAAATGTAAATTGGACCATCGCATGGACCATACTTGTATTTATTTATTTCGTTTCCATTTTACAAGCACTTATCTAGTAATCTTGGCACTTGTAGTGCCAGAAATTCAGAATGATCCAAATCTACAAAACATAATCCAAACTCACCATTAGCAATACAAGACCTGTAAATGCTGAGAGCCTTGTGGCATGAAAAAGGGGGGAAGAAAAAGAAAAAAAATATACCATAGGGGGCTTTGTAATAATTATGATTTATTATTCCGTGGTGAAAAATGGAAACATTGACAAGGGATGTCTGATTGGCTCCATCTGTGGCACAGAGTTCCCAGTTTGTTTTGAATGCGCTTCCCACTTCATCCTTCAGCAAGGATTCCTCCTTTTTCAATGAAGACGTCCACTTTCTTTAGGAGGAAGAGGCTTTCTGGACATTTATCTGTAACTATTCACCTAGCTTCAATAGCCCTGCAGCCCTTAATGAGAAATAAATCCCCAGTCACTGCTGACAATTAAAATTAGACCTTGCATTTGTGGTACCAGCTTGGCTATGAGGCCAGATCATGCCATAGGTTTTCTTGCTCTCCTTGAACCCCCTGGCTTTGCTCCCCACTAGTCTGACTGGATTCAGTATGGAGTCAAGTGCTGCTGTTGGTCTTACCAGAATGGATCTGAGTCCAAAATGATGAAAACATAAGGAATAAGGATTACAGTATTTTCCCTCCGTGGTCTTGTCATAAGCAATTGCTGCAACAGAAAGGGCATCAAGGCACGATGTTCTTACTGTGAGATGTTCAGATCTCCCCTTCGATTTGATCTGCTTTTGGGAAGTGCTGACTGCCTAAACTCTTCAAATGCAAAACCAAGATGGATTTCTGTAGTGGAGGCACCTTGGCAGGAGGGCTGAGAAACAGCACTTTCTAGCACAAATCTTCAGCAGAACACTGTCGAAGAGAATAGAAGGAAGTTCTTACGAGCAAAAACATCTGTCCCTTCATTGAGGCAAGATGCAAAACCCCAGCAAACGTGTCTAGTTTGACAAAAAAGCATGGAACAATAGTTCCATATTGCTGCAGGAGGCTGGGAGTTGTGGGAATCAACAACTGAGCTGTCCCATCTCAGCCAGCATCGCAGGATGTAATACAGGCACTTCCCTTCCCCTCCCTACTGGTGTGCCCGTACTTTCCATCTCTGTGAAGCCAAACACCAATGACAATGAAATACATAGGGGTGTATTTTGCTAAATGATGAATTTTGCATCCAGGGAAGCAGCTTTCCACTAGAGGAGGTGGGAAGTGGAAGAGTAGGACATTAACCTAATTGTGTGCGTTGTCCTAAGGTGCTGGAGATCTAACGCACTCTGTGTGATTTTACAAATCTGAAATAGTAAGTAGGAAAGAGGTGATTTAAGTGGTTCACGTAACCCTCTCAGTGCCTCAGTTTCTCTGTTGAACAGAAATCTACGCGTTATACTCCAGAAGAGTCTCCCACGTTTCTTCAGGATATGCTTCTATCAGTCTCTGTATGCAGAAGCAGCCTTTGAAACCAAGCTCAGGGCCATTATCTACACAGATTCAGGCTTGTTGTATGTAAACTATTGCCCTTCTTTCTTGCAAAACTGCAGAGCAGAACAGCAAAGTATCTTAGGTATGGTGGTTGGCCAATGATAAACAAAAGGACTGTAATCTCTGGAAACTAATACCGCATACAGGGGCTGCAGAACAAGATGAATGAAAAGCTGTGTGGTGTGTGGAGTGTTTGGAGGGATATTTTTTTGTTGTTGTTGTTTCAAAAGGAGTTTTTTTACCCCAGGCCAAGAGCCTTTGTGTCAGGGAGACTGTCTCGTTTCTCTGCTCAAAGGCTGTCAGAGATGACTGAGATTTGAAAATGCTTTCTGAAGTTGACGAGGTCAAGGGAGACAGAGCTACCTCCCATCAGTCTCCGCGTCAGTGGTGGGATGGGAGGACACGTGAGAGGGAGAATGGAAAAAAAAGTGGAATTATCATCTCTGGAGAACCAGATAAAACAAAATAAATAATATAAAATAAAATACGAAAGAAAGAAGAGGCAGAGGTCAAACAGTCACACCAAAGTTTAGGGCATTAGTATTCAGTTGGAATAAGGGAAAGTATCTTGGTTCCCACCTGGGGATGTTCTGAAGAGAGGGAAACTGACTGGAGGCAAAAGATATATTAATATTACTCCACTTAATCAATACATAAAATCCTCCAATGTGTTTTTTGTACAAGCCTGCTCTGCAAAGTTAACACCTGCAGTGTTTTCTGATTCCATTGAATTGTGCTTGCAACAGTTTGAATCAGGACCAGCCAAACCAACCAGGAATTGAACTGGGTCTTGGGAGTGAGTAGATGGGCTGCCACAGATTGTACCCATCTCGCTGAAAAGCAAGCGAGCCAATGCCACTCTCAGCCTTAAAGCTGGACTCTCTCTGTTCCACCTCACAGAGAAGCAGCACAAGGCTCTTTAAATCAATTTGGGGCATTGTATTTAACTGCTGATTTCCAGAGTTCACAAAAGCACCTTGCACAGGCTGCCCAGGGAGGGGGTTGATTCACCTTCCCTGGAGGTGTTTAAGGCACGGGTGGACGAGGTGCTGAGGGACATGCGTTAGTGTTTGATAGGAATTGTTGGACTATATGATCCGGTGGGTCTCTTCCAACCTGGTTATTCTATGATTCTATGATTCTATACAGTTCTCCACAGGGCATGCTTCTTCACAAGGATGCCCAGCCGGGCTGGTCACAAATAAACTTACACATCTGCATCTTACATACATCCAAGAGGAGAAACACATAGTGTAGCTCGTACGCCCAGCTTCAGAGTACTTGTATTCATTTAGGGTTTACCAGTAAGCACTGGTATCTGTTTTTATTATTGATTTCACAAAAACATTAGACAATGACACAAAAGGATGCCATTATTAGTAACAGGAGACTTATATTGGCCACATCTTTCTTTATTTTTAAAGATTTTTAGCTATAATTATTGACTTTCTGGAATCACAGGTCAGGTTTGAGTGTGTCTCAGGAAGCTTTGGACATCCAGGAAGCACTGTGGACATCCATCTCAGACAATTTTTCCCAAGACATCCTTTTTCTTAAATTAAAAAGTAATCACCTTTGAGTTTCACCACTCCCTTTCTGGGTCTGGAGGTGTCCCGTTGTGCTGGTGGTGTGCCCTGAATTTGGCAGCCTAACTAGTTGCAGGAGTTTAGCACAGAAAGTGAGAAACAGCAACAAAGCAGAGCAAGTTCTGTGACAAATACCCTTCTGCACCCACTGCTTCAGTGTCTACAGGAATGAAACGGGCAGAGGGTTTCCTATGTGCAGCAGAGTGAAGTAACACAGTTAAAATAATTTCTGTTCATTTCTCCAGTATGATCCACACATGCTGGGCAGGAAGCACAGCTGCTGCTTCAAGGTCCCATGTAGTTTGCCCAAAATCTCATCCGTGTGAATTATTTAGGACTGTGGTGCCACAAACATCATTCTGCTCCATGACTCCTCATTTTGCTGCAGTGCCCAGGGGACCACAGGAGCCTCTGCCCGCTCTAGGATAGGTTTCTGGAGCCAGAGGGAGACTGCAATGCTGTGCTTGGATAAGGGAATGTCACAGCAGAAGGATATACGCTTCAGGAGACTCGACAAGGTAAAATAGTCCTGTTCTATGACTCCTCCCTTGTCAGATGACCCAACGTTTAAGGAGTGACCTGCATGTATGTGACAGGTAACCATTTTGTCTTATGTGCAGGAAGAAAGACATGGAAGAAGAGATGAAAAATGAGTCCATATGCAGCTGTTAAAGTTGCGTAGCCAGCCGTACTTGAGCACCGAGGAGGGCAACGGGGCATCTGACAACAACATATTGCTGCACCACATCCCAGCAGCCAAGCATGTCAGGAGACAGGGCAGGCAGCAGGGACTTGGCTGCACACGCCTGCACTCTCAGCTTCACATCACAAGTCATGCCCCGCAGAGCCAGTTTAAGACACTTCCTCTCCCAGACCCCATCGATAGACACTTATTGCAGATTAGTAATAGTAGTGCAGATGCTGAAGATTAGTGTCCCTTTAATTGTGTTGAATCAGCTGTTTGGAGGGTTGATATCTAACCCTGGATCAGTGAATTAATCTGGTTATTATAATGCTCTTCCCCCAAAGACCTTTTTTTTTGTTTTTTGCTTGTGTGCTTGGTTTTAAGTTGGCTGTTTCACAGATCTGGGTTGATGGGAAACCAAAGATAATCTTAAACCAGGACAGCTCCGGAGGTCATAGCAGTTTTGCTTTAGGTAAGGAAGAGGGTTCCTTCTCAAATTCTACCTGTGCAGGCGACACGGAGACACCTTCATTTCTGTGTTGTAGAGAATAATTAGCTCAGCATTGATAACTTCAGTTGTGCTAGGCCCATTTAACACTCGAGCTAGATGGCATGGAAGGGTCTATGCCCATACTGTAAACTAGACCTCCAGAACTGTGTGATTGCACCCAAACTACGCATTGGGAATGGCCTCTGGACCACACCAAGTCCCAGACTGAGGCAGGATGTCATTCAGGGTGATGCTGGGCTACACCAGGACAGTTAACATGTTCAATCTCTATGTCCGTGGCCTGGAACTATTTAATTTGCCATTATAGACATAGTCACAGAGTTGAAGTTGTAGTTCTCTCAAAGCTCATGGTTTTGGCCTGGCTAAGAGTACAGAGCAATGCACATTTTCTTGCTTTCCACAACGATCCAGTCTGACATCCCAAACCTGGCTGCTTCTTCCTTATATTGTCATATGACCCACACTGAGGCAGATGTGGAAAGGGATATTACATCTGCATTGTCACCAAGGAAACAAGAAGCAATGACAGATTTCACCAGACGAGCACTCGCTTCTACGTCTTTAGGGCACCTGATGGTAGCAACCTGGCTTTTTCGTTAGGGATTAGTAAAGTGGGAAGTATAAAAATAACAATAGAGAGAAAACAAAAGCCCAACAGAGAGAGAAAATAAGAAATAGTTTGTCCCTTCGCATCTGCTCACAGAGTTCATGATTATAGATTATTATAAAGCACAGGTGATTGTGCCTTGCAAAAGCGAAATCTGTTGGTCCCAAGAAAGCCAGATCTAAAACCCACTGAGCCCTGGTCGGTGAGGCGTGACCTGGGGCAGAGCTCACTAATGTGGGAGAGAAGCTAAAAACACCTTTGGAGGTTTGGGCTAAAAAATCCTATCTGCTGTGTAAGAAAAGTAAACACAGAGGAATAACTTTTAAAACAGGGGATTCACATGAGGTTCCTAAATCTATAATCAGCTTAAAGGTGTAAATTCAAATAACATCCCCATTCTCTTTTCTTTAATTAGACTTACAAATAAATAGAGACAAATATGATTGTTTCTTTGTCTCTAGAACTTCCACTTGTTTCAAACTCCTTTAATTGCTGCTTCAGTGGTTATGAAATAAATATTTGCTTCTTACCTTAAAACTCATCAAAATGAGCTTAAAACATAACCCTCCTCCTTTCCTGGGAGGAAATTCTTTTTAGGTGTTTTCTGCATCTACAAGCTTATCTGTGCTTATGAGGAAAGCAATTTTCTCCTTCTAACAAGATTTTACTCTGGAGTAAAATATATTTTATTTGGGATCGTTCCAGTTTATATAGGTACAATAAGCTAACACCTATTCCTTTTTTTTTTATTTGTAATTTTTAGATGATCTAGAACAACTTACCTTAGTCATTTAAAAATCAAGAAAATGAACACATAAACGTTTTTCAGATAGCTTTCAATTTAAACAAACAAATAAAAAAGGGCGTCGGAGAAAGCGAGTACACACCACCAACAACTTGGAGTAGATTTACAGTTCTTCAGCCTTTGCTCTAGCCCTGGAGCCTGATGGGACGCTGGTGTCCTTGGAGGAATGGTAGAAGGAATTGCTAGGGGCCAATTGCTGATTTTATCATTCAAACACAAAATTTGTTACACCACTTTATCGGTCACAGGGAAAGCAATTATAGTGTGGTTCAATTTTCCAGTCAATGGCTGTACTGGGGATCAAAGTCAGGCTCTTTATGATGGAGAAAAAAATGGTTTGCTATTTTGTTTGTTATTTAAAAATAATAATAATAAAAAGCTTGCACTTCCAGTACAATATTGTGTTTCCCTCTGTGCCTTCTTTCTTTCTTGAGATAGGGCTGATTATTTTGGTTTTACTCTTGTTAAATAATCAGGGTATTTTGTTTTGGCTTTTTTTTTCTTTCTCTCTTCATCATGCACTAAAGTCATTGCAATGTAGAAATGGAATTGTCACGCTTAAGAGCGATGCAGCATTAGAACTCTTATCACAAACACTGGAGGTAAAACACCAAATTGCTTAGTACAAAAGGTTTTCTTTTGGTCCTCTTTCAAACAAGAAAGATATTCAGTGTGTTTTGTGTTTTTATGTCTTTAGACATCTAGAATGTAATTGTCACTGTGATACAAAACACTCTGGTATCATGTTAAAACACAATTAATTTGCAAAAGCAAACAGGCCTATTTGATGATTGTACAGAAATGATGGGTTGAAGTCCACTGGAACAGAGAAACTGTCCACAGGCTTCTCTTCAGAAATTAAATATGTATATTTACCTTGAAAAAAGGAAAAAAAAATGGAATCAGAATAGTCAACAGGGAAGGAAAGCATATTTCCTCAACTGGAAGTGTAGTAATCACACTGACACAAACCTTTTACCTGAAAGTTCTTTACAAATGTTAACTAATATATCCTTCAGACACTCCTGTGCAGTAAGAATTTGAGCAGTAAGAGCAAAACATTGCCACATCAAAGAAATTCACATCAATTATTTAGACAAGTATTTTAATCACTCATTCTCAGAAAGCAAAACAGAAATTCTTGAAGATTTTTTCCTTCTGTGTTTTCTTTTCATTTCTTTCCTTCTGAACTGATTTAACACGATGTTGCTCTTCAGAGTGGCTAAATAAAATAGCACCTCAGACCAATGTGCAGTTTCAAGTTCCTCAGCTCACTTTTTTTATTGTAGCTATAAAATTACTTCTTTTTTTAATTAAAATCAGATTTGCCCTTTCTAGAAGTAGTCTCTGTACATTAGGAATATGTATGCTTTTTTCTATGAAGTGTTCACTTTGAAGCTGACATAGAATCACAGAACGGTTTGGGTTGGAAGGGACCTTAAAGCCCATCCAGTCCCACCCCTGCCATGGGCAGGGACACCTCCCACTGGATCAGGGGCTCCAAGCCCCATCCAGCCTGGCCTGAAACCCCTCCAGGGATGGGGCAGCCACAGCTTCCCTGGGCAACCTGTTCCAGGGCCTCCCCACCCTCATGGTGAAGAAATTCTTCCTTATATCTAGTCTAAATCCGCCCCTCTCCAGTTTATACCCATTGCCCCTCGTCCTATCACTAGGTGCAGGGTGGTTTCTCTCCTCTTGAATCAAGAGCCCTTTAGAGGCTTGTGAAGACACAGGATTCACCAAACTGAATTTTCCCTGAAGGTGCTGGAAATCTCACAGTCAAGCATCTTTCAAGGTGTATCTGAGCTTCTTTACTTATCAGTCTGTGTTGGTTCAGACAATAGACACTCAATAAAAACGATCTAAAATAATAATCTTCCCACTCTCAAAATTGTTGGGAATTGTTGAAAACTTCCACTTGCCATTTGAAATACTTTTTTCTTTTTTTTTTTTAAACCATCATATACATTTTTTCATCACATCTATACAGTTTTATTCAATGTAAAGAACAGAACCGCAGACATTTTAAAGAATAAAATTTGTCTGAAAGATTTTGACTAGCTCTACCACTGAGATGCTGTGGAAAGTATCTTCTTGAAACATTCCCAGTCTGCCCTGACACAGAAGCAATATGGAGCTTGGCATTTGGCAGCTGCTCACAGCACTTGTTCATAGACACTCACACACGCGTGTGCATGTGTGTACAAACCAGCATACTCTATATTCCATCCTTTTTGGGCAGGGACTGCAATAGTATTCTTTTAGGACATCCTGTGTGTTGCACATGAGAAAGGAAGAGATAATTTTGAAAATAAGAAAGAGAAAAGAAAGGAGAGGACAAAAGGGAAAAGAAAAGGGAAAAGAAAAAAACAAACAAAAAGGGAAATTAAAAAAGAAAAGGGGGAAATAAAGAAGAAAGGAAAAAAAAAGGAAAAGAAAATAAAATCTCACAGGTTTAAGTCTGACCCAGGAGCATACAGTTTGAAAAACCTCATTCCTCAAAATATTAGCTCTGAATTAATGTTTGACAATTCCAGCTCCTGTAACAGCAAAGAAAACCTCATTCCTGGATGCCGTATGAGGGACAAAATTTTGTTTCATGCATTTGCCTGCTTACACTAGAATAAAAATAAAAAATCATTACTTTGTCCTTCCCAGCTCTAAAAGCAACCACCCAGCTCCACTCTGACAAATTCAAATTAGCAGAAGGTTTCTCCCACTTGGGAGGCTGCAGCTCTGGCCCGTAGTCAGAGATAAATTTTTCAGGAAGCCTGCACCTAGAGTGATTAAGGGACGCCTCCCAATTTACTGTGTCACAGCTGAGCTGATAGCATAGCAGAGTTTCTCTTTCGTTGGCTCCCAAAGATGTCATAGAGAGGAGTATGAGCGATGGAGTGGGAAGGGGAAGAGGTGATGTGAGGAGCTCTGCGGCTGGGGAAAGTCAAACCTGGCTGCAGGTCCAGAAGCCAGTGATGACCTGCTGGATGCTGCTGAGTCTGTTTGTCCATGTCTCATAAATAATAAGTTTTAGAGGATTCCCAATAAATCCAATGAAACTAAATGTACTACAACAGCTAGAAGCAAGAGGCAAATAGAACCTTAACAAAACCCATCACGTGCCAGGAATTCACCACACACTGTTTTCAATCCCTTGCCTTTTTACTCCTGCTCCTTCTTTTTAAGCTAACATTTCTCCATTCAGAATTTTGTTTTGAACAAAATGTCTGTCTCACAAAGACCTGAGTTATTTCAGGGACTTTTTTTATTTCTAAAAGACTAATTACTATGGAAACACCTTGCTATGGAACATGATAATGTAAGCTGAGTTTTTAAGGAAAGGATCAATTGTTTTAACTACAGATTATAATTGTTGGGAGGGGAAAATACGTACAAATGTGTTAGTTTAAGCAGGAGCTCTGTGATGCAGAGCATTGCTGGGAGGTGAGACTTTCTCACCTGAAATTTGAGGGTTTCTCATTTATCCTTTTTAGGGATCCAATGCAAATGCATCTGGCATGCAAGATCATATAAAGAGACAAAGGATCATAGCTCAACCACAGTTGACACATGATATGGAGGAGACATGGACACAGGTCTTGTGGTGGAACACGAGATTGCAGTTCAAGATTGAATCCCTGCTCCATAAAGGAGAGCGGATGCCACTCTCACTGCAACAGTTTTGCACATCCTGAAATTTCTTCTTTTATTTCCTTTAATTTGTGAATGACAGTCAAATTGGTGAACTCCAAAGATAAAAGCAAAGTTCTCCAGTGTGGAGAAAAGCATCTTTCTGAGCTGGCAGGAATGACAAGCTCTCTGAAGCACCACAGAGGTTTGTCTGTCCAAGATGAGTATTTCTTCTCTCACTGTCAGCTGGAGAAGACAGCTTGTAGTGGTCATGGTTTAAATTACGCTGTGTACTGCAACGGAGAGTTGGGTTTGGTTCATTTTAACAGGTTGTTGCAGAGAAGTAGTTCAGCAAAACGGGTTCTTAGCATCTCAGCTGAGAAGGGAGACTGAGCAGCTGTTCATCCCAGCCTAGCAGGGAGTTTGCATTCAATGCTCAAGTCTCTGGGAAGTGGACAAAATTAACCAGTGTGGAATTCTTTCCCTGAACATCACAAATGGAGAACAAATATCGTCTTCAGATCTTTACACAAGTGAGAGTGAAAATTGTCTTACGATGGGTGATTCCATGGGCCATTGATTAGAAAACCACTTGGAAAGTGTGGGTTTAAATATCTGTAGCCAATTATCTACATTGTCAATTCTTTCATGTGTTCTCCTGAAAATTACACCAGGACGGTGAAATTTTCATTCTTGTACTACATTGCTAGTAAGTCAACCTTACTCTACGCAGTGGTAGGAATGTTTCTGCATTCTCTTTTCAACAAAGGCCCAAAACAAAGTTCGGGGGGGTTGCCTCTTTTTTTATACAAGGCTTATGGTGGAAATACTCAAAATCGTATTTTAAAGAAAAGAAACACTAATGTTTGATGGCATTCCTTTGACAACTTGTCACATCTCAATCTAAATTAAAACCATATCTGACACACCAAAAACCTTGTCTTGATCTGTCTTGTTCAGATAGTGCCAGTCCATGATATGACCTGAAATCCATTCCTTGAGGTCATTTACACAGTCTCATTGAAGCAATATACACTGGCTTCATATATTGGCTGCTGGTCAATGAAAACTCTGTCTAATGTGACACTGGAGACTCTATCACTGCCTGAAAGTGGTAAATGGATTTGATTTGTGGAAGAGAGGGATAGAAGCAGAAAGCCTCTCAAAGGGAAAGTTAAGTAATATGGTCCTACCTTCCATGAGCAGTCCCTGTGGAGCCTCCTTGCGCACATGGATGAGCACAGATAAGGATAGATGCAAGTCAGAGAGCACCTGATTTGGAAGAAACAAGTCTTATTTTTCCTTCCTGGGTTTGCCACTGTGTCACCTTGGGAAAAGGCCTTACAACAGTCACACACAATGTTTTCCAGATGGAGAAAGTGAGAGATTCCTCCTTCAGTTGATTCACTCCACTAGCTGCACACAGCAGGACTATAAACCCTTGTAGAATTGTTCACAGGAGTTTCAGGTAAAAACTGCAGTGTAGTACACACCTTCAGAGTGCTAGGGAAGATGCTAAGGAAAAGCAAAATCTTTAGACCTTTATTTTGAGTCCTCTATCTTGTCCTGAGAACTGTGAGGTCTTCTATAAAATAACTCAAATTCATTTATTTCTCCCTGGATAATGACCATGGCTTAAAGAAAGAAGAATTATGTCTATACTAGTAAATTAAGCATGCCTAGACTAATCCTCCATCACTGAGGCCAGCTGGCACAAAATGGTCCACATCAAACTCTCGAACTCTATTAGCTTCTCCAGCAAGGGAGGCTGCATCTGCAGTGCCTACAGACGTGGATCCTTGGCTTTTCCTAATTTACAGAGGGTTTAGGTGAGGGCTGGGGACCCAGAGCCAAATAACATCCCATTTGCAGAGTTTAATGGTATAGATTATCAAGCTTCAGTGCTTGAGAATGTTTCCTGGAGATGTTTAGTTTACTAAGATAGATCACAAGCATCTCCTTCTCCATGCATTTTGCCAAGGAGAATACAAGGAAGCATTCATGGGAAAGAAACGGAAACTGATTGTTCAAATAAAGCCTCCATTTCTGTAATCCTAAATCATCAATTTTTTTCTTCCTTCCAGATTCTTCCTGCCTTGGCTCTACCCTGCCCATCCCACCAAGGCTGTTGATGGGACACTTCATACCTGACCCCATTGGGATAAAGGAAAACTCTGGGACAACTCCCAGACCCTCATGCCATGAGGGTGTCTAATCCACTGTCATTATATTAACACCCTTGGAAGGCATTAACATTACTCTCTGGTTTTGGTTAAATGACAGGTACCTTCAATAAATCTTCACCAGAAAGTTATCTACACCTGATCTGCAGACACTGAATGTTGGAAACTCCATCCCTTGCCCTAGCAACGTATTCCACTTCCACATTGCCCTCACAGTTTATAAAGTGTGTCTAATTCTTCATTTGAATTTCTCTGCTTCCAGCTTTCAGCCACTGGATTTTTCTATGCCTTTACCTGCCTGATTAAATAGCCTGTTAGTTCAGGGTAGTTTCTCCTTGAAAAAGTAGTGCTGCTGTGTCTTCTTTTTCTTTTTGATAAGCCCGGGCTCTTCAAGTCTCTGATGATAAGATGTTTTCTCCCACTTATCTGGGAGCAATTTTCCAATGTATTTTTCTGCTATTAAGGACATGAGAACACCTGCATTGTAGACTATTTTTCTTCTTCCTTCCTATTTCCCAGTAACAGAAGGCAGTATCCAGTAGGCATATTATCCTTTCCAGAGCTGGAACTCCCTAAAAAATATAACCAACCTGCTATTACCTCATGGTATTCCCTTATATTAAGTTTTCTGTCCGCTATAGTCTATACTGGCAAACTAAGCAGTGGCAGGGGATGGGCACGGAGTCTTGAACTCTACCATATATTCTTACTGAAGAGAAGGACTTAGAGGTGTCAGTGGATGAGAAACTTAACATGAGCCAACAATGTGTCCGTGCAGCCTAGAATACAAACCATGTCCCAGGCTGCATCAAAAGAAGTGTGGCCAGCAAGGCAAGGGAGGGGATCCTGCCCCTCTGCTTTGCTCTCTTAAGACCTTACCTGCAGTCCTGCATTCAGTTCCAGAGTCCTCAGCATAGGAAAGACAAGGACCTGTTGGAGCCGATCCAGAGGAGGCCACAAAGACAATCAGAGAGCTGGAGCACCTCCCATACAAGGACAGGTTGAGAGACTTAGGTTTGTTTAACCTGGAGAAAAGAAGGTTATGAAAAGATCTCATAGCAGCATTCTAGTACTGAAAGGGGGCCTGCAGGAAAGATGGGGAGGGTCTGTTTATCAGCGAGTGCAGGGATTGGACAAGGAGGAAGGGGTTTAAGATGAAATAGGGGAGATTTAGATCAGACATTAGGAAGAAATTCTTCACGATTGGGGCAGGGAGGCACTGGCACATATTGAGAAGTCGTGGCTGCCCCATCCCTGGAGGTGTTCAAGACCAGGTTGGATGGGGCTTGGAGCAGCCTGGTCCAGGGGGAGGTGTCCCTGCCCACGGCAGGGGGTGGAACTGGATGGGCTTTAAGGTCCCTTCTAACCCAAACTAGTCTATGATTCTATTCTATGCTGTTAAATTGTTAAAGGGTTCCTTGCAATGCTTTCACCTTCCAGCACAGCTGCTTACTGTGCTTTGAGAGCTAGCACAGCCTTTCACAATAAGTAATTTGTAGGCAATTAACCATTTTGGAGATTGAGAGGGCTTAATAGTATGGAGGTGGCCAACCTTTGCCAGATGGCCTCCAGGTTGTAGAACAAGACCTGACACTTAGCCAATTCCAGACAGAGGCTAAAAATTGAGACTTCTCAGAAACTCTTTTGATGACTTCCAGATAGCTATGCAGCAGCTATGTATATTGCAGTCAAAAATATATTTATTTTTAACTAACCAAATCTAGGAGGGAAACATGTTGAAAAGTAGAGCTCTAGAGATTTAGGAACTCCAAAATAAAGCTAATTACTAGTGACTTGTCACAACTATCTTTCACAGCTGAAAATCACTGTCTTTAAATGAGTTCCTAAACCAAGCTGCACATCACATGTTTTTTTATGGGACACTCAGGCACCAGTTCCACCTGTTCATCGTATTAGACTCCTGTGAGGAGATGGAGTAGGGTGGGGATTACCACAGCCAACTGCATCTCTTTCACATGGAAAGCAATCTGCTTTAACAGAATTGGACATGTGAGAGCCAAAGAATGTTTCTGCGTGGGGAAAGCAGGCAAGGGATTTCAGGTCTCATGTTTCCACCTTCTATGCTCCACACCTCTCCGGTGACTCTTTTCATAGCATTTTCAATGAGGGTAATTGAGAAAAGTTGTCATGGGCAAGTCCAGCTTTCTGATATCGTGGTTTTGCTAGAGATTATTTCAAGTGTTAACACACTTCATTGTGAATGAGTCTCCTGACTTCCTGTGTTGCTTTCTGTCACGATTTGGATCACAGCAGAATTAACAAGACGTCTTTGCACTCCTTTCCTGGCATACATTTTCTGCAGGCACAAAAACTCTTGGCAGAGATTTGTCTTGTCGACTTCAATGGCTGAGCCTTTCCTCCCAGAAGCAATCCAGATTTCCATCTATGAATTGCTTCCATAAGGTCAGGACATGTTATTTTATACAAAGGCTTTCCTGGAATCCCCCCTGGAGCTCCTAGCAGTCGTCCTCCGTAAGCCCCTTCTCTGAGGGCAGCAGAAACAGTTTGGCAGGATCAGGGAGGGCTGCTTGAAGCATGTGACATTTTCCAAAGGGGTAAAGCTGAGTTTCCAGGTGCAGCATCTCCTCCCCAGAGTGAGGGCAGGATACTTAGCAGGAATTCAGAAAGGAACTTTGCAGCCTAGGGATCATCTAAGCCTCCCTGTTAGCCAGCCCATGACTTGTAGAAGACCCCAGGATGGCAGCCACTTTTTAAACACGCTGCGTAAGTAGGACACGTGGTGTTCTGCATGCTGGGATAAGCTGAATCCCTTCTCACAGTAGTCATTAAGTCTGATTTTACTTCTGCAGCTCTCTTTGGCTTCGTAAGAGCAACAGTTGGTCTGAAATGGTGTTAGATGTCTGGAGAGATTAGGGTTGAATTTTCATGTCCAGTCAATTAATAAAGAGGATGTCTTCTGTTTGGTTACTGCTTGTGCTGCGTTAACCTGAACTATACAGTATAGAGAAGAACCTGGGCTCAATGAATGTTATGGCTTCTATAAATCATTGGAACATGAGGCATACTTTCTTTGTCTGTCTGGTAGTTATGGATAAATGGGTAATATTTTTATTAATTTATTTACGTGGGGAAAGAGAGTTAGAATATTCAAGACAATAGTAGCAGGCTCACCAGAAGAAGATCCTAATGTGTATTTCTGACATATGTTGCTTAGAAATAAATAACAATTTTAATATTTTGTGTAGTTGATTGGTAGGCAAATTCATCTCTGAAATACAATTGGATAAAATTACTGCAAATGCTGTACTTATCTGAAGAGAGTTGGCTGAACCAAACCACTTCATTATCACCTACTCTTATCCAGTCACAACCTGAGATTTCTGTCTTGTGTGCAAAGCTGCAAGTTCTGTGAGCGCTGCGGCTGAAAACAGCGCTGGAACTAAGAATGGATGGTTAGCTGCAGAGTGGCAAATTTCATCTGAGCGGTTTTGACAGGTTGTGTTGCTTGGGTTGAACTTGAAATAACATCTTGACAGATCAGTGGTTCTTGTGCTTTTCCAGGTTGAGCTGTTCCTTAAGGTGTTGAGTCATATAACTTGATGATGGAGCATCAAACATCATGTGTTAAACCTGAAGAAAGAAAATAACAGATATCGTGACGATCAGCACATGTTAAAATATGTTTTAATGTTTCTAATTAAAAATAGTAGATTTTCCAGTATTTTGGTTCAGTGTATAGCAACAGCTTTGAAATGTCCCTGCTGTGCAAAACAAAAGGTACGTATTG
This sequence comes from Phaenicophaeus curvirostris, assembly GCF_032191515.1. Lineage (NCBI taxonomy): Eukaryota > Metazoa > Chordata > Aves > Cuculiformes > Cuculidae > Phaenicophaeus > Phaenicophaeus curvirostris. The sequence continues at coordinate 126,575,962 of NC_091393.1, read as the reverse complement.
TTTTAAATGTAAAAAACAGATTAAGATATTTCCATTTAAATTAAACAATAGTCTACGGTTTTAGGATAAAGAGTTTAATGTGTTTCTGCGAGGCTAAGAACACCCTTAAATGAATTTCAGACCAAAACATCAACACCAGAACCATCCAGCAGGATAAAGCCAACTAAAAGCCATCCACTAGGAAGTATGTGATGTGAAGTGTCTTGGTGATATTTGCATGCAAGGAGATGGCAGCCGTATAAGTGAGAGATAACAGAATAGTTGAGACGGAGAGTAAAATTTATCATAACATGTCTACTGATGATTAAAAGCCTCTGCTTATTAGATGCATAAAATGTATTACTAAATCATTTTTGGAACATATAATTTTCCAATTATTTATGCATCACAGTAATTAATGATAGGAGGGACAGAGTCAATGATTCACTGTGTAATACATATGGTAGTTACCTGGGGAGGAAAAAATTACAGTGCTACTGATTATTTGCTTTAATGTTTTTGTAATTATGCCCTACACCCAAGTTGAAAATTTCTTTAATTCTTTTTTAAACCCTTCATTCCTAACAATGAAACTCCTTTCTTTTTAGCCCTTCAATTAAGTCTAATTTTTAAGCTGCCATCCAAGAAATATACAATTCCGTAAATGCCTCGTTCGCTTTTATATTTTGCTGGCAACGGTCTGCAAGTATGAAATCTTGCCCTTCAAGCATCTTATTGACGAACTAATTTAGCCATTCTGAAGGATGATCTTCTCTTTCATACACGTGGCTGGGATTTGCATGATCTCAGTTTCTTTTCTACTTTGGCCTTAACTTCTTACTGCCAGGAAAACAAACAAAAGCCCTTGAGCTGTTTGTCACCAGGTAAGTGTTTATCCCTGTGGGTGGGAAAGGAGAATGAGGTATTCTTTCAGCAGAGTCACTTTTGCCTGCACATTTCTCCTGTTCCCTCTTTGTGGGGTGGTGGGATCTACAGTTGGTGAGAAAGAAATTTTTAGCAGAAAAGAAAGCCTGTGATGCACAGCCAGCTGAGTAGAACTCGTTCCTAGTAAATGGTACCTGCCTACAGTGTAAACATTTATATTTCAGGTAACCACATTGGGTTGTCTCCAGAGACAATGGAAAGAAATGAACACTTGGAGGTCAATCCATCTGATGTATCTGGCAGGTTTTGTTTAAAATGCAGTAAATTCTGTGCTGGGTATGTCTCTCTCTCACAGCAAACTACAAAGCACATTGTGAGTAACTAGCTTAGATGAACTAGGATTTATCTATCTGAAACTAGAGGAGCTCAATCCTTCCATCCGCATTTGTACTGCCCCTGTAACAATTCTGGCACTGAAATGCAATTACAGGTACTCTTACGATTTTGAAGTGGCACGGATCTTTTCCCATACAACAAAACCAATTTGTGAAACACGCGTCAGATGCTGCTCATGAACTAGTGCAGTTTAGCGACCGTTTCCAGCAAACAGTCCGGCTGCATCCATCCAATGCTGCAAAAGGGAAAAAAAAATCACATAGGTGCAAAGCCTTTTGTGCTGAGAGCACAGCAACGTCCCAGTTCACCCCAAGACTTGAGGGAACACTTTGAAGTTGGCTCCCACCAGGCAAACACGAGTAACTTGGGTAGAAAGCACACAAGTCATGCAGTTTCACATACTTAATGCTGCTTTTACCTCTCTGCCTCACGGAGAGCCCCCCACAAGGCTACAAGCCGCATCTGCAGGGATATTTCCTCTTTCTATTCCCACTCAAAACAGAAGTCATGGCAATTTTTCCGAAAGATCAGGCTGCATTTCCCTTATTTGGGGATTTTATCGTCATGGTTTCCAGAGGGTCTGCTGAAATTTGGTGACCTGATACGAACTTTTCCCTTTCTAAGAACCCTACCTAACAACTTCTGTTTTGCTGTCAGCTGTGACAGACAAAAGTCATCTCTTCTCTGTGGGCTGGGCACGGTGCTCCCAAACAATTCATGCAGCTCCCGCAGGACAAGAGAATGTATTTCCTTTGAGCCACAACCAAAAGCCTTTTCCAGAGCAGACTTAGTAGTGTTTAAAGGATTTATTTAATTCTTTTCGCTCAAATAAATGAGCTTGGAGGGTTAGGCTTTCCTGTGAAGTAGATTTAAAAAAAAAAAATAAAGCGTAGTGCATTTTGGCAGATTATGTGGGTGGTATATGAATCAATAAAGCTTCCAGCTATACAAAGCCTTTGGGTGCATTGAGATGTTTGTTTGGTTTTTTTATTTATTCCAAACAGAGCTAAATCTGAATAGTTTTTTTTTTTATTATTATTTCTGCCAAGAAATGAGGACGTAACCCCTCCCACCCCCTTCCCTGTTCCCTGCTGTGTTACAAGTGTACCAGTATCAAGCATTTATTTATTGCAAATATTCATAAGGAAAAACTGTTGATGCTACTGACAGAAAAAATACTCTTGAGATGCTTCCTCCATGCGTGCTCAGGCGGACGTGTATGTGATAGGTACTAGAGATTAGATACCGATGGATTTAGCAGAGTCTGCTGTCCAGCTACCTGCAGTCTGGTGGAGACGGTGGCAAAATTGATAGAAGCCTTAACACCCAAGAACCATGGAGCTTTCTGGGTTGCTGGTGCAATGCTGCTTTTGGATACTATGACCTGGTTGGTGCTGTAAATCATCTGTGGCAGGAATAAACAAAGAATGTTTTTTTCTCCATTTTTCCCTAAGCTTTTTAGTGTGCTTTTCGGGGCCAGGACTGCTCACTCTGGCCTGCATGAAGTTGTCCTGGTGCTTCTGTGCTGAAGTTCTAAGTTCATGAAAGATATCACTAAGTGTTCGTGCTGGCTAAAATTTGTCACGTAGGAAGAAAGCTGAGGCACTAATTCTTACCATTTCCCCAGCTCTAATGAAATCCATATTTGAAAAAAAAATGCACCCAATTTTAGTAATGAAAACTTAGGTCCCACACAAGCTCCCATCTTTCACAAGAATGACTTTGATTAGGAGAAAGAGGACAGAATAGCCATTGCTTTCCAAGATCTTTGCAAGGGCTATTTCATTCTACAAAGATCCATCTATGGCAAGGAATGCAGACAAGTTCTGTGCAGTAGACAAAGAATATCTGACCCAGAAGTAAGTTCAAGGCTCATGGCCACATTAATTATGGGAATTTACATCAAAACAGCCTTCAAAAAAAGCCTGAAATGCCATGGAAGCAACATTAAGACACTTTAAGGATTCCATTTTTCAGTCAGATTTTTTTTATTTTACATTCCTGTTAACCCTGGGAATGCAAAATGGTTGGAGAGTGGATAATGGAGTATTTAGATAGAGCCATCAGAAAGCAATGTGGACTTGTGTGGTCCCTGATGTTCAGCATGGGCAGCAGCCATTACTAAATTGATGCTGCCCAGACTGCAAGAGCTGCTTATGGGACTAAATAAGAGACCGAATGGATCACATTCACATTCTGTGCTATGATAGAAATTAGACTAAGTATCATAATGGTCCCTTTGACTTAAAATATCTAAGAATATCTGGTGGAAACTAATAAAGTTTACATGTAGACATCAATGATAATAATAAATATTAGAAGAATAATAATAAATATTAGAAGAAATTTTTATGTTTCATGAAACAGTAAGGTCAGAGATGTTTTCATGTTAAAGTGAGAATCATCTGAGCTGGTCTAGAAGCCTATTATGCAACTGTCTGTATCCAGCGCCACTGTCTGGACTCCCATCAACTCAAAAAGGAGAAACAGGCTGAGGGTCCAATTTATTTCTTTAAAAAGTCTAAATTTGTTCACGTGAGTTGTACCACACCTGAACTCAGATTTTTGAAGACTGCTGCAGTATCCTTAAAGTTTTGGGCTGTGCAGTTATGGCAAACAGAAAGCAGGCCAAGTGACTTGGCGGAAAAGAAATCTAGAGCACTGAAAGAAATGGTGCAGCTTTGTTAGGTGATATATTTTCTAAATTATTAGCACTGAGGTTTCCTTTCTTGAAGAAATGGTACGGCTGGAGATAATATCAATAAGACCAACTGGTAAGGGAGGCAGCCTACAATTTAAGAGGTCAAATTTAGGAAGCTAGATGTAGCTATTTAGGTTTGAGTTCAGTGTTTAAGAGGTTTGAAGAGAGTTTAAGAGGGTAGATGCATTTAGACTGTGCCAACAAACCTAGAAACCAAGGAATAGTAGTAGCATTCAATATGCCAGCAGAGACAGTTGTGCTTTTTATGGTTTGTAATTCTTGCTCCCTTTAAAAGTGTGACAGACTCCTAGTTTGCTTAGGAAATTCTTTAAGCTCAACTTTTTATTTCTCTGCCTTTGAGGCACACAGATATTTTTTTTTTTTTGCTAATCTGTCCCTGAGTGATTTCACCAACATCAAAAAATACCAGGGAGCAGGACATGCGATTACACCTGCTATCTAACTTGTACTGCTATTCTAACAAAGGTTTTTGCAGTGCTGATCCTGTGTTTAGTCAATGTTTGTGTCCTTTGTTTCCACCTCTCCTCCTTCTGTTGCTCTAGCAGCCCTCTCAGCACCTTCTCCTGCTTCTGTCAGCACCGAGCTCTGTGCTGTTATTACTGTCTCCTCTCATTCCTGGTCCTTCCTGCATCTCTCTCTGTTGTTGCCTACAGTGACATGCAGTGATGATAATGGGACGCGGTCCCACTGGCGTGTTACCCCAAAGCCCTGCAAGGACTGGTTCAGAGGCACAGAATTGCTTGAAAAGCCAGAAGCTTCCCTACCCAAGGGGAGGAAAAAGCGATTGCTTGCCGCGTTAGGAGCTGAATGCTCCTTGCCACTTCCTAGCAGAGCAGTTTAGAATCAAGCACCACTGGATGATAATTGTTTTAACTACCATTGTGGTTCTCTCTTTTATCCAGGGGCATGGCTGGGGAGGATGCGTGAAGTTGTGCAACTGATGTCTGCCTAATTCACGGGGTATTCCTAATTGGTTGGGATAGATCTCCCTTCCCCCACTGAGTTGCAGATTGATCCTTTACTTACAGCTTTTCCAGAGTTTATGCTTCCCTTATGCAGCCTGCATAAAAATAAAGGTGACCAATATGAACATTTTCTGAACAGTCAAGATTAGATGCTACTTCATTTTGTTACCAGAAAGAAAGGATGTTAATAAAATTTGTAAAACATAATGATGTACAGTTTTTATAACACTGAACATTGAGTTACATGTATCTCATCTGAAAATGTCTTTAAGGTAAGGGTGGCCGTGTCAGCTTCACTCAGACGAAACGTTGTGTCATACTCGGATTTCTTATTTTAAATATTTACAGAGAAAAATCAGGTAGCCTTTAAATTTAGGCTCAGTTAAAGGGAGGATGTGCTATCTTTGAAGAATAAGCTCGAGCACCTAAATGAGTTGTATATGATTTTCTTCTGAGATGGTAGAAACCTCAGCATGACTTGCTGCTGAACTGGGATCCTCAGCCATACGCAGCTGGAAGGATGTTCTGATGTGATCCCAGAGACATGCATCTATCCCTTTTCCCTTTTGGTCTCTGTCTTAAGGTAAAATCAGATTTCCTTAGGCCAGGGGATGGAAGGCTGGACTTCTTCACTATTTTGGAAGCCATCAATAAACTGTTTCAACTGATTTACTAAGCACTAATGAGAACAATAAACTTCCACACATTAAGATTACTAATTATATCAGTGAATGTATGATGCTGATGAGACCAACTATTTTCACCCCATAACCAATTCTATTTTCTTTCCAAGATATTTAATTTTATATAGAGTTCATATTTTTCAGTCTGATATACTTAGGAATGAGCTCTGAAATTTACCTTCTTGAAAAATCTTAAAAGCATTTAAAAACTGCAGTGTTTCCACTACCACTTTGACTCTGAATCTGTTTTGTACCAGTGAGAAGCCCTTTTGGACTGATAATCTATTCATCATGTCCTGCAGCACTATACCCTGCTTTTCTGAAGAGATCATCTAATCTGGTGGTGCTGTTGTCAAGTAATTATGTAGAACATTGTCTGCTGATGCTTACAGATTCATTCAGATTGTAGTTTGTTGCATTTCTTCCCTATTTTCCAAGAAGTAAGTCATTGTCTTGAATTCATTTCACTGAAAATACTTAAAGGTCCTTATGCTGTCCTTGCAATATTATGACTTAGATCTGAAACAGGATAGGCAACTGAGCTCACTTTTCCTGTAGACTTCAGACTTTTCATCAGGTCAATGATAAGAAAAGACAGGTTGCTAGAGGAAGTCAAGAGTTTCCTGTTTAAATCTTTATATGTGGAAAAACTTTATTTTGTCGAAATTAAATTTGTCAGGTAATGTATGCACCTGCTCGCACAGAAGCAGTTTCTTGCATCAGGAAAAGAATTGCTGATCATCCACTTTGAAAGATCTTTTGGCTTGGTGCTTGGGGCACTCATCTGTGATGTAAGAAAGTGCAGTAAAAATCCCTAGTCTGCATGAAAGACAGCACTAACTTGAATCTTAATCTCTTCCACCATAGCTACCCAGGGCTTACATCGTTCCTACAATTTAACAGTTTCCTAAAAAAAAAAAAAAAATTTTTTTTCTTAAGGGCTAATGCGAACTATTCCAATAGCCTGAGGGATTTTATTTATTTTCTTCCAGGATCCTATCACAGTGAGATTTCTTCTCCAGTTTCTGGCAGGCAGAATAACCATGACTGATCCAGATGAAAAAAAATAAATACATCCTCTTTTATACTTTAGATTCTCACACTTTTTTTTGTGCTGTTTGATTTCAAATCTTATTTTGTATCTTCAGCTTTTCAGCAGAGTCTATTAATCACACCAGTTTCTCAGCTGGCCTCTGCCCTGAGAGCTTGGCTGGATGAACAAGTTACTGGTTAGCAATGCAGGCTGGAGATGTGAGACAGTTTTAGCTACTCTGTGGTTTCCATGCTTCCTATTTAAGGCAGCTCAGCCCTCTGTGAACTTCACTGAGCCTCCAGTGCTTGGCAAGTTACTCTTCTCTTAATGCATAGAATGATTTCAGGACACCAAATCCTACACCAGCCAAACAAGACAGAATCAGAGAATCACAGAATTATGACATTTGGACTGAATGATGTTATAGGTCTTTTCCAACCTTAATGATTCTATGATTCTATTTAGGTTGGAAAAGACCTTTAAGATCATCTAGTCCAAACATAAGCCTAACACTGCCAGGTTCACCACTAAACCACGTCCCTAAGCACCACAACTTATAACTAAAAATTAACGATGAACAAAGTGTTGAGGACAGCTCGCATGTTAAAATTAAAGGCTCGTCACAAGTACTGGGTCAAGGAAATATCACCATGAGGTCAGTGTGATCTGAGGCTACCAATGTATTATCCTTACATATTTCAGTGAGGGAGCGGTTCTTCAATAGTAAACTCTGATGCAACTTAGCGGGTGTACCCCATCCATCTGGACACTTCTTTATGACTGAAAAAAAAAAGAATAAATGCATTTGGAGAAGAGTGGAGACTTGTGAGGGATCAGTTTAAAAGAAGGGATTAAAAGCACTGCATACAGCCCTGAGGGGAAGTGATAGTCTACAGCCATTGGAAGATTGCAAGCATTAAAGGCTGAAAACAAACATGTGAGGTACTAGGAGAGGGTTTAGTTAGATCCCCTTTTCCCACGTGAAATTGTGGGTGAATTTCTAGATAAAGTTGTTTAGAGGGGTTGGCTATTTGCTTGTAATAGTATTGTGAACAGCAGCGTGCGGGAATTTAAAAAATGCTAGCACGGTGCCTAGAAAAATAAGTATGAATTGACTGTAGGAAGTAACTCTATACAGGCTTGGAGATAGTTTAGCATAATCAGCTTTTTCCATCCATAACTCAGAGGCTATTGTGCATTATTAAAAGCAGATACTTCTGGCCACTTGACTATTATTTTCTCACAGCTACAGGAATATGCATGGTAGGTGTTACAATCAGCCACAGGAGGGCTCTTGCATTATTTCCCTGCAAGCCTTTAAACATATTGAGGATAATAAAGGAAGAAACCTATTCAAGCAAGTGTAGACAGAGGCTAAAAAGATCAAGTCAATCTGTACTCTGGTTCTTGTCAGTATATACAGGAAAAGAATGCTCTGAATCATGAATAGTTCGCTGTGCATTTTATTTCATCTGCTTGTAGAAGCAGGAGTGATTTCCCCTCCTGTGATGTTAGCTAGATGCCATGTTTCTCCAGTAACAGGGCATGGTTCAGTGTGTATGTTAGAGGTCTGGATATGGAGGCTGAGATAAAAGCTGAATTTCCTTGGAAGTGCTAAGTATCTACTCCAGGTTCTCCAAACATCTGAATTTGGTGCTGTCATTACTAAAGCACTTTTTCTCATCTTTGCTTCTTCTCTCTGCTGTGACCTGAGGCCCATCAGTCACTGTAACTGATTTAGCTGAAGTCCCGAAGCAACACGCTGAATTCCTGAAGCAACAAGCCAGTGCACACAGTCTAGGATGTTGTAGATGCTCGGGTTGGTGTCTGATCAGAAATGATCACAAACAAAAGCCTGGTGGGCACTGAATGAGAGCCCAGTATTGTTACACCAGATGTGAAATAGGACCAGCTCCAAAAGAACAAACATTCACAGTGGAGCCAGCTCGATCCATATCCTGCTTTCTTCTTTCCCTCAGGAAAAAAACCTCTTAATCTATGCTAGATTTACAGGTGTTAAACAAGGACCTCCCCACCAGTCAGTTGATCTACTGGCTTTCTTTTTTGCCTCAGGGATACCTAGCCAATCGTTCCAGTTGCCAAGAGTACAGACATCATGTAACTCAACCTTCTTTTCCCTTAGACATCCCTATCACAATTTGTTGCTCTTCCAGAAAGACTCTCTTTAGTGCAAGGACCTCAAAATCATTCATATCCAAGGATAGGGATCAAAATACTCCCTTCACACTCAAGAAAAGTCTTTGCAACTTGTCATTTGTTCTCCAGTTTGCTTACACATTCCAGATGAAGCATTTGGAGTAAAGAATTAGTTTCTTCTTGCCCTGATCCAGGGGAAAGATTTGATGCCCCTTCCTGTTTTATATGCAGTTCATAATGCACCAGTAGTGGACCCAGCTTAGGAAAAAAATAATTAAAATTTTGGAAAAATTAGTTTCTTTTTCCATGTGGCATCACAAAAAAAATAAAGAAAGAAAGGTAAAAGTAGAACAAGAACAGTCTGCTGTTCGAGACTTTCACACTAGAAAATTAGTTTTAAACTGCAGCTTTGAATGAAATAAAACTTTATTGAGACTTTACCTCTGGTTTATTCTTCTTCAACTGAAGCATTAAGTTTTTTCCATTTAGTGGAAAGAGTCACCTCACCTCACATGAGAGTTGTTGCTGTGGGAGTTACCATTAGTTATCACTTGTGGAGTGTCCTCTCTCTACTGACATGTAAGGAAATTCAATGAATAAATTCATAAATGGGCTCCTCAATTAAATGTTTAATAAATAGATTAATAAATGAATAGATCGATAAATCCATATGCTTTACTTGAGACCCTCAATCTGCCCCTTGAGTGATCTAACCACCAAGCTATTGGCTATTTTGATGTGGCTGGAGACACAGGAGGACAATGGCTTTTTTACACCCGAGAAGGTTTTTTTCAGTTTTGCCAGAAGCTCTGCCCTTGTCCATCTTGGCAAATATGTTATTTTGCAAAGCTCACTTTTGACAATGTTTTTCCGAGGAAAAAGCATTTCATTTGATAATGCATGACCAGCTCTTTGGGGCAAAGCGCTTCACATTTTCTGACGGAATCCTCCCAGAGCACTGAATGCCATTTTTTTCTGAGATATCCACAATTTTTAGAAGCGTTCAGCCCTTTAGATGTTGCGCTTCGGTGGGGAAATCCATCCACAGGTTCCAATGTGAGGGATGTAACTACGTGAGACGCTGTGTTGTTTGTACATCTGCACCTGGCCTGGTTTGAAAACCATCTCCACCACGGCTGCCTCTGGCATTCATCCCCTTTCCTGGCCCGCGATGTTTTTTTACAACCCCCCGAGGCCGGCGTATCTGGCCATCAGGACAGCAAGCCACCAAGCAGCGATGAACAGCAACCATGTGCAGAGAATTCCTTCAGAGCCCCCCCGCCCCCGCCGATTTCTCTGCTCCTGAACGTCTGCTCTTTCATACTTCATTGGAGAATTGTGTTATCTCCACGAGACGTGGCCGGGCTCAGCGCAAGAATGTCCGCGGCCGCACGCCGCCTCCCTCCCCGAGACACGGCGATGGGAATGAGGGCTCTTCTTGACTACAAGAAATACTAATAAATAAAATTTAAAAAATGAATAGGAGAAGGAAATGTGGGAAAAGAGAGTGGGTGAGAGAGGGAAAAAAGAGAGAGCAACTTTTTCAGCCCCCCCCCTTCTTCTCCTCTGAAGGAAGCAGCAGTGTCTCCTTGCAGAACGACAACCCTCAGGATACAGCAGTTGTCTTCAAATCTGTGACCATAAAAAATCATTATCTCTGTGAAATACAGCAATTTGGGAGATAATCAAACAGTGACCAGGGGGCAGAGCTGCCAATCTGAAGGATTATGCTCTGTGCACACTTGATTCTGTCTGACCTTCCTCCGAGCCAGCTGTCAGCTTGGCGAAAACGCACACGGATCGACTCAGGGCACATTCATTAGACTGTCTTCGGTGAAGAAGTCATTTGCATAAAACCCCAGCTTTCTTAATTAGTACTTCATTTTTCCCTTGACTTATTTTGTGGCTAAGTTCACTCTCCTTTTTTTATTTTTTTTGACTTGCTGAAAAATAAAATGGGGGAGGAGATTTCTTTTTTTTTTTTAAACATGGGGGCAGGAGGGAATATGACTTGCAAATTAACTTGGTGATAATTAGCCTATTAACATTTTCAGAGATGTAGGAGGTTTCCAAACGATAAAAAAAAAAAATCAGAAGAGGGGAAAAGTGTGTGTAGGAATACTCTAGTTGAAATTTATTGTCATGGAATCATAGAGTCACAGAATGGTTTATGTTAGAAGAGTCCTCAAAGCCCACCTCCTACTGGATCCAGTTACTCCAAGCCCCATCCAGCCTGGCCTTGAACCCCTCCAGGGATGGGGCAGCCACAGCTTCCCTGGGCAATCTGGGCCAGGGCCTCCCCACCCTCAGCATGAAGAATTTCTTCATAATGTCTAATCTAAATTTTCCCCATTTCAGTTTAAAGCCATTTCTGTACTGGAAGCTGCTCTAAAGTCTCCCCCTAAATTATCTAAATTTTCTGAACTTCTGATTTGAAAGTATTGAAATGCTGAGAAAGAAATACAGAACAATCCATGTGTTGAAAAAATCTCTCTTCTTCTTTTAGAATAATACGTACTCTTCATCCACTGTCAAAGACCCATTAGGAAGATGCCACTTCATCATTCCCAGGGACAAGCAATGGGATTGTTTTATTGCCAGAAAAATAAAATATATTTTTCTCCTGCAGTAAACTTTGAGTGAGCTCTTTGGATTAGGAAGAAGTTAACCACATTCTACAGCTTTACCTGGACTTTTCTCATATGTAGAAATAATGATTTTTACATCCCCTAAAACCTTTAAAGCCATAGTTGTGTCACAATAAAATACAAATTGTTACAGGAGTATGAAGCATTCGCTTAAGCCGCGCTGCACTGTACAGGTTTAAAAATGTCCTGTAGTACCTAAGAACAAACAAGCCACAGGATTGATTGCCTTGTGTTACAAAGAGTGTTTAGAGTAAAGAGAGCTCTCAAATTAGGGAAGACATCACCAGTTTTTTTTTTTAGTTCAAAGTAGTTTTAATGATGCTTTGCTCTTGCCTGATGTAGGAAGGTAATTTTAATCGCAAACTAGTCCAAGTTACAACTCAGTAGCACTATCAGAGCATAATTATTGCATGAGGGGCAGGAAATCCTGAAGTCCAAGCAACATCCTTGTCACTGATGAATCAGAAACTAACAGACATAAAAGGCAGATGCACTCTGGGATGCGACCTGTGTGGCATCATCCTATTGAAAATGGTGCAAAATGCAGTAAAACTTGCTGCCGACAAGCAGTCCTTCTGTGAATAAAGCTTCACTTATCCTCAGTGGGTTTTCAGTATCTCAAATACACTCTCAGTCTCCCAGCATTTAAAATCTACTGTCTGTAGCCTCTGATGAACTCCTGTAACCTTCTGTTACTCTGGGAAAATGTACTAGATTGCAGAAGATGAAAATTGATTTCATTAGACTAAAAGATTCAGCAGCAATTCCCTATTTCCTTACCATGAACACATCTAAAGTCCATTTGTAACCTTTTCCCACTATTTTAGTGTCCTCAATGCCACCACACTCAGCAGACACGCTCATTCAGCTCGCAGCCTTCCTACCTCAGTTCCCAGACTCCCAACACGGACCTGTATGTGCTTCACTCATGTTATTTGAAGCTCTCTCCTTATTCCGTTTCCCTCTGAATTAGAGCTGCAATTCAGAAAGGTCACGTTCACGGGTCTAAATGAAATATTGTTCCTATGACACATTAATAAAAGTCCAAGAGGAGTCATCAATCAATCACTTAATTCAGGTCAGTAACAGGTACTTGAGGTCCTTATCAAAGACTTCATTTTACGTTTCTACCCTAGGTGAATGTTGTCTTACCTACCTTTTCCAATACTAAATTAGGCATTTGGTCTGAGCTAGTTGACTACCTTCCTGCTATAGTTGGTAGGAGATGGATATGTCAAGACATAAATCAATTCAAACAGAAAGAGACACTGATTTTATGATGAGATGAGTTGTTGGGATCTAGTCTCTCCTTGCTGACCACAGGAGTATGTTTTGACACCTAACTTAGTCAAGGAACATTATTTCTAGAAAACTACTGTTGAACTAGATAGGTCAAGGATTAAGTGCTTGATTACATGGTATAGAAAGCCTTGAAAGCTTTCTTGTCATCGCAGTAATTTCAACTGAGTATAATGAAAATTTAACACATATAATGTCATGGACCACTCTTCAAACTCGTTTTCTGTCTTCCTTATTTTGTCTCAGAGCACTGGAGATCTCTGAAATGTGATTTTTACTGATTAATATTTCTTTTCTGCAGGCACTTACCAATGTTGAGTCTAGAGGCACAAACACTTCCCTGTTCCTGCTGCCCACACTGTTTCTGATCCAGGCTAAGATACCTTCTTGACCACCTGGGCCACTGCTGGCTGGTGTGCAGTTCCTGCCAACCAACACCCCCAGGTCCTTCTCTGCCAGGCAACTTTCCAGCCACTCTCTCCCAAGCCTGGAGCTGCACGGGGTTATTGTGTCCCAAGCGCAGGAGTTGTCACTTGGCCTTGTTGAACCTCATCACTCTGGTCTCAGCCCACCGACCCCTCTGCAGAGCAACCCTTCCACCCAGCTTCATGCCATCTGAGAACTTACTAAGGGTGCACTCGATTCCCTCATCCAGACCATTGATAACAATGTTGAATGGAACTGGACCCAACACTGAGCCCTGGGGCACAGCACTTGTGACTGGATGTGGCATAGTTGCATCCAAACGCTGCTGTTTCTGCCAGCAAACCTCATGTCTAGGTGCACGATTCTGTTGTTCAGTTCTAGACAAGGCTGCCACTTTTGGTATAAATGAAAAAAAAAACCAAACCACAAAGTCCACAATAAAATCCATGACTGGGTGTTAAACCCCAATCCAATAAAGATATGCCAAGAGCTCCTGGCAAAGGGGTGGAGGCACACGGTCACCTTGTACCCTCACTTCGAATAACCATCTGCCTTCCACAACCAGGGCTTGCTTCTTCATCAAAGCACTTGATAGAAATAATAACAAAAATGTGTAAATAAAGGAAACATGTCTCCGCGTCTTCAGTGGATTTAAGGAACGCTTTACTCCATCAAGATACCTCCTTGGTAAAGTTTGTCATTTCTCAGAACTTCAACATTTCACACCACATCTTCTCATTGCTACTTATTTTGTTCCCTGAATTCTTGCACTTTTTTATTTTCTTTACTCTTTTTTCTTCCTTCTCTCTCTTTTTAACTACTAAAATTTAACCTAAATTTCTCAGTTGCAGCTTAAATCCATTACATCTTGCTCTGTCCTAGTTGACTAATGAGAATAATTATCAAACGATTTTTTAATGTGAATTATCTACTCAGGCTAAAATAAAACCACCAATCTCATTTTCAGTGAAAATCCTGAGTCTGGCCAACAATCACAATCCCTGAAGTAAAATAACAGGGTTTTATTTACTAAGGTCTTCAGTCTATTCATTGGTTTTTATTGGCATTGAAATAACATTTGGGCAAGATTATATTGCATATCCTTTTTTTTTTTAATATGGCTGTTTAAAAGCTCACAATTAAAAAGCCTCTGTTAATACTCTGATATTGCCACCAGGATCGAAAAGGGATTAGTGCCAGCATTCTGATCTCCTAAAGCACACGCATAGTACTGAACGCGCACTCGCTGGAATGCTCATTTCCAGAAAAATTAAAAGGGGGGGGAGGGAGCATGGAAGTAGGATTCTTTCCAAGATGCTCTAAGTGTCAGCCAAAGGATTGGACCTTTGTGCTGCCCTGGCGCACGGAATCTCTCATCTGGTATAAAACTAGTGTACCTGGCTCTTCTGTCAGCTTTTCCCTTAATACAGCCTGGGGACGAGATTCTTAGAACCACCGGCATCCCCATAAAATACAGCATTTTCGTCACTGCTCTGAGGTGGTTTTTGCAAGGACCAATAAAGGCAGGGCTTGACGCTTGCAGAGATACTTTGTATTGCAATACAACATCTTACTGTGACAGAAAATAAATATGTAGAGTCAGGAAAAAAAAAAAAGATATAAATAAAATATTGTTGCATTACCATCCTCAACAGTGAATCAAATCTTCCTGGAGAGGAGGGAGCAACAGGCCCTGTAATCACTGGGGATGAAAACACGCAAGGAAAGAGCTGTGGTGAGCAAACAGAAAACGTAATTCCCTTAGAGCAACTGCCTCAATTCCAGCTGCTCAGATACTTTGTGGAGCTTGCATTACAAGAGATGAACACATAAAACTCTGTTGAATCAAATTCGTTGTTCACATCAAGAAGGGTTAGGGGTCATGGCAGGGATGCTGACGAGCTCTGAGGGCAGCGATTGCCGCTGCCACAGGAATCCTATGTCGATTTGGCATTACCTGAGCAAAGCCTGCCTCAGGGTCAGCTCTAGACAACATCATCCATTTGTTCCGATAGCTCATAAACCTTCCAGGGATTGTGTCTTACCATGCGTTTTTTGCAGCATCTCTGTCCTGAATGGTTCGTGACATCACCTGGAATCTTGGGAGAATGAAAACCTCCAGATGGAGGGACCCTCCTTACAGCATTTAGAAACCCATTGCTAGTGACAGAAGTGCAGCAGTGACACAGGTTAACCCTACTGTGAGGTGACATCCTTCCAATGGAGTCCCATATCTAATCCATGGAAGAGGACAATAATCTTCTGATGCTTCCTAAAGGCATAGGAAGCAACATTTTTTTTTGCCTAAATGCAGTTGTCATGTCAGCAAGCAAAGGTATCTAAAAGATCCCCAGAAGAGTTATGGGGACTCATGTCTCTCTGGAATAACAACCGGAGGCCAAGCAGGATACAAGGTCCCTTCCAACCCAAACCATTCCAGAGTTTATGATCTCATGGTACCCAAAATGACAGTAGATGCCTCTGTTAATGTGGCTGAATGCCTATTATATTTTCAGATCAAGAAGTTTTACTTCTCTCTATTCTGGGTATCATCTCTTGGCCCAGTGCTAAAAATGAAAAAAACAGGTTTTGCAGTGTAACTGTGCCTTTTCTTACCTCCTTTTACCTGTTGCTGAGGGGTTTTAGCAAAATCAACTAAAATGAAAATGAGTGTTCTGAATAATAACCTGTAATTTGACTGATCTTTATTATTAAATGGCTTGTTTAAGTTTGTATTGATTTTACAGGGGACAAAAAGCAAAGATCATACACCTCAGCCTTATCAAAATAAAGTCTAAATTTTTCACGTTCTAATTAACGTTTTTTTAAAACATAGCCTTATTCTGAGGAAGAAAATAGCCTTTCTACCGCTGTGTAATTTTTCAATGCTGCAGAATGAAAAGAGCGCTGAAGCATATCTCCATCTTTCCCCGGCCCTACTGCTCGTCCTGCTGCTGCTTTGACAGGCAACGTTATCAGAGATGGGAAAGATTTGAGCATTGCAGCAGCCTTCACAGATGTTGCTTGGACCTGGACAATTGTGACTGTAAACACTGGTAATTCCCCAGCTGAAATACCTGGTAAACGCGCATCAAACTGAGCAGGGAGCAGAGATGGGGGTGCAGCTCTCTGAAAGAGCCTCTAGCAGCACACCCGAGTTTGCATTTGTGTGGTGACTCTGGATTCACTGGATTACTTGATGGAGAAACAACATTGGCACCCAATATAATCTTAAGGTAACAAACAAGCTTTAATTGCAGTGCCAAAATAAAAATAAAAGCAACTAATACAAGTTTTTGGCGCCTCGATGTAAATGAGAGAGGCCCCACAGAGCGCAACAGAAAGAGTCCAGATTTTCACAGATATAAAGGAAAACAAGATTTTAGTCATTTTATTTAAATGGAATTAAAAGGCAAGTTCCAACTGCTTGAGTTGCCTGAACATATTTATCAGCACTGGGAGTCATTTCATCTGCAGGACACGGGAGCAAAAGGCTTACGTGAAGTGCAGAACTTTGCTGTGTTGTGCTGTTCCTACTATAGGGAAGGCCAGATCCTGTTGTATTTTAAATGAGGCAGACAAAAATCAAGGAAAAAGAAATGATATTGTCCCCTTTTGTAAAGATCATGGAACAAGGCACATAACAATTAAGCACTGCAACCAAGGTCACATTGTGAATTGCAGTCCGTAGCACACCTAGGTTTTCAACCTATGTTTCAAATGTCACAATCAAAGTATTATTATTATTGTTGTTGTTGTTCTTATTGTATTTTTACAAAGGAAATCAGTTGGGATGGGTTGGGTTTTTTTAATGGTTAGTGTAAGTTGCGGCAAACAAAATTTTAAAAATTAGGTAGCTTAACAATTCTCTGTTTACTTAATTTATGCCTTTTCCATTTAGAGTGATGAGGCTTCCTTTTTTCTTTCTTTCTTTTTCCTTCTGAGGCAGGGGTTGCTTAGGTATCAAATTGAAATCTTACATAAGTCCAAATAAAATAAAATAAAATAAAATTGCTACCTAAATACCATTACCTGAAATTTTGAAACATTAAGACTTCAAAAGGGTTAATTAATTACATTAGCTGTGTCATTATCCTGGCAACATTCTGCCGGAGGGCGTATAGATCTATTCAGCTGCTGAGCTTGAAAGAGCTGTGTCCTTCTCTCACAGAAGAAAATTCATCAGACATTAAAAACATAGTCATTAGCAGAACATATTGTTTTCTCTCCACCAGATTGGAGAACATCAGAAGGAATAACCAAAACAAATATTAAATAAATACTTTTCTTAGAAAGAAAACATGGAATCCAGTATTCATCACAAGTCAGAACAGATTTTTTTTCCATGATAAATTGAAACTGCTTAATATTTATTGAATGTGGAGAGCCAAACTCTCCAGTCTCACGTCTTTTTAGCCAAAAGTGAGCGTAAAGCAATTCTGTACTAGAACGATAAAACGATGCTATCAGTTTTAACAGATGTAAATTACTACGAGTTGCTTGGAGTATAAGCATAGAGGAAAGAGTAAAACAAAGGAAGGAGAGAAATGCATTCCATGTTATGGGACATAACTAGAAAAGAACTCTTAAGCCTGGAAATCACATAGCCATGGACGCCAGGAAGCTGGAAAGTTAAATGTGGAAACATCAATGGATACACTTTTTATGCTCCTTCCCAACAGGCAGTCACTGCTGACCATCACTGGAATCAGATGATCTCTAAGGTCCCTTCCAACCCAAACTGTCCTGTGTTTCTACGTAGATCCATTACAAACCCTTGTGGCTTCGTCCTTTCTGCAGTGCTAGATGGCACCACCTTGGGGCATGTGAAGAGGAACTTCTCAGATGCTTGTGGTAATTTGGGAAGATTCTTCATGTCAGAAGAACTTGGAACTGCAGCCACCAGAAGTGATCCTGTTGGAAACTTTCATCGCGAAAAGCTTTTCAATTCCAAAAATTCCGCTGGTCCTTTGTTAACAAACAAGGCAGCTACAGAAGGTCATTAGCACTGACAAATGCATTGTAATGCTTCTGGAATCTTACTTGATTCCAGGAGGGATATAAAAAGTATCCACATTTTCTCTTTTTGTTGCTTCTTGATTGTCTTAAAACACTCTAAGTGTTGGAAAGCCCTTTTGTCAGTTTATCAAAGTATCAAATATCATGTCATGAACTGAAATCTCTGAATCCACCCTAAAGTGTCAGTGAGGGAAATTTGTGGTTCAGCCCATCACATCATTCTTGAATTATGCAGCCTGAGTTGATTTACAAAGGTCTGTTGGTCACTGACAAACACTCCAGACTCAGATGTTCAGATGCCTCAGAGAGACACCAAGTCTCACCAAGGCGCCAAAGGTATCCTGAACATCTGCAGGGGCCAGAAAGAGCTAATTCTGGACTTTTAGGAGACCTTACCACCTCAGGAGCAGCGGTTGGGAGTTGCTGCGTATCAAATGGCATCGTAAACTGAATTGAGTGCTTTGAGAGATTTACAGACAAATGCTTAATTCCCCTTGATACTCAGAAAGGCATCAGGAGCCCAGCTGGCCTGATTTATTTATTTATTATTCCTTCTTTGGGTTTAATGCAGCTCCTGACAGGTGGGTGTTTGGTGCATTTGAGTCACCCAAGGGTGCCTGGTTTGTGCTGTCAGCCAGGAATCACACAGATCACTGCACGCCACGTGCTGTACGCCAGCCCCCTGCAGTTGCCTTGGTTCCCAACACTTTAGATACCCGTGCTGAGACAACTAAGCTCATCCCAGCACCGACTTGCCTGCTCAGACACAATGCTGCTGCTGCAGATCTGACTGACTGAGTCTATCGGTGTTTAAGACTGGATGTCATTTTAAGAGATGTAGGATTTGCTCCATTAAAGTGCCACTGAAATTCCTCTTTGTTGCTTCTGCCAGCTGCTGCAAGCCTGTAGGAAACCTTTCCAAGGGGAGAAACTAAAGACAAGCACAAGGGTCACGTAAAGATTAGAGGTGTTCCCGTTGCCAAGGGAACTAGTTGGATATCTCGGTGTCCCTAACCCCCAAACCTTTAAGTGGAACTTATGCAGGATACAGGTGTTCCCTCCAACAAAGGAAGGAATAAATCAGCATTCTCTACAGCCTCAGTGAATGTTTTAGAGACTGAGGTATAACATGAAATAACACTCCCTCCAATTTCTAGGTGGTTATTTTCAACACCATGTTGCTTCCAAACTTCTCCCTTCTCAAACTAAAAGTGCAGGATGTTCCATCCCACAGAAGGGACCGATCTGTCCAGTTCATATTATGGATGTCACTACAGGTGTACTCAAGGATACCCCCTCTTTGAAAGCTCTCATCAAAATCCAAAAGGCTGGATCAGACATTGAGCTGCAGGAGCATGTGTGAAGATGGGATAAGAAGATGATGAAGGATCTGGTGTGCAGGTCTTGTGAGGAACAGCTGAGGGAACTGGGGTTGTTCATCCTGGAGAAAAAGAGGCAGATGGGAGGCCTTATCACTGCCTACAACTGACTGAAAGGAGGTTGTGGTGAAATGGGTGTTGGTCTCTTCTCCCAAGTCACAGGCAATGGGAACGAGAGGAAATGGCCTCAGGTTGCGCCAGTGCGGGTTTAGATTGGCTATTAGGAAATATTTCTTCACCAAAAGGATCACCAAGCACTGGCAAAGTTGCCCAGGGAATTGGTTGAGTCACCATCCCTGGAGGTATTTAAAAGATGTGTAGATGTGATGCTTAGAGACAGGGTTTAGTGGCTGACTTGGCAGAGTTAGGTTAATGGTTTGAATTCACTTGATAATTTTAAATCTTTTCCAACTTAAATGATTCTGTGATTCTATGATTAGCGTCATAGACTGAAAACCACCTCTACGCAAAGACCTGATGCAAAAAATGGAAATATTTTCATCCTTGTAATTTTAAGGGCATCCAAGTACTTGTATACTCTTTGCACTGTATCTTCACAAAAGGTGAATTGTATTTATGGTTCATGGGCTTGATTGTTGAAAGATATGATAACAGAAATTCATAGATTTATAAATTATTTCCTACTGGGAATTTAACTGCTATGTGAGGAAAATGAATAATAACTTGTTCCACCACATAGTACTGTAAAGGGAGGCAGAGGCGCTCATGAATGTGGATCTGTTTTTTTCCCCTCTCACTGCTTTTCTACTGATAATGTATTGGAAAAAAAATGAAATATTAAGTAGAGATATTATATAATGGCTTTCTGTTTCACCAGGGGATGACAGATGAAGTGGAGCAGATACCTGTTGAGTCTACGGAGCCGATTGATCAGCTCCTGTTTGACCCACAGCTGTCACCTTCCTACAAATTAATATTTACCGCTGTTAAATACCTTTGTCTTGGATGAGATGTGAGGATAGGAGAGAGAAGGCAGGCAAAAAAACCTAAAAGAGAGGTTTTATGAAGAATTGCAGGGAACATACTACATCATAAGCTAATTACAGCTCAGCCTGACTAAGTGTCACTCTGCAATGGTGAATTATAGGCATGAGGTTGCAGCACTTCACTTTCTTACTCATAACTAAATCAGAATCCTTTTAAGTTTTAATTAATCTGCTTAGCTTTAGTTGTGAGGGAGCAGGGGAGTGGGGAGGGAAGGCAGATTAACCCTTTAAATTGGCAAAGATTTTCTCAGTGTCTCCTCTTGGGCTATTTTTTTCTGAAGAACCTGAGGGAGACAGCATTATCAGTCTGATGTGGGGGCCTATTAGGCAGTGATTTTTTCCTTTTTTTTTGATTTGCCAGTGTCTAGCTAGTCCTTTCTATTTCATTATCAAAACCCAATTAATTTTCTGTAAAAGCATCAAATTAATTACAAAATACTATGGAAATATAAAGAATGGAAGAATTTCCCTTTTCTCTCCTCCTACCCTTGCCTCATTATGGGAAACACGTTGGGCCCCTTGGCAGCAAAGCCCTATTAAAGAACTACAGCCTGCCTAGCTCCTCATTTACAATTCTGCTGGTGGTATCAGGAGGCCTATGTGACGGGGGTAAGTCCATTTCCACCCATAGAGATCATTTTCCAATTCCCCAGCACAGAAAAATACAGTCATAAAATGATTAGAAGTGAGGCTGGAAGAGATCCCAGAAAGAAACCCAGTCCATGCCCTCTGCCTGTTCACCAAAGCTTCCAGGCATGGGCACACTACAACTTTTCCAGGTGATTCACTCTATTTTGCAATAATCCATTTCATTAGAAAGATGTTCTTACTGCAGTTTATGTTCATAATTTTTTCTCCCATGCTTATCAAATATGAGGAATTGATTTCTTGTTCTTAATACCTTACTTCTAGGTATTTGAAGGCTGTTATTATATCATCATTGGTCTTTTCTATAGTCTAGCTTGTCCATCTTCTTTCTATCTTTTCTTTATAGGCAGATTTAGATCCAGATATGCTTTGCTGGGACAATAACCGTTCAGAAATGGTGCAACCTCTATATCCATTTTCACATGCAATTATGTGGACAATGTAATTGAGATATATGAGAGGAGTGAAATTTATGTTTGCACAAAAAAAAAAAAAAGCCGAATTTGATTACTCCTATATGTTAGAATTGAGATCTCCATACAGAGTGCAAAAGGTTAACTGTATCTTAGTTAAACCTACAGTTGTATTGACCAAATTGTGTTGGCCTCCTTCCTAAACTCCTTTGGGACTGAGTCTCCTGTGTAATAAACGTACTGAGTTGAACGTACTGTTGAATGGAGAATGCTCATTGTCAGACAAACTCTGACCCCAGAATGCACTATCTTAAGGCATCTCAACTTTTCAGTAATGCAGTGCTCTGAACTCTCCTTGTAGACCACAATTTAAGCATCAGGAGAATGTGGAGCCCTAAAGCAAAACCAGCTCCATTTGGAAGCTGATATATTCTCCTTGAGGCTATCTGAGCACAAGTAGCTCAAACACCCAAAGGACTGCAAGAAAAAACTGAATGTTGCCTCTGTAAAGGGTTTTTTGAGCGACGCAGGGAGAGTGAAGATGGGATGAAAAGCCCTGGAGATCTGAATTTTCCAGTCCTGCTTCTACCCAAATGGTGGTGACCACAAAAAGGTCATTCCTACAGGCACCAGTTCTTTTATCCAGCGTGTCTCCCCCACAGACAGTCATAATAGCGGTCCGTCAAGATTTGTGGGTAAGACAAAGCAAGGAGTCTTGCCCATTTTCTGGCCACTGCCAGACTGTCGATGAGGAAACAATTATGGGATAATGGAATTACCTTTTCCCTGGTCCTAGTCTGATCCATAAGCTGCTCACCTCACCACTGCCGCTACTTGCTCTTGTGCTACAGTGGGGCACAGGGAATCCTCGCTGGTGTTCAGGGTACACGGCACGTGTGGGGAAAACCGTGTTCATTTTGAGAGAACAGAGGAAAAAATAACTAGGGAAGAAAGAAAGAAACCAGAAGGAGGTGGAAGTTCCAACATAGTTGTTGTGAACTCTGTTTGAGAGAGGAATTTTCTCCTGTGCAGAAGACATTTGCATCTCTCTCTTCTGGTGAACTGCGAGGCTTCATTTAAGTTACATCCTTTCGTGCAGAAGCCCTGTGTAAGCCAGAGAGCATTTGACTGAAAAACTTGTTCAATGGCAAAAGATTCACCTCACCTGTATCCATACTTTAAGGGATCATTTTTATACTCCTTAAATTCACCTCAGAGTGGGTAAAGAAATAAAAGGGTAATAACATATTTTTACTCTCATTCAAAAAATGTCAGTGAGAAATAACTAAGTGGATTTAGAAATGCTGATAAAAACATACTTTACTCACTTACGACCTAGGAAAGTCTTGAAAATAAGACCTAGTCTTTGGTTTCTGCAGCTCCACTCGTTCCATTGAACCGGGCAAATTTATACCAGCTAAAGATTAGGATCAAAATATAAGCCTAACATCTTTAAATGCTTTAATTATTTATCCAAGGCTGTTTTGACTTGCCCTCTGCAGTTGGCTGTGAGTCAGAGGAAGCTTTAAGTAGTATATTAGCAATTATTAGCCAGCTTAAGCTTTCACTGCATATTAGGAATCAAATCAGACTTTTTTATTCTTTTAATTATTATTTTTTAGAGAATGGAACAAAATGTCTAACTTATCTCTCTAAAATAAAAGGCTAAAATAGCGCTTTGGGTAAGAATGTCCAACTTACAAGCCTGCCAGAAGTTGAGGAGTGGAAAAAAAAAAAAAAAGAAGCAGCATGGAGAAGCATTTCCCAACTTCAAAGGACTGTATAAACATTGGCTGATGATTGCTCCACAACCCATTTCTCATATTTGATGATAGAAAGTCACAGTCTCTGGGGGACAGAATGCCACAGACAGCTTTATCAAGACATCAACTGAAAGGGGTCCTTCCATTTTCCTGTCTCTGGGACTGTTGGGAAAACTGCTGCACTGTAATGGTCTTCTCAGTATATGGTCTGCAAAGATTAACACACTCAAGCTATGCTGCACATTTAAGTCTCCAAGTGCAAAAAAGAGCATTCTGCCAGATGTGGAAGAACTCATTTCAAGCTCCTTTGTCCAGGTGTAAAAGATTGGTGGTATCATACTGGGGATTCAAAAGCAAACAAAGTCAGTGTCAGCTCACTAAATAAGTGCAAATGAACTTAAGTGGTTTTGAATGTCTCATTTTTACTTTGTCTGCAATGATTTAGGGAACTGGTGTGTGTCAAGCTTAGAAGAAAAAAAGCTCTGCCTACGCAGATGGACAGTTTGGGGTTATTTGCACACCAGTACTGAGACGGCGTTTCAAGGGTTATGAAGAAGGTTGGGACCTTGATTTCTTTTTAGTTTCTAAATTACTGGCATTATGCCTTCAGATACAGTCCTGGTGTCACCACACTGAACCGCAAAGATCTCAGGTACTTAAGGTAGGAACCCAATTATGCTGGGGTCTCCTTGCTTCCACTGAGAAAACCCTCTATACTGTCTCGACCTTCATAACAGGGTGGCTGGGTACTATCACCTTATCCAAGGTTGTCCTTGGCACACACTATCCCATTGAACTTTGATTGTGTGTTCCCTGGGAAAGTCCATCCATCAGCCCAACCCCACCATGTCCTGTCCCAAAGTGCCACATCTACCTTCTTTTTATGTTACCAGTGATGGAGATTCCACCACTTCCTTGGGCAGCCTGGTCCAATGTTTAACCACTCTTTCAGTAAAGATATTTTCCTAATACCCAATCTAACCCTACTCTGGTGCAACGTGAGTCCAGTCACTCAAGCAAGGATGGCAGAGGATAGGAAGAAGAGGCTCTACACTGTATCTTGTCTGTAATATGCTCACACCATGCCAGTGAGGCATCTCTTATAGGCTGGGAACCACTGAAACAGAAGACCCAAGTGGTCACCCTCTTTAATCACCCTGAGTGTAACCTCAGTGCAAATCTCTCAGAATAACCTCCAAATATGGAATTGGACTGGATGATCATTGTAGGTCACTTCCAACTGGACTATTCTATTCTATTCTATTCTATTCTATTCTATTCTATTCTATTCTATTCTATTCTATCCTATCCTATCCTATCCTATCCTATCCTATCCTATCTATCCTAATACAGAAAATGAGCAAACATTTTAGTTATTGGCTCTCTGTTTTCATATATGATTGTGACCTATTTCAGTTTCTTTTGTCTTCAGTTTTCTGCAACATATCAAGGGAATTCGGGTTCCCCTACGTGGAAAAGAGTTTATGGTGCCCTTAAACTGAAATCAATAGGACAATTCACTAAACACAAACATCAGAATATGCACCTTTGTTTCTGGTTCAGTAATGAAAGATTAAATTAAACTTGCCCAGAGAAGAACAAGAAAGCAGCCTTTCTTGGCACAAGTAATTAGCTATTCTGGGATCGCCCCAAAAATCCTCTCTTTATTTTGAACTGGTCTGACAAACAGTGCAAGTAACAGAACCAGAAAAGACAGGGAGGTTGGCGAAAGCCTGCAAAATGGCAAAATCAGCGAAACTGTGTGTCGTTATAAAACATGCTCAGAAGGAATACTCCCCCAAGCAGGACATGTCAGTCGCATGGGCATGGCTTAGAAAAACAGTTCCTTAAAGCCTGTGACTTATGAACCTCTGAAACGGAGGCAGAAGTGCCATAGGGGTGCAGATGAGAAATGAATTGAGCACGAAGGAGGAGGAGAAAATGGGAAGAGTCAAGGAAAGTTTCTGAGGTGGAAGACGACATGCCCTAGGAAGACATGGAAAGTTGGGATGAAAGGAAATTCTCCCTACAGGCACAGACGTTGTCTATTATGTTTTACAGTGTTTCAGGAATTAGGTTAGAGGACAATGCTTCAGCAATTTGCAAAAATCCTTCATTTCAATAAGAAAAACCTACTCATACATCTATCTCTATATTTATATCTAGAATTGCTAGTATACTGATAATTCTATCCCCCTGTTTTTATAAAGCGGTATATATAGAAGTGAATTATTGCAATGTGCTTTTCTATTGCACTATAAACTTTCTTTGTAGGGATTTAAATGTTTATGAAAAAAGGAGTCTTATTAAGGACATGAATAAGAGTCTGCTGATGTTAGTCTTAAATGAGGGTTTGGAAATCACGGACTTTCTTCTTAAGTCATTCTTACCGCAGATTGGAAACTGGCCATATGTACATTTTAAAGAGACAATACCATTAGCATCAAAAATTAATGTATTTTTTCAGATGCCAATTCCAATGGTATTTTTTTTCTAATCTCTCGGAGTGGACTATTTCCACTTCTTATTTGGGATTGTTTTCTAAACAGGAAACAATGTTATGAAGAAAAAAACATTAAGTTTAAGAAAGGCAAAGTAAAGAAGTTTTTCTATAATATCTTTATCTGGTGCCCTCATAACATTATTTTTTACAGTTTCACTTAAGAGAAAAACCATTTCAGAAGAAGCAGAAAGAACTAACTGTGCAAAGCAGAATATCCAGTTCTAGCCCAGGGCTGCTTATGACGTCAGCGTCTTAATAAATCATGATAAAAACAATGTTTCATATTCAGAGACCTGGTATGTTCTGAATTTCTGAAAATAAGTAAAATAGAAGGGTACAAATGATATCTGTCATCAGCTTTGCACATATGGTTGCCCAGAAGGATTATACCGACACTGTCAGAGCACGCAAGGATCGGGGTTAGGAGTCCACGTGGGAGCTGATTCTGGCAAAGGACATGAAGGGCAGCAAGAGGGGTTCTCCAGGTGCATCAGCAGCTAAAGGAAGACCAGGAAAAATGTGGGCCTTCTGCTGAGTGGAGGAGGGGCCTGGTGACAGGTGACGCAGAAAAGCTGGGAAAACATGTCACCTTTGCCTTGATTTTCACTTGTAAGAGTTGCCTTCTGCAGTCATAGGTCTTGGAGACCAAAAGAAAAATCTGGAGCAAGGAAATTATTGAATATTCTTTATACCTTGTCCACATTCCATCATCCTTTTTTCTTTCTGTTGAGTTTGCTCTTACCTTGTAAGGAAGGCCATGTGAATACATGAAAGAGGCTTTCTGGAGAGAAAAGTTCTACCTCCTCGTGAATATTTGTAGTCAACTTAGTCATCAAAATTAAATGTTCTTTTGTGGAGGAACTCATGCCTTTCCATTGATACTGAAGAAGTCTAGGCATGCAATGTGAGCACAGAGAACACCTCCTGCTTTAACCAATGGACATTGTGTACATTCCCTGGGTGAATTCAGCTGATAGCATCTGGCCTTAAGGTCTCGTAGCAGGCCATAAGGAGTTTTTTTACTATATCAAAGAGAAAGAATGTGGAAGAAAGGAAGAAGTGTGACCTGGAGATCATTACATCATCCCCTTTCATTGGCTGGAAAGATATCTAGGCCATAAACGAAGGTAAATTCTTCGGAAAAATCTGAAATGGAGATTGTCCTGGACCAATTGAGGCTTTTGAGATTTGTTAGAACACATACATGGACTCAGATGAGCTCTCAAAAAATATTTCATAACTAATAATTATACACCAAAGAATGTTTTTGATTTCTAATAGCTGGAACAGGTGAAGACTCAAGACATCATCATCAGTCTAAGACCTTGACCAGTAAACAACCACAATATTGGTTTCAACAGATGAGAAATATGCTAGGGAAGGAGAAGAAATGAAGGAGAAGAAAGGAAGTGATTATATATGGTTTCCTTAAATGAAGGTTGAAAATGCCTATAGAAATAGCCTTGTGGATTCAGAAGGGAAAGATCTGTCTTTTCCTTTGTAGAAAAAGACTATTGAGATTACTTCCAGACAATAAATACATGTTATATTTTTAGTACAACCTACTTAGGTAAGCTCAAAGCTGAGACCCTTGCTTATATAGATCTGAAAGTCAGCACAGGTTACGTGCTACAATTCCAAAAGACCATGAGATCCAGTATCTGTACCATCATCTGAAATTTCCAGGAAGAATTTGTAAGATATCAGTGAATATAAATTTCCCAAGCTCAAGTTTTCCTCACAATTTTCCCCAGAAAATAGTAAATTTTAACAGGGAGTTTATTCTCTCAGATCTAGCAGTGTAACTTGCAATAGTATGGGACACAGAGACAGGAGAATTCCTTCTTTATTCCTGGTTTCAAAACAATTGTGTGTTCTTAAACAGTGCTGATACTTCAGTTTGTTTTTATTAGTAGAATCATAGAATAGTTTGAGTTGGAAGTGACCTCAAAGCCCATCCAGTCCCACCCCTGCAAGGGGCAGGGACACCTCCCACTGGATCAGGGGCTCCAAGCCCCATCCAACTTGGCCTTGAACCCCTCCAGGGATGGGGCAGCCACAGCTTCCCTGGGCAACCTGGGCCAGGGCTTCACCACCCCAGTGCAAAGAATTTCTTCCTAATACAAATCGTCCGCCTTCCAATTTAAAGCCTCGTCCTATCTCTCCAGGCACTCGTAGAAAGCCCCTCCCCAGCTTTCCTGTAGCCCCTTTCCATACTGGAAGCTGCTCTAAGGTCTCTCCAGAGCCTTCTCTTCTCCAGACTGAACAACTCCACTGTACCCCTGTCATCCAAATTCTTTCACAAAACCTTAAGACATCATTGGGTGAAAATCTTTATAAAGATATTGAACACTCTTCATTTTCATTATTACGGTACCAATAAACTTTAGCCATTCATATCAGATTTTCCACTCATAGTACCTGCAGTATTAAGACCACAAAAAAATTATTGCACCATCACATATTTTTTCAGTGCCTCTGTTTTGGCACCATTCTCACAGGGGCAATGTTTGACACCACCAATACCAACAGGACAGTTGCCTACTGCAATAAAGAAACAAATCGCTCCCTATAGTGCCTGAGCAAATGTTTACACCCTTAGATTTATCATCTGTTTTTGAAACTTCTGCAAAAACTGCAACATCTTTCCTACTTATGGATCATTCAGTTATTGGGAGCTGCTTGTGGGTCATCTGTTTACAGAATATTGAGAGACAAGGTGCTGCGCACTAAGTAAATATTACAAAGTGTCTCTGAAAGTGCATTTTGAATACAAATCAGAAAAATTCCATTACATATGCAATCTCCTTTTTTCATTTCCCATTATACACTCAGCAATATTATTGAAGAAACAGAGTTTTATAAAAGCTCATACAAATGCTCATTTCCTCAGTCTACGATCTGACACAAGGAAATACTGATAAGGTTATCTGCTTCTTTTATTGGACTTATTAATTTTGCTGAATATATTCAAAGACACGGTGTATCCTTCAGAGTAGAAAATGCAAAACTCAGTGTTAGCGGAGGGAGGAAAACACACTTCTTGTGCAGCGCTGCGATAGGTCAGCTTTTGAACTTCAGAACTGCTGGTGTTCACAATTTCTGAGTAGCAATTATTCAGTATCTCCAAAAAACAGCTTTGTGTACACTGAAGCTTCTCAAGTATCCTAGTTTCCTGCATATGTGCTACGAAACATTTCAACGCAGTCAATGAAAAACACATTTTATTTATCAAAAGCTCATTAGGACAGTTAAAACAACCTGTACTATTTTACTACTAGAGAAGTTAAAACTTGATTCAGGTTAGTTTTTTCCCTACATGTTCAAAATTTGTTCTTTGTTATGTGTGCTGCCTTATCCTATAGATTTATAATTACAAGTACATTTATGTAATTTATATGTACAATCAAATATAAAATTATTAAAATATTTTTCTACATTTAAAAGAGATTTTGTTGGAAAGGTTTTGGGAAGAAACAGATCCTCTCCAAGCCTTTCAAATGCATGTGGTCATTGGATATGCTTAGAAGCCCCAGCTGCTGTGCAATGCAGTTTATGACTGAGATACTGGAACATCCATCACCTTCATTGTTGAGAGGACTGTTCAACAAAGTTCACCAAATCATCACATTCCAATCAAAAAAAATTAAAGTGGGAAAAAAAAAAGAAATATCTGCTTTGAGAAGTACAAATGTCCAGCAGCTCAGTGAAAAATTCAGAATAGGACTGACAACTTCACCAGAATATTGGTGAGGCTTTTTTTTCCTATGGCAAGTTGTGCCCAAACATCTACATCTTGGTCCTAATGTTCATTCAAAGGGAATTCCCTCTGTTTCTTTGCAGAAACAAGATGAATCGGGAAAGAATGATGCATAAAGCCTTTTAACTCCTATGAATTGCCATAGCACCCCTCTTTTTTTGTTTATTTCATTTTATGTGAATACGTATCTACCCATCTTAGGTTCTACAGATGTATAGATATGTGTGAGCATCTCCGTGTTGCTTGTCCCTTCCAGACCTTTGTAGACAGATATCATTGTAGAAAGGTCTCATTGGAAATTCTAAGGGCCAAAAGGGTATAAAGCTTAAATAATTCTCTTGCCCTTCCAGGTGGTTCATCACTCTAGGTCAAGTTCAAGATTTATTGATTATGTAGCTTAAGGGAAGGTCACAGAGCTGTAGCCTACTTTCCCTTGGGTATTTCACTAAAGTAGGATATTTTGTGGCTAGTTGAGATCTCATACCACTTATCAGGTAGGACTAAGGCTACTGAACAAAACAATAGACCAAGCCTCATTTGAAATCAAAATGAGATATGCAGTGGCCAGAGCTGTATGTTTGCCTTTTTTATAAAGAGCTTTAAAGAAACACTTTGGCCTTCTGATATTTGTTGGGGTTGTTTTCAGGTGCCATAATTATTTCGAACATGGCCTTTGTCTGTGATACCGTTGAGTGTCTTTGTTTAAACAAAGCACTTTGGTTACCTGTGCTTACACGGAATGATCCCATTCAACAGAGCTTTTCTGTTATCCCCTCTGATCAGGAGTTTTAGCATCTTAGTCAAAATGGTGTGAGATTTTCTGATTTTGTGTTTTGCTTCTGTGAAGAGGATCATCCAGTCTAACTGAGACTTCCAAGGAGCTTTGGGGCATTTTTAAACTGGAAGGATAGTGAATGTAAAAAAAAAGACCTGCAGTATTGCCTCTCCTGATGAAGCCCCGGGGAGAGTGAGCTCAAAATGATCATCTGTTTAAAAAAAGATACAACATTTTTTCGCATGCAAATTTTCAGAGATCCAACTCACATAGTTCATCTACCAATAGGAGGAAGTACAGCAGCTGACAGATGTCATCAGTTGATTTAAATGACTGCATAAAAATTCACAACATAAGTCTTTTACCTACAAACCCTGCATGTTTGGGGAAAAAAATTATGTGCCAGTGGTTATAGGATGCTACTTTGACTGCTAAGGTTTTGTCACCTGCAATTCCATGGATAAACTGTTCTAAATTATGCGCCTTGTTAGACTTACTCAACGATATAAATAATTGCAATATAAAATGTTAAAGACATCAAATTTTTAAATATAAACAGGAAAGAAACAAGAAATTATTCTTGCACATGCATGTTTGTTTATGATCCAATGTGCAACACTTTTATAGGCTGCATGTATGAAAGGAGGTATATATAACGATGTTTAATGTGCAGTTGAGAGCAAAATTATTACAGTTTTATATATAGGTAAGCCATATAACAAAAGAGCAGTAGCTAGTGTTTGCCCTTATATGAGATGCAGTCATATAATAGAGAGCCTTAAAGCTAGGGTTTACTGTACTTTGGGAATTAATCACATAAACTATAAATTGGGTTCAACAGGCTGGCTGGGTAAATAGGCGCAGCTAATGAGGACACTATGAGATCTTATAAGAGCGCTGACTGCCCCAGGACAAAAGTGCCGAGCTGCACCTGATGGAAAACTAGAAGACATCAAAGCATAAAGGATTAGTGCTCTCACAGTGTTGAGAAATGGCCAGGGGGAGATTCACCAACTTATTACCCACATCCAAGCTAATCCTGTTATCTGCAAAATATGACTGTGTTCAGGAACTGCCACCACCTAAACTTGCAGGAGACTAATTCTGTGTTTACATGGACAAAAGTGCGGGGAATTTTCATCTGGGCAAAACATATAAGATATGAGAATTTTTAAGGGTTGCCTTTGTACCAAATGCATGAAGAAGGGAAAAATAAAATCGGTTCTTTAACAGCTAATCTGTATCTTGTATGGGTGTCCTATAAGACAGAAATCCTTCTCTGACAACGCAGGGCAAAAGTCACACACAATTTGTTCTTTCTTGTTTAGTTGGAATGTACTTACGCTTTCCTAAAAGAAAATCGAAATACATTGAAAGTAACTTTGAAGATGAGAGGGATTGATTGTCCCCCAATAGCCCTGCTGAGGAAATCTTTTGTGCAGCAAATGTCTGCCTGATTTTTTTTTCCAGCACAATAAAAGAAGGTGAAAAATATCCCAAGGTCCTTGCCAGCACACCACAAACTATAATTCATTATCCAGCCTAAGGTATGTGAGTAGGCTCAAATATTTTTGGAAAAGGTTTGTAAATTACCAAGGCTAGAAATCTAATCTTTCTTCTACCAGAGATCCATCTGGTACAGCCAGCACCTATGGCAAATAATGGTCCGTATTTTTCAATTTGAATAAAACAGATACAGACCCAAACAGTTCCTCTTGGAGCAGATAATCCCTGGGAAAAGCACATGATTCAGGGAATAGATCTCCAACTTATATTTAATCTAAACATGCAATATGCTCCTTCCAGTGGCTCATCAGTGCCAAGGATGTTTGCCTTCAGGGCACAGTTTAGGCATGATTACCCAGGAAAGCCCATGGCTAAGTATTTATTTGGCATTAAGGAGCACCCCCGGCACACAGATCTAGCAGGCAAGGATTTATCTAGCTATCTAAGGGAAATGATTAATTTTGTAGGTTTTATTTTTTAGGGATGCAAGAATACCAAAGTGCTTGGTGATTGAAAGGAAACATTGTAAGGACGGCATCGCCTGCAGGCTTCCCTTGGCTGTTTTTGCTGTTGTTGCTGTTCGACGGTACCATACCTAAGCTGGGAGAATATTGCAATTAATAACCTGCCATTAGCAATGAAAAATAAGCACCCCGGTGAGCTGAAGTTAGTGATTACCTGATGTTAGTGAAGCACAAGTAAGAACCAGGGAGAGACTGGTGTAGTGACCCCAGGATGCCTCTGGAAACAAGCAAATACCCTTCCCACCTGTGTCTTTCTAACCCTGTACTCCTCTTTTCCTTTTCTCCAGGCATCATTCAGTCCTGCAGTGACCAGACTGTCTCACCAATAAACTCCTGGGCTACTCACTAACTTTCAGTCCACCTGTTAACGGATCCTCTCTTGGGGCATACAAAAAAGCTGGGGAGAGACTTTCTACAAAGACATGTGGAGATAGGACAATGGGGAATGGCTTTAAATTGTAGAGGGGAAGATTTAGACTAGACATTCAGAGTAAATTCTTCACACTGAGGGTGGGGAGGCCCTGGCCCAGGTTGCCCAGGGAAGCTGTGGCTGCCCCATCCCTGGAGGGGTTCAAGGCCAGGTTGGATGGGGCTTGGAGCCCCTGATCCAGTGGGAGGTGTCCCTGCCCATGGCAGGGGTGCATGGAATTAAATGATCTTTAAGGATCCTTTCCAGCTCAACTCGTTCTACATACACACACATATCTCTTGTTTTCAAAGAAATTATCGGGGATTAAAATTATAGGGATTAAAAAGGAAATACCATCTTAGTCTTCCTTGCTTTATGCTTTAGTGACAAAACATGCTACAAAATATTGTGTATCACTCCATGTTAAGACACCTGATGCTCTGTTTGCTTGTGTTGGTATAGGGCAATTGATACAAAAGTGAAGACATAAAGTCTCTTTGAGTTCACTTGTAACAGTGTGAAGTTAAACAATGACAAACTCATAACATTAAGTCGTATTTTGCAAGGTACATTCAAAATTTCAGGATAGACTGAGGAGCAGGAAAGGCCTGAGGTGAGCAGTGTCTTTTGAGTCGTCAGTGTTTTCTGGGCCTGCTTATGGCCATTTTTGGCTGGAAAGTGCTAATTAGATTGACATACTTGGCTAGGGGGCAGAAAGCTTAAAACATTAACTTTTTAAACATGTGCATACATTTGGAATATAACATATTCTGCTTTTCAAAGGTGTATTCTAGGTGAATAGCTTGCCAGTATGATGTCATCCACAAATTTCTCAAAAGCAAATACGCTGTTTCAGAATCAATTCTTGCTCTTGCACCCGTGTGTGTTACTTGTACACACTGTTCAAAGAATGGATCCAAAAATGATATCAGTATCTTCTTTTTTAATTCATTTGTCTGTTTATGATCACTGAGGACAGGGCTAAATAAGCAATTGTTTTGTTCAGTAGGGATTGCTCAGAGCTTCCCAAAAGCGTGCACAGGCTTAAATTCTCTTGTCTTAGGATGAGACAACAGACAAATACAAGGTCCCATGGCAATCTCCATTTCATGGTTTCCTTCTCATCTACTCGGTTCTTTGCTGAGGTGCACAAGACCATCCTCTAAACAGGGTTACAGAAAACTGAACGGTCAAAATATCTTCTCTTTGGGAATAGAATAAATTTGGAGAAACTCTGTTAATGTCAGCAAAAAATTCCCACTGGGAAGAACTCAGAGCAATATTGGGTCAAGCAAGCCTGTGAAGTGATAATCTGTACACTGGGGAGTCAAAATGGCTGTTTGTGAGACCACTTGTAGCTTCCACAAGGTGAACAGGCAGAACTTATCTCCATCCTTAAAAGCACAATGCTTTCTCTTGGCCTGCTCAATGATTTTAGTGATCTGGACGAACTTGTGAGGGCAGAATGAAGAAAGGCTGTCTTGTACTTTGAAACCACTTACATGACAGAGAGAGAAAGAAAAGCCAAACCCGGTAGGTTCTGTTCACCTTCATGTTCTGGGCTCATCCAAAGTAATCTGGGAGTTTTTTATGTTTTTAAGGCAAGATGCTACAAACACATGGGAACTTGAACAATTTTTACTTCAGTAATATGATCCATAAATAATTTTTCTGGGATTTAGGAGGTGTTACAAGTTCCTTTTATGAGACTTGGGTCCAAGACCTTAATCTTCTGGGTATTTATAATGTGAACTTTGCAGATCTACACTTAGGCAATACAGCACCCTATTTTACCTACTGTGTATTCTACTGCAGTCCGAAGTTTGTAATTATGTTATTAGACTTTCATTGTAAACTGTGGACATTCCTGAAAATAAAATTCATAAAATTCTCAGCAGAACACTGTAACTACAAGCCTGAGTTAGACTTCCTCTAAACTTTTTACCACATAACTCCTTAATTTTTGTACTCTCCCCTCCTCAAGTACCTGAGAGAAAGTATTGCATAGCCTAGCAATTAAAGTATTTACAGCCTGGAAGACAGGAGCTTAATCCACCTCAGAGTGCTTAGCACCTAGAATTCACATCTCCCATTTTGCAATTACAGAAACCGGAGGTTATAATATTTGCACCCCTTTGAGGGGATTAGATGAGTTGCATCCCAGAAAACCCAAGATTTTATACTGATTCCGTACACTCTTGGGATAAGAAAGTCAAGCTAGATTGCCCTTGTGTGCGTGCCCATACAATAAGAATGAGGAAGAAGAGACTCATAGAATGGTTTGGATTGGAAGAGACCTCAAAGCCCATCCAGTTCCAGCCCCCTGACTTGAACCCCTCCAGGGATGGGGCAGCCACCACTGCTCTGGGCAACCTGGGCCAGGGCCTCCCCACCCTCACAGCAAAACATTTCTTTCTAATGTCTAATCTAAATCTCCCCTCTTTCATCTTAAAACCTTTCTCCCTCGTCCTATCCCTGCAATCCCTGACAAAGAGCCCCTCCTCAGCTTTCCTGTAGTTTCCCATTAAGAACTGCAATGTTGCTATAAGGTCTCTCTAGAGCCTTTTCTTCTCTAGTCTGGACAACTCCAACACCCTCAGCCTGTCCTTCCCATGCTGAAGACTCCAGAACTGGCCGCATTTCTCCAGGTATGATCTCAAGAGAGTGGAGTAGAGGGGCAGAGCCCCTCCCTGGCTCTGCTGGTCCCACGGCTTTGGATGCAGCCAGGACACTGTTGGTTTCTGGGCTGCAAGCACACATTGCCAGCTCAAGTTGAGCTTTTCATCCACCAACACTCACAAATCCTTCTGTTCAGGGTGACCTTCAATCCATTCTCCACCAAGCCTGAATTTATGCCTGAGATTAGTCAGACAAGTTCTGACTTTTCAGAAGTGATGCAGAGAATTTACGTGCCTGCTTAAGACATACAAAACCACCATAGGCCAAACGCTGGAAAAGTCAGTGTCAAAACTTGGACCTAAACCAGGTGACAGGATTCTCTACCTCTTGACAGTTAGAGGTTGACATTTCAGCAAAGCAATAACCAGATGATTTGTACTGAAGCCCACTCCAGCCCTTAGTTAATCTGTTCCTTGGTTCCCATTTTTAAAATGTGAGTATTGATGCAGGGGTTGTGAGATTAAATCTGTTGAGGATAATGAAGTATCCATATGCTGTGGAGATGGTTATCATCGAAAGACTCAGGAAAGGAGTGGCCTCAATAAAGTGCTGAACAAACTTACTCCCAACAGGGCTGTGAGATCAAGCCCTTAAGCCAAGATATTACAGAAGCCTTGGCAAACAAATCAGATAAGTTGTGCCTCAGAAATGACCCTGCTCTGCAATGGATAAGGCTTCCCCTCCTTGCAGCACTGAAAAACTTCTGTTGATTGGAACGAGGATGTCTTGGGGCTCTCTAAATTACACCAGAGATGCAAAAGTAGCAAGAAGGTGCCTTTTGCTCTGTCCCAGCTCTGAGCTGTTCTTTCTTTACTGTCCTCTGCACGTTAAGTTTCACAAAGCAGTATGCATAATGCTGCGTGTATCTAGGGACCAAGAGACAATTCAGGTTTACCAAAAAGGGATTTAAACAAAAAAGGAATAGAGGCTCGGCAATATTCCTGAGGAAAAGTCGCTCTCTTACTCTTAGAAGGATACATAACCCTGTACTGTCACAGTTTGCATAGTGCTGTGTACATGCTTTTAATAAGTATTAAAGCTGGAAGGCTTTCCTATTATATTTGCATAGTTGGCATTACCTTTCTGTGGTTCTAGGTGAAGTGGTGGTACAATACCCACAATTCCTCCAGCCCCCCTACCCGCTGCAGCTTCAGCTATAGTAGCTGACAATGTAATACTCATTCAGCAGCTGATTATAATTAAAAATATCAGAATAATTAAAGTCCTCAGCTTGACAAGCAGAGCCATAACTTTGCCTTCAGACATTCCTCTCTAATTAGTTAATTAATCCTAATGCAAATTATAAGCAATAATTAGTCAGCCAAGCTTGACATAAAAGTCTGCTGACTTACAGCTAAAAGGCTTTTCTGGTTGTTGGTTTGTAGCTTCTTAAGCTGTCTTTTGTCCACTCGTGGCTTCTGTGTCTCCGGTCCTGTTAACTTGCTGCTGATATATAGATACGCAAATTAGTTTCCAGAATGAGAAATCACGACTATAAAAATTTGCACTACCATAGGCACTTCTTTATTTGCTTAATAAACTGGATAGTCACTATGTGTATAGAATATAAAGAAAGCGTCACATATGTATTCTAACATAATATAAATGTATGGTTTTATACAAATACAGACATTTAAGAACTTCCACATTCCCAGGTTTAGCAGAATCCATCTGCCTGTATATGGTCCTAGATGTCCTGGACAACAATAACGCAAAACCCTGTGTGATTCTAAGATTAAGCCAGATTCCAATCTCCCCTATCATAAATGAAATCAAATTCTTTTGTGCCAGGACAAATGGTATCTGATTCACATTTTTCCATAGGTTTTTAACAAATCAGGACTCTGTTAAAGTGAGATAATTTGAATTATCACTAGATAAATCAAAAGTGTGAATATTGCATTTCACGTGCAACCCAGCTAATATCGGTATGTTGATGTTGCATCCCACAAAGACACAACACTGACGTAGCACAGAAATAGTTGTGATTGCCTTGGAAAACTCATGGAGGCTTAGGTATTTATTCTTTCAAAGCATTTAGTCTGAAAGTATTTCTATTTACATAACAAAGCAAAGTTGTCAGTACTTTAAAAAAGCGGCAGGTAAAATGGGAAAACCCATTAAGAATGAGTAAATCTTTTGTGGTGAGTGTACTTTCTCTAACAGAGTGATAGCACGTACATTTTTATATTACACTATGCTTGAATCACACATACATAGAATCTCTAGGTTAGGTTAAGACCCAAAGAGATATCCTCTAGAGCTAGGGAGGGAAAAAGATTCATGTTGTAGTGTGGCTCAAATCACCCCTGGGGATACCAACCTTATTCCACTGTCAACAGAGGAAAGATGAGGTGACGATAGCCCTGAATTAAGCCTCTCAGTTAGGGGCCCACAGTTGGATGAGGAAATCTGAGCTCTGTTAAACAGTTTGAATGATCCAAAATGTGGGATGGCATTATCAATGTCTGTCTGTTCACTTTGTGCAATGAATAAAACAGAACAGAACCTATTATTCGGTAAATTCAAATAAAAATAAAAAAGCTCTTTTCAGGCAATTTCATCTTCAAATAGCAGGCTGCACAGACAAACCCAAATCATCCAGGAATGAGCAGGCAAATGTTCATGTATTTTAGCAACAGTCTGGAGATCAGGCAATGGCAACTTTAGGTTATCATAGAGAGTCGTGTTCTGGTGGTAAATAATAGGGAAGTACTACAAATTTCAGGGAAGTAAAGCTTCTATCTGCAAAAGAGGGAAAAAAAAATATTTGTGTGTGTGGAAGCACATGTCACAGCCATCGTGATAGCTTCCAGGGATTAGTGCTTACTCTGGATTTGTACCAGCTTTTGGGGATGAGGTAGGACTGGAGGACTGCACCTGCTTCACTGCATTCTCACTTTTCATTCTTCACCTCTGTTCAGGAGAAGAAACCTGTCTTAAAATACTGATTACAGACCTGCAACCTTCTGGTTCTCAAAACTGTAGCTGTGGTCTGTGCATTTCTTTTGTTAAACGGCTGTTGTTCTAAGGCCAAGGTTAATCCCACCAAAACTGAGGTCCCTGAGGTGTCTGCTTTGTCAGTCACTCAAAGATCCTTCTAGAGAAGGAATGAGAGAAGGACTTCACGAGGCCACCAAGGAACATAGATTAAAGCATCAAGACTATAGATTCTTTCTACCTCTGCTTTGGCAATACCAGGGTACTAGAGTGTGAAACTTCTAATTCTTAGTTGTCCAGTGCCTAGAAGCAGATTGGAAGATGCTCAGCTTGCAATCATCCACTGACAAATATTTCTCCAACCCTTTCCCTGTTCTTCATTCACTTCTTTCAAGCAGAAGTCAGGAAATTTCATGGGTTAAGGACAGGAATTTCTGACTCTCAAGGAAACTGAAGGACAAGAATCCACATTTAACTGTTGCATTTATGTGTACTGAAACTTAGTAAGGCTTCTTTCCTCACCACCAACCCCACCTTGGCTTTCATTATGCAGCACACATTATCTGTGTGAAATATTTTTTCCAGTAATGAGAAGTGCAATGATTTTGGGTGCTAATGGGATGTAGTCGGTAATTAATGAGAGCTGGGAAACAAGGGTACATCGGGCTTTTTTTCAGTGTGCTTGTGTATGAATGGGAGTTACTCTGTTGTATCAAGGGGAGAATAGATTAAGCATTTTGGAATACACAACCCAAGAGGGATAGTTAATCCTGGTTTTGACAATCACAAATGTAATATGTACAAATGAGGGGAAGCATTATGCATGATATTCCTCATTTTACATACAGCACAATATGTTATTTTCCAGCTCTTAATTCATGTCTTCATTAAGTAAAACTGCTCTAAGTCTAACTGAAGCATGCTGTGGATTTGGGAAAGAATTACGATCTCAACAATGATATGTTTTGTTTTATCCTTTAAACGTTTTAGGACATGGGTTTTTTATTAGCATAGGAAAATATCTGATAATGAAATGTGGCAGTTGGGCTTAGTTTGCTTGGCTACAACTGACTGATGGATGGTGACTGTGCAGGCCATGAGCTGTAGCTGTCAATGTCATTCCCAGCCAGTGTCGGTATCTGCTCTTTTCCAGGAAATTAGCAGTTGAAGAAGACCTTTATGCTTCTAGGACATATATCGAGTCTGAAACCCTAAACTACACAGCACTATCTCCCTCATCATCCCATCCTTCATGCCTGTGCTGGTGCTCCACATAACCTAGAATTCTCTCCTAAGAAAGCTGGACACTACCCATGGCCATGGCCAGCAGGTCTCTTGTGTGATTTCCCTCAGAAACAACTCTAACACTTCTTGAAGCCTTTGATTTGCAGAGTCCAATGAAACACCTCCATATAATTTATGCCAGTTGCTACTTCAGAGTTGCTCTAAATCGTTGCAGGAGATCAATTTGCATCTTGGCCAAACCCAGCATGTTGTAACCTTGCCCGCTCGTGCTGATTCCACACCAGGGAAGATGCCCTTAGGCTCCAAAGAAGGAAAAAAATAGAATTTCTTTATTTCTTCACTTGAGAGTGTCATGATTTTAACTGTTTACCCTTTATTTAACAAGTAAATTAAAATTGTCAGGGTAAATATATTCCCATATTAAGAACAACAGCAGTTCTTTCAGGTTAATTATTGTCAAGATAGGTACAAAATATAGCCAGGTAGTTATTAAACATCAGCCGGAGAGGTGTTTAACAGTGTGGTTCTCTGATAAAAAAAGAAATGTTACTTTCTTTTTATAATTGTTAAATACTAAACGCATCCTTATAAGCTACTGACTTAACAGTTACACAATTGTGTTATGGATAACCTGAAAACCAAATTGTATTCCTTCTCAAAAGTAAATACAGGACATTTTTTCTTTTGGTATGTAGCAGTAATAACCCCTAAAATTTGACCCGATCTGAATTAGATATTGTTACTGGCCTTCACTAGGCTTGTTTTTCATTTTCTGTTAGTCAGCATTGGGCCAAGTCAGTTGTTAAAGTTCCCTCTACAGAGTTCTTGGGATGAGCTACTCTTTAAAGATTCCTGTCTCACTGTGTTAACAAGGAAGCTGAATTCCACACCGATTTCCAGTGTTACTGTAGTGATTGCTTTACACCAGGCAAGAAAATGGCTGATATCAAGGCTCTGCTTTCAACGGCAACAATAAAATGACATAAGAAGATGCATTCTCAATAAAACAGCTTAAAAGTGAACAGCAAGAAAAAACTTGTCAAAAGGTTAGAATCAATGGGCTGCCTTTATGGTAACTAAATTATATGGTCTTTGAGCCTTGCATTAGGAAATCTGATATTTACTACCAGTGCAGAGATGTGAATAGAAAAACTCATAATTCTAGCAGGAACTGAAATAGATTTCTAGATATTGTCAGGAAAGCGGCAATGCAAGTAAATCACTTCATGTTCAGTATTTGTATTAAAATCACGGTTGGCTGACAGTTACCTTCAGAACTGAGAAGACATGGGAAGATTGAAACAAACCAAAAACCAACTTCTAAATTTTTCAGATTCTGATTTAGCCGTTTCAGTGATAGATGAGATTAATGATTCATTCTTCCACTGGGGTTCTAAATACTCCATACACTGTGCTGACATAGCATTCCATTCTCAAATAAAGACACCCTGCTAAAATCAGGTCTCAATTGGATATGAGGAAGAAATTTTTTTAAGATAAGGTTGGTGGAACACTGGAACGTGTTGCCCAGAGAAGTTGTGGATGATCCATCATTGGAAATGCTCAGGGCCAGGCTGGATGGAGCTTTGCACAACCTGATCTTCTTGAAGATATCCTTGCCTACCGCAGAAAGGTTGGACGAGGTGATCTTCAAAAGTTCCTTCCAACCCCAACCATTCTAC
Source organism: Phaenicophaeus curvirostris (assembly GCF_032191515.1). NCBI lineage: Eukaryota > Metazoa > Chordata > Aves > Cuculiformes > Cuculidae > Phaenicophaeus > Phaenicophaeus curvirostris. Next base: position 126,534,517 of record NC_091393.1, on the reverse strand, counting down.
AAATCTATGATCCATACTGTAAAATTCCAAGTTTCAGTTTTCTTAAACCTTAAATAATAACTTTAGAAAGTCTTTAAAGCTTGGAGCATCACAGTTTCTTCATCTTGGATAGAATTCCAATGTTCCTTGCTGTTCCATGGAAGTATCTGTGATGTGAATCCAGCCAACTGTAAAAGGCAGGACATCTTATTTGACCTCAGCTAATCCCATCAACAATTTGAGGAATGCAGACAGACGTCTGTTTGATAAATTCCCTTTCTCCAAAACAAAAAGGAGGGAGAAGTGTGTATGAATGGTAGATAAATTCCTGATAGATGGTCATGTGCCATACTGTATGGTGTCTGCCTAGGAACAGATGGGTTTCACGAGAAGAAGTTCACCTTTCTGGAATGAACACCATCCCAGTTTTCAACTATCATGCCAAAGAAAATGACTGAATGCCAGTTAGGGATGGGGCTGAGTGACTGTCTCAGGACCTAGCCTGGAGATCTGCATTCCTGTAAGAACAAACCTGAAAGTCTTGCAAAAGAGCAGTTTCATAACCTCAGTAACAGTTGAGGCAATTGGGAGACCCTGCATAACTTTATTATTTATTTTCCTGTGCCCTACAGAGTTTAATGTCCAAATACCTCAATCATATGAAAGATGTGATCATCAGAATCCACCTGACAAGAAAAGAAAATGCTATTTCTTTAAATTTTACAATCAGGTTATAAAATACTGTTCAAAAGATCTAACTTCAGAAATCTTCAGGAAAAAAACATTTATATTGGAGCTGCATATCCAGCCTTTCATTGTGATGAATAAGAAAAAAATGCAAATATTTAGAATAAACTCATTTCAACCCAATTACTGCTGCCTCAGAATTTCCTGCACACACACACACAGAGCTGCAGAAGCTGAGCCCTGACACTCTTCTGGAGATATCATTGGGGCTAACTTAATTCAACTTTAGTACATTGTGGGTGGATGAACCTTGACTAGCCGTCAGGTGCCCTATAAGCCTCCCCATCACTCCCTGTCCTCAGCAGGACAGGAAGAGAAAATGCAATGGAAGAGCTCGTGGGTTGAGATAAGGACAGGGAGATCACTCAGCAGTTACAGTTACGGGAAAACCAGACCCTTGTGAGGAAGCAGTGAACTGCAATGAGGTCTCCTCTCAGTCTCCTCTCCTCCAGGCTGAACAGACCAAGTGACTTCAGCCGCTCCTTGAGTGGTTTCCTCTCTAAACCCTACACTAGATTTTTGCTGACATCTTATAAGTACTTTGCGGGTCAACTTATTCTGAAAATAGCTGCTATCGACTCTTTTTTTGTTATTATTAGTTCTTTATTATTATTACTGTTACTTTCTGCTGGAGGAGTCAACCCAATAGGTTCTCTGGTATGACTGAGATTTTCATAAGGAAACGGGGAACCAATCCAATTTGAATATTTACTGTCTCTGAAGAGAATAGTTTCCATTTTTAAACTGGAACCCAGAAGTGACTAGGTTCCTATGCTACATTAATATACTTAATTAGATGCACTGGTTTCTCCTACTAGAAATCCTGCACCTGGTCAGGTGGGTGGTCAGAGCTAGAGAGGAAACAGGTTTTAAATTTTGTTTGAATGTGGTTGAAAAAAAATAAAAAAGGAACAATTTTTATGATAAACATATGGACTCATATGGAGAAAAATGTTTATTTAGTAACCCTGAAGGGCTATACTTAAACTTAGAACAAACTTTTATTTAATTATAAGATCTTCAAAATAGAAATTCAAAGTATCTCATCTCAAATAAAGGATGAAATTGAATATTTTTAGTCTATCAGGACATTCCATTCTTTTCTTGTGTGTTTTGGGTAGAATAGAATGAACTGAAATCAGAATGTTTCTACCACGCATTCTATGCTCCACAACTCAGCATTTTCGGATGATAAAATATTTGCACTGGAAATTTTCCAGACAGCCTTCTCTTGACTTTTTAAGTTGATTGTCTCATTCCTTCGGCTTCTGGACAGCAACTCTCAGCATGGTGTCATGATCCTAACTGCTCACGAGTTGCCTTCCAATTCCAAATGGTGCAACTTCAAATAATTTCCCAGCCTCGCATCACGCCTGTGCTCATGCCGGCAATACCTGTGGCTTTTTTTCAATGAGCTCGTTTGCTCCCATGAAGTTGGAAAAGCCCCAGAGCGGTTTGGGAACCTGGAATCATGGCAGTGTAGCTGCTTTTTCAGCCCCGTTTGCTGACAGAAGCCCATGGCACAGGTGGGAGCGCGAGTCTGAGGCGCATCGGATGCCGTGCGCTTCCCTGATGTGTAGTAATTAAACACCTGTGCTAAATAGCAATTTGCTGGGCCACTGTGAAAACCCGTGGTGTGCTCAACAGTCCTGAACATTTTCCATCTCTCGCTTGGGCAGGTGGTCTCATGTTTGAACTCTGCTGTTCAAATAACTCCAAAGAGAGAGATGTGGTTTCAAGACCTCTTCAAGGCCTTTATTTTGTTTTGTTGCTGCTATTATTTTTTTTTTGCATTAAATAGGAAACCTGAACTCCCTTCTTTAACATTCCTGGAGTATCTTTGCATGCTATGTATTTACAGTCACATGTACAAGTGGCCAAACCATACAGACGTCTTCATGGATTAAGAGCCTAGAAAAGTTATATGCCACAAAATTAGTTCATGTTAGCAAGGGGAAATGCCTTGAATAAATATATCTGTGGGAAAAGAGGTTAATCACAGAATTTCCTGTAGTCTTAGAGCCTGTCTCTAGAGTCTTTTCGTAAACATGGAGTTCTTCAAGACCTCATAACTCTCTACTGGGAACAAATACTATGTCTCTACCAGCAAACAAATCAAAGCCAGAGCATGTTCTCAAACTCCATTCCCCAAATATCCAGAATATGTAGTTGCTCACGTGCTTCCTGTACAGTTTTGACTTGCACTGGCTAAAACTCTCCTAGACTGTGCCTGAGCATGGCCAGGGGATTTACACATGCTATGGACTGCTCCCAATAGTCAGTTTGGACACTGCCATCCTGTTTAGAAGGAAAGAGAATTTAGACATGTGTCTACAAGACAGGCTGTTCCCACTACCTGCAGGATGGAACTGACCTCAGACTGATCCATGACTCGTTTTATTTAATCATATGCACGTAACCAAAAGTTCAAAAACAAACCTTCTTGTAAAGCAGCACTAATGAGCTTGAACCTGACTCCTTCTGCTGAGGTGCACCTCATACAACAAGGTGACTATAAACTGATTCACGATGGCTTAAAGCAGAAGGCAGCGGTAGTCAGATCTTGTTGCACAACAAGGGAGCATGACCATCACACCTGCCACAGCATGAGGCATGAGTTAGAGGAGGCTCGTCCAGCCTGAGTGCTAGGTGGGAGGCGAAGAGCGAGCCAGGAGACCACCACTTCAATCTTCATACAAGGTCCAGCTCCATGTTTACTGATCTAACCTTCAGCCCAGTTAACCTTTTCAGTCTTGGAGTCATTAAAGACCTTAATAACTGACAAGATAGCTGGTAACTTCTATGACACTAGCTTTTCAAAGTCCTTCAGCTACCCCCACACTGAGCCATGTATCCTGTGTTGAAAGAAACCAGAAACTGTCTTGTGTTTCATTCTGAATGTTTGTTCCAGAGAGGTCTCCAGACTTTTTCTAAAAAGACCAACCAAGAGAAATTTTTGCTTAAAAATGGTGTGGAATCAAAGTGTATATAAGGCGTCTTATTAGCTTTGAGTTTATTCTCAATTCAGTCACAGGAAATATCCATTTTCCTGAAGAAGCAGCAGTTGTCATATTTTGTTGCTGTAGTGTGTGTAATATCAATCTCATGTTTATTTATGCATGTAAAGATTTTATTATTTACATTTAAATATTTATAACATTTCTGCATAAGCAGCCAAAAAAGTTCATCTCTGCCCTTTAGGAACTAAGCAATTTCATTTTACTAGGTAGACTTTTTTCTATATAAATAATTGACACATTGATTTCTCCCTCTGTCTTCATGCTATTTATATTATTTCTTAAATGCAAGAGGATTATAGAACTAACAGACTGACTGGTCTGTTTTTATTGCCTATCAAATCCAAACAGACTAATATATCACATGAAGGATCTGGAAAACGGAGTGGTGATAAAAACCTAAAAAATAGGAATGAATTCATTAGAATTCAGTTATGGAAGCCTATGCTAATTGTATTGCTACATAGAAAGTGTGTTTGTTTCTTCCTGGAAATAACTTTATGTAAATTTTGTTTTCCTGAGATTAGTGGTACTAATCCCTGTGGAAGCCGAGGTCATCTTGGAGCTGGTGGAGCCGCAAGTCAAAGGGGAGAAGGGATCACACCTGCAGGGAGGGGTGAACAGGATGGGCGACCCCAAAGTGACTAGCTGAGGATTCCATCCCACATACATCACACTTGGGATAAACTTGAAAGATCACGAGGTTCTCGCTCTGTTCTTCAATGTCCAGCGCCCAGTGAGGACCTTGTCTGTCTGTTTGCCCTTGGTCCTAGATCCATGCGTTCCTGAACCCAGTTCCTGAGCCCAGCTCCCTGCAGCCACTCCCCTGCCCTGTGCCGGCTCTACAGCATCTGTGGTGACACAGTCTCTGGGAGGAGTGGCAGGGGCACAATTGCACATAATTATATAGATTTTGTTATTTTCCTATTATTTCCTTTATTGATGTTATCATTACTATTTTACTAAAGCCACTTTGGTTTAGTTTCCAACCTGCAAGCCTTTTCCTCTCATTTTCCTTTCCCTGGGGGTCGGGGAGGGAGCTGGGAGACCGACTGCTCGTTTTTAGCTGCTGAAATTGGCCAGGCCAGGGCTGAGCAGTGACATATAGCAATAGACAGAAGTGCTGTTCTTCTTTCTTTCGGTAGTACTATTCTAGTTCGTAAAAACAAAGGTGTAAAAACAAGACTACTCCATGAAGCCATGGTGGTTATTTGGGAGGCTGTGCTTGAAGCAGGTTTACCACAGCCAAGTAACTCACACCGGTTGTGTTCGCTCCTGAAGGTGAGAAGAGCACATTTCTCATTCTGCCCTTCCTCTTTCACTAACTCCTCTGGAAAAATTATAATTGCCTTTAAAATATTGTCTTCATGAGTGCTGCTGAAAATAAAAAAACCCTCACTACTGTTAAAATAATGACAGACACAAAGTCAGCATCCACTGATGGTTTAAAAAATAGAAATGCAAAGGGAAAGCAGATGCATGATTTGTGGAAGAATAACAAAGCAGGTAAAATTCCTCCCTCATTTAACACTACCTTAATACAATGATTCAACAACTAATCAGTTAATCCTTTCTCTTTAGTTTGAACTTCCACTTAAGCCATTGCAATCCCAGTAAAGGAGAGAGTAAATCAGTGTTCAATTCCACCCCCAGACAGAGCCTACCAAGGGGCATCACAGGTGTGTCAGGTGCTGGTACCAGCTGCAACCTTGCACAAGGCTGTGGTCAAAGAAACAGAAAGAGAAAATCTCTTATCTCCATCGATTGCATTTGGAACCCAAGTAGTCAAGGCAGCTGAAAAGGAAACGCGGTAGCCGCGTGGCTCATCCAAGGCGCCAGGTAAACTGCAAAGCCAAGTATCGTGTGCAGGCTCTGCACTCGAAATCAATCCTCTTTTCTCGAGTCCATCCTGTTCCCTTAAGCCACTGTTAAACAAAAGGAAAACACAGTACTCTTCCTTCTCATCATCATTCATAGTTTATCCTCCTTTCATTACTTCTCATACTTTTTCCTATTGTGTATTGTTCCCACAATGCAGCAAACAATGAGATTGTCTGTTCTTGCTTCTGATCTCGGAACACAGTCCTTCAAATCACACCCAGCACCACCACATTATCTATGTCATAAATTTCCTTTACAGGTGTTCAGGAACCAGTGCCTAGGGGTAGGTTTCCATTGTTTCTCCTTGTTATATTAAAATAATTTCACACAATTTCATTTTGCCATTTTAATTTTTAAGGTTTCTTTCTGTTTCCTTACAGGTTTTGGGATGAATATTCTTCCTTTGCTTAATCTAAAAACCAGAAGATTATATGGAATTGTAACGTGGAATTTGCAACGTGGCCAGCTTTGCGACCTGCTTCAGTAACCCAAGGGGAAAAGGAACAGGGGAAAAGAAAGGAGGAAAGCAGAGCTAATGGTTTAAATTGTACCTCAGAAAGAAACCCTATAGAAATAGCTTCATTGAGGTTGAACATCAGTCGTGAGAGCGGGATCACTTCTGTCAAGATGTGGATATTTTCATTGTTGTTTCTTTTTCTGATCACTGCTGACCTTGACACACAAAAAGAAACCTTAAGCATCTAAAAGTTAGACACCTACATCTGAAGGAGTCAGACCAGGCTCCTTTTACAAACAGTGGAAAGCAAGAGGCATTTTCAGAGAGAGGTTCATCTCCTCCTAGGGTGTAAAAGATGGGAAAAAAATCTGCCTTTGGAGACACATATTTTTCTCCATTTACTATCAAAGCAAGTTACTGCATCACCCAGTTCTGGACTCAGATGATTAACTTAAACTCCTCAGATGGCAGGGGGGAGAACTCTTGTTTTCTGCAACTTGCATGTATTGCAAATATTCAACAAAGTAAGGAAGCAATTTCTCCTGAATGTGCCAGAAGCCAGATTTTTAAAGACTGTAGCTAGTTTCAGCTTTCTCCATTTTTAGGTTTTAGAGTAGAAGATTTACAAGGCTCCTGATACTGCATTTTCAGGCTGCTCCCCTCTTCTCAAATCCTAATATCAAATTCAAGTATATGAACTAACTGGACCATAAAATCCTAACAAAATTCTGAAAGCTGTAGATGCATAGCTGATGTTTGCATCATCATCAGTAGGTCTCTCTGCTAGAATAAATTCCACCTAAAGAATAGCCGTTTGTGTGGAAGTAGGGGGGATTGCAGTGATTCAAATTTTCAACAGAAAAAGATAGTGCAGATGGGGAAGGCTTAGAAATATCAAAATAAAACTGTGGACAGAATTTAAGTGATTTAACCCCATTGAAAACACAAGGTTAGGTGCTCTCTTAAAAAACAAAGCTATATTGTAGTTCCTCACCTCCAATTTACTGTGTGCAACTGATGTCAACATTCCTAATGCCATTAGCCCCAAGGAAATGTCCTTTCTAGTAGGTTCACTAGCAAGAACTGTGAGACTGATGCTGTAAGTGGCTTGCACGAATACCGTGGGACCTGCATCTAAAAAGAAAGGAGAAATGTTCATTAGTTAAGAAATAGCTTGGCTTCTTTTTCGTCTTTTTCATCTCCTACCTCTGCTCTGCTACTGCTTTTGGTCTATATAATCAGCTAATGAGATTTCCACTTCTTGAGGCAATGAGGCAAGTTGTGCTTGAAGAAAAGTTGTGCCTGGATTCATCGCAATGCATTCATATACTATTAAGAAATATTTTACTGAGCTGCGCATTTAAACAAATATTAAATCCACACAATTGTTAATCAGTGTGCCATCTGGAAACATTTGAAAGTTTAGACTCTTAATTGCTTGCATCTCATAAATGTTCAAAATTGTTGCATACTACAGGCTATATTGCATTTAGGACTTTTTTACTGTATAAATACATGTAATTAAAATGTGAGATAGGAGCACTTTCCAGCAGCTGTTGTGAGAGCTGCAACCATCTTCCCTATTAATCTTCAGGGATTTGAAATATGTGTTGCTGAGCACCAGGGTCAACGACACGCCGTTACGTTTGAATCCCACCATTTGACAAAGCATTGCATTCTGTTTCTAAATTCTTTCATGTGACTGACAGCTACATCCATTTCTTCCCGAGGCCACTTTTTAAATTCCTTTGTACTTGTAGAAGCAAGTTTGCTGGCTCAAGAATTTTGTCTTAACTCTGCCTCTAAGACTTGTCAACGGCAAATTAGGACAAGAAATTCTAATTTATGTTTCAAAGGCACCTATGGTAGTAAGAGAAACTATTTTTATTTACATTTTTTTCCTCAAAAGTGTCAAATCAAAGACTCTATAATTACTATATATTTTCAGGAGATGTCATATTATATTGACTTCAGGGGGCAAGTGGTAGGTAGGGTTAATCTGAGTAAAGGCGGGGAAATGCACAAAGGATTCTGTTCGTGGCAAGTGTTACTTAAAGAATTAACTACCTCAGTAAGAAAACAGAAATATTTGGGCTGTCAGCTGCTCCAGTCCAACACAGAGGTAGAAGACGCTTCTAGAGTAGGGCAACTTCTTCGTGCCTGTAGGTAAGAGGGAGAACATCTCTTGCCACATGTCATTAATGGTCTTGACCGAGGTAGTTAAAAGGATTTCAGAGCTGGTGAAGTTTTTCAGCAGATATATGTAACAATCTGACATTAATGGGTAGTTTTAATAGAATTCCTCTCCTTGCTTTCTCAGGAAATTCTCCATGTCTGTTCCCTGCACTTTCTTACTCGCTACCATGAATCACAGATGCTCCTTATTTAGAAAGCCCAGAGGCAATCAGCACGGACTTTGTTTATCTCCACATTAGCTCTCAAGCTATGGCTTTCAACCACCACAACCTTTTACATCCATCCAAACAGCGAGGAATACATATATGACACAAACTCCTCTGTGTTGCTTCCAGACACTAGAATCATAGAATCACAGAATCATGGAACGGTTTGTGTTGAAAGGGACATTAAAGATCATCTAATTCCAACCCCCCTGCCATGGGCAGGGACACCTTCCAGTAGTATTAATAAATATGTGTTATTAATGTTTTTTCTGATATTGTTTATAAATATTAAATAACTTTGATTATTACCCTAGAGAAGTAATGAAGAGAAAGGAGTGATTCATGTGATCTTGAGACAGATGACCCATGTTGGTATGCTTGAAAGGGATGATAATCAAATTGGTAGCTGATGGAAATTATTCTTTCTCCAAATGTCAAGTAGGAATTTTCTTTTTTGTCTAGGAGTACCAGAGGATTCAAGAAGCAAATTAATGACTGAATATCTTTGCCCTTTTTCCCATTTCTAAGAGGATTGCCATCAGGGCAAATCATAGAATCATAGAATAATAGAATCATAGAATAACCAGGTTGGAAGAGACCCACCGTATCATCGAGTCCAACCGTTCCTATCAAACAAAGGAAAAGCATGTCTGGGAACTGAAGCCCTTCATGTTAGAGAGGTACCTGACTAGCAAGATCACTGTTACATAGGAAAGGTATATTTTGTCCATTACCTTTTAGAAAAGACTTAACATGCAGTGAACCAAATAACTCTTCTTTTTTCCTGACCATTTATCCCTGACCCAAGAAATAAATCTTGCTGTCTACATTCCACTTCCAACATGCTATCTTCTCCAGCGTTCTGCCATGGTAGACTCCCAGGCGCCTAAAATCCTCCAAGAAAAAGCCCTCTGCCCAGTGAGTACATGGAGAACAAAGTTGCATAGGGCAATGGTGGACTTGCAAAATCAACTGTTGGACTGACTTTTCATCCTGACAACTGATACTCTGATGAGACCCCTCCTCTTAATCCCTTTTCTGCCCTGCTGTAGATGTGAGGGATAGAGCAATGACCTCTTCCTCAAGAAAAGAGAAAACAAACACCGTTTTCCCAGATTATGATCCCACAGAAAATCTGCAAACAGAGAGCTTCAGCCTTTCTTCTTTATTACCATTATCAGTTGTTAAAGAGAGGAGAGAGAGGAGGTCTGAGTGCTTTTTTTTTTTTGTTGAGCATATCTGCTCTTGAAGGAGCACACAATTTCTTAAAAAGAGGAAAATTTAAACACAGAAGGGCACCTGTAGCTGTTCTTATCCAGACGTTACTGGAAATACGCAGAAGAAAGGAAAATAGAGCTTTAAAGCAGTATTTTTGTGACACAGCTGACAGAGCATAATGCAAGTAGGGCTTCCATACCTTTGGGTTATGAAATGAGAGAGACAGGGCCTGAGCTATTAGTGTTAAAGAGAGAGAAAAGTGCTGGTTTAGCACAAATGAAAAATTCCCACCAGTTGACTCATGCAGTCTTTTTTGTGAGGACAGAACCAGATCCACAAACACAGGATGAAGAAACAAATCTATTTAAATAGCTAGAAAGGGGGGCTACTGCCCTTTAGACACAGATATATCACAGTTATAATTGGGTAGGGCTTTGGTATTCGAGGGTGCTGTTTTGAGGCACCCTAGATCTATTTTCTTTGTCCTTGATATCAAGGGGCTGATTTCATCCTTGCTTTCCTAAATTTGGATCAATTTGTGCGTCCTAAATTCAAGGTCTGACCTCTTGTCCAAAGTAATTACTTTCTACTGCTTTGTCATTTGAAAGAAAGGAAGATTTCACGTGCCTTATCTTGGTTTTGAGCTCAGAAATATTTGGTTTTACTGATTTCTGCTGCTGCATTTCTATGTGACACTGGCCAAATCATTTCACCTTTTTTTCAGTATTCCCCTTGTTTTGTTCTTACAATGGTGAACTAACAGTATTAGTTTCTCTGGTCCATTCTAACTCTCAGCTCTTGGTCCTTTCACTTCTGTAAGACAAATGAAGACTAAGAATTCTTCTAAAGTGTTCTGAAAAAGGAAGAAATAGAATAAATATAGGAGATATGAGAAAAATGCAGCAAAATTGTTTTTTCTGTGTGTAGTGGGACAAGTGAAGTCAGGCTAGTAATAATTCTTTATTTCTAACTGGTACTTCTCATGTTAACAAGGCGTAAGCTCTAATTCAGGCTTGTGAAAGGTTGCAAAATTCAGAACTTTTCTTTCTGTCATTGATTTTCTGATACTATCTCAAGCTTGCTCTATAGAGGGGGTGCTATTGAATATGCCTTTCCTCTGTCTGGTCACTTTATTTTCTAAAACTATGAGTAGCATTCTTGCCATCTGTACCCTCGCTGTCAAATTTGGGCTGATATTGGCCAAGGATGTTTTGCAATGTTAGTGCCTCCCTCCAGTTCCACCACATTCCTCCCCCAACATGCTTCTTTGACACAGGCACCCAGCACTATGGTATGCAGAAAAGATAGAGAGGTGAGGCTTTTAAAAGCCCTCTTCATTCCTCATAATAAATCCACACCTGGCTATCAACATCTGTGTGCCTCAGATGAGAACTCAACATGTTCCAGGCAGAGGGAACATCATTGGAGGGAGTGAATTGCTTGAAAGGATGTAATATGTAAACAGAGATGCAAAGCAAATGGTGGGAAAAGAAATGCAGATAGAAAGGAGAAAATCAGTTAGAAAGTCATACAAGAAGATACCTGCAGAGACAGAAAGGAAAGTTGTGTGTCTTACGTCAAACTAATACTCTGTCCTGAACTTCACAACCTCACATTGTTACTGAAACACATTATCTCCATGACAGCTTCAGGCTTCCTTGTGAAGCCCAGAACGTCAAACTCAGAATTTCTTAATGATACTTCTCTTAAATCCTGCAAGACTTTTTCTGCTTTCACTGCAACTCTAGTACTACAGACTGTTCAGAGTGGATTATGTAATTGCAGTGTTACAAATTATTTATATTGGATCATTCAATCAGATCATTTTAGAATAAAATGTCATAGAACCATAAAATCATAGAATGGTTTGGGTTGGAAGGGACCTTAAAAAGCACCTAGTTCCAATCCCCGTGGTATGCACAGGGACATTTTTCACTAGCTCAAGTTGCTCAAAGTCCCATCCAACCTAGCCTTGAACACTCCCAGGGATGGGACATCCACAACTTCTCAGGGCAACCTGGGCGAGGTCCTCACCATCCTCTGTAATTAATTTCTTCCTTATGTCCAATCTAAATCCACACTCTTTCTGCTCAAAACTTTTGCTCTTTGTCCTGCCATTCCAGGCACTGATAAAAAATCTCTCTTAATATTTCTTATGAGCCCCCTTTAAGAACCGAAACACCAAAACGAGGTTTCCCTGGAGCCTTGTCTTCTCCAGGGTGAACAACCTCTCAGCCCTTCATCACTGCAGATTTGTTCCATTTCTATGAGTGTTAAATAGACCCCATCCCAACACCGACCTAAGCGGAGCATCACTCATCACCAGTCTCCACCTGGGCATCAAGCCATTGACCACAACTCTTCGAGCTGATCTTCCTATGATTTCTAGGAATGATGGTCCACTCTGTTTCTCAGCAATACAGAGCAGTGATGCTGCACCAGGGATTTTTGTGTTAGTACTGTGCATAGACATTAAAGAGATCAGAAGATAGGCACATAGACAGGAACAGGTATGATATGGAAGTAGACATAAAATTCTTGTTTGGATTTGAAAAGTTGGATGTTGATTGGCCTGATATTCACCATTTACTCTCTTGTTTCTTACAGCTTCTTCTAGAATATTTCTTTTAAAGCAGAAGAGATATATATTAACTCCCAGCCCTCTTCCCCTAAGCCTTCCTTACACGTAGCCAATGGTACCTGCATTAATGTAACAAAAGAAGAATGAGAGAAATCTTTTCTCTTTAACAAACAAGTTGAAGAAAGAGTTAAAGATATTTTCTGCACCTGGAAAGTTTTTGCAGCAGTAGCAGAGGTGAGCAGTCAGGCAGCAGCCTTTGATCTTTCCATGCTGTGTCACAGCTTGTGCACAAAAGTATTTCATGTGAGGTTTGGGGGAGTCTGCCATCTGACTAGGGAAGGTGGGGAAAGCCATGATAAAGAACATTAAGGAAAGATGTGCTCTGAAGCCTTGTTTCCTCACACAAAGCTGTCAGTATCTCCTTTCCTTCTATATTATGATTACAGAAGAGAGAGGTATCTCATGAGAATCTACCAACCTACCTAAGATCTAAGTCATCCTAAGAATATGCTGTATCTTTCTCATTGTTGACTTTAGAAGCAGCCTCTGTTGCCACAGATTTTGAATAAGTAGTTTAAGTTGTGCTGCCTGTTGACCCAAACTCTGACCAGAAAACAATCTCATCAATAATATTTTGCAAAGTAAGAAGTCACTTAAGAGTTCACCAATTTAAACATGAACTACTTCAGATTTCAGTATGGTTTCAACAAAATTATGTGACTTCACCTGAACAACAGTTTCATAGTATTCATGTTTGTTCTTGCACATAATGTAGCTGATCTGGTTTCCTTTTAAGACAAAGAATATAAGTGTAAATAAGGTCTGTTGCACACAGCTTACTAAAACACAGAGACGCTTTGTATATAAGCACTTATTTAATATATATGAACATCTCATATTTTCTTCTAGGTTTTTTTTCAGGCTGTATTAAATAATCCAAGAACAACAAGGCCCTGATAAAGAAAGACATTGCACTGAAAATTTGAGCGCACTGTTTTTATCTCCACTGCCATTTTACCTACTTGGAATCTCTAGGTAAAAAGCATAAGGTCCTTTGCTTTAATCCTTAATAGGAGATCAAGACACAAGATCAACCATATCTAAGCCCTTCTGACAGCTCCTTACCTACCCTGCTCTCAAAAACCTCCTGTGGTTTATATTCCACCACCTATTTCTCAGGAAATACAATCCAGTGCATCACTTTCCTTCACAATTCTCCTAACATCAGGTTGTTAGGAATGTGCCACGTGAATATCTAGGGAAAAGTAAGACAAAAACAAAGGGAAAAAAGCTAATTTTTTTCCCACTTAAGTTAATCAGGATTGATTTTTGTTGTACATTTCCTTTGATATCTTTGCACTGGAAGCATATGTCATGGTTACTTTTCTTTATTGAGTGGAGAGCATAGAAGAAGCACAACTGAATTCTCATGTATAGGGCAAGGACAGCTTTTTGTAACATAAAAAGAGTCCAAATTTAAAATTTAAGATGCTGGATTCTTCATGGATTAGAAACAAGTGCAAAGGATCACTGGAAAAAAACCTGTGACTCTAGCCTTTCTTGCCCTGCAGGAGTGAGGGATAATTGCTTGTAAAGATTTTGGCATGTTTAGGACTGTTTCAGGACTCAATTTTGCTTTCCAAGGGCTTCTGCAGAGGAAGAAGAAATTTTTATACGGCAAGATTTCTTTCTTAATAAGCGATACATAGTAAAATGTAGTACAAGAATTGGAAGGACTGAAATAAATCCATGGAGGCAGAGAAGAGGAAAGTTTTGCAGGGCAGGATAGAAAGGAATGGTGATGTGTAAATGAGCAGTGATGCAGCTTTTCATTTTATCTTGTTGTATCACAATATAAACACTCCATATTTATACACAAAAGCATATGTGACCTGACATAAAAATGTGTAGATGCGCAGTAAATGAAGTCTGAGCACAGATATCAGCAAGTGTGTGTGTATAAACACTGATATGACTTTATATTCATATATAGAGAAAATGTGTTGCGCTGCCTCCAATGCCTCTCCTTTTTAAAACAACAGCGTATAATTTTCAAACATCACTGAAGTGAATTTCTTTGTTCTTTTTCTTTGATTATTGGAAGTGTTTTCTTTAAATGAATAGATTCCCAGCAATCTTTTTATTTCTTCCCGTTCAGACTTTACACAACTAATAAGCACCAAAATTTTCAGGATATATTTGCATGGCACGGTCTGGATGGAGCTGTGATCTGCATGGCACGTGGACATAGGGATGGTTTGGATAGCTGTCCTGTTGGTCCCCTGTTACAGGGTCAGAAGTTTCTGCAGCATTAGTGGAGCCCATCTCCATCGTCTTTTCTCTTGGCCTCCATCTGATTGACATATATGAGCATCTTATTGCTCTCTCTTCTACAGCTGAATACTCTGAGTCTTGCTAAAGACACAGTAGTAATTTTAACATCAACAATCCTTGCCACCAACAGCCCTTGCCAAAGAACAATGAGTACAAATCTTCCTATTTTAAAGGAAATTATAATAGCTTAAATAAAGGGAATCCTGATAATTATTTGGTTTTGTTTTCCTTTCAGAGCTTTCACAGTTAATAAACACTTAGCATTTTCAAAACTAATTGCAGTGGAATCTTCTGCACTATTTAGAGAGCACTGAAAAACAGGAGTTGTCAAACAGACCCAATATGTCTCAAAGTCGACAACCATATGACTTAGCCTTGTGTTTTAGCCATACGGATGAGGAAGGCAACTGTGATTACTCCTCATGAAAGGGGGGGTGGAAGTGAGACAAGATTGCTAATGTCAGCCTGGGTTGTCAAGTGTAACCAAGACTGTGGAACTGCTGAGCTGTGAACCCACGAGTGCGTCAAGGCTGGGTAACTTCCATAAAATAGGACAGTCAATCACGTGGTGCTCTGAGCCAGCTCAAGAGTATGTGTGGCTACAGCAGATGTGCCGTGTTAAAGATAGTACCCAGAAATGGTCAGGTGCCAGCACAACAAGTTTGTGAGCAGATCCTCCCAGCAGGAGCCAATTTCAGTGAAACAAGCTGGCAAGGCATCATGCTTGTCATGGATGTAAATGCCAGATTTGGCATCTGCAGGTTTGTGGCACAGAGAAGGGGGAAAGATCCAAGTTTCCACCACCAACTGGTGCCAGGGCTTCAAAGAAGAAATCTCTCAGATGTACGTTCTGTGGAAAACCTTGGCACAGAAGCGCAAATCTCATTTCAAAAGAAAAAATAAAATAAAATAAAAAACAAGAAGGAAAAGCAGCAAGAGTAACAACGAACCAAAATCCCAAGCAGTAGTTGCTTTGTAGTCTGGTGATTTCCTTTGCATAGTTGTTAAAATATAAGTTAGCATCCTGATTTCTCTGAAGTCAAAATCTCAGCATGGCATCTCCGTATGCTTGGATGAAAATATTCACATTCGAGACAATCCTGGAAAATGGGCTGTTGTTAAAATGTGCAGCCTGTGTTGGGCAGTTCTTTCCAGCCCTTTCACTCATTAAAGATAACTAGAGTTCATTTAAATAAACACAGAAACCCACTGTTACAGTGTTCATTTCTCATTACTGTTCTTCCTTGGGAGCCCAAACAGCTGCTTTAAGTCTGAGAGTTCCCCAAGGGATGGTTGTAACAGAAAATGATGGACAGATTTGTACAGATTTGTACTGAGAACCTTCTGATTTATTGAATCTAGGTGTCACTTGGAAGCAGAAGACAGGATGGCCTGTGTTTCAGGACTCAAGAAAGCTGGTTAAGGAGGAATTTTCTGAACAGCCTTCTGCCTCCTAGGCTTTTTAACTCCGTGACAATAATATGTTTGTGGTCACAACTTCTGCTCCACTCAATCTACCTGTATGACTGCAGAAAACTTGCATCTTGCACCCAAATGGAGCTTATCCCCTGAAGACTAAGGCGATGACTAAGGGTTATCATCGCTGAAGAGATGTTCTGCAGGGTTCAGAGTCACTCCAGAGACAGATGGCTGGCAGTTTCACTTAGCCTTTTATTGATGGTTGGTGCAAAGAACCTGCAGAACACGCTTGCCAATATCACAGAAGCAATGCCAAACCAGCTGTTTTTTCCATTGCCTGGAACCAGGAAAATCTGGGTTTTTTCAATTTCAGGAGAGTGAGTGGTGGCTTTATTTCCAGTTTTGAAATGTTTAGTACAGTTTCTCAGTTTCCTTTCAAGGCAGCAGACAGTGATAGCTTTCCCTGAAATTCCAACAGGTAGAAGCTGGCAGTGATCATCTGAGATGTTTCTTCTCAGGAA
Source organism: Phaenicophaeus curvirostris (assembly GCF_032191515.1). Lineage (NCBI taxonomy): Eukaryota > Metazoa > Chordata > Aves > Cuculiformes > Cuculidae > Phaenicophaeus > Phaenicophaeus curvirostris. The sequence goes on along the minus strand of NC_091393.1, from coordinate 126,517,961 downwards.
TCAGATTGACCTGGATGAGTTTGATCTCCTGCACAGGGTATTCCAGCCATGTTCCAGCAGCAGTTCTGTCCACCCTATCATCTGGATCTAAGCTGGTGAATGAGAAATGCCCACATGAACATGCTGGTATAAAAATAGGGCACATGAATTTAAAACTCAGATGAGAAAAAAAGAAGTGAGAGAGAACTCTTCTGGTGTTATACCAACTGAATTGATTTCTAATCAGACAATTTTGTGCATCATCTGCAAAAGTGGACAAGGGAGAGCAGTTATAGCAAAGCCATACAGCATCCAAGATGAACAGGTCCAGGCTGTGGCTACAAACCGGTATAACCTGATCGGAGAAAATAACTTCTTGGAAAAAACAATACAGTTTTGGAATCTGGGAACTCTTTACATCCTTTCCATCTCTCTCCACCGTCTAATTCCCAATTGCTGACTAGGTTAAGCTGAAGAATTCCATGCTTTTGTAGAGGCAACCAGGTCCCTTTGTGTACCTTGTACATGGGCAGGTGTAGGCAGCTGAGTTTAACCCTAGCTGCAACGAAGTAAAACCAGAGACTTTTAAGACAAAGCTGATCCAACCTCATTCAGGTTATACATCAGGATGGGTGGAACCAGACACTCAGACATCAATCTCTTCTCTTTGACTGCAAAGGGAGCCTCGTTGATCAGTTCAGGTGGGGTTAGCTATGCTGGAGAGTCAGATGTGCAGTCAAACGAGAAGATTCTCACCCTTAAAGCTGAATCCAGAATTGCAAGAACAATAAACAGGGAGTGCTTCATGGAAGAGAGACAGTCCATGATTTTAGAGAGAAGATCTGAACACAACTATCTGTCCTTTCATCAGACTGTCGATGTTTGTCCCTACATTTCTTTTTCTTAAACATTTATTTGGAATTCTGTAATGTTTATATTATGCTTCTTGTTGTTTCATATACACCCTACTTTTGTGTTCAAAGAAAAGCAATGAAGATGCTGAAGGGCCTGGAGCACAAGTCTTATGAAAATGGCTGAGGGAACTGGGGTTGTTTAAATGCAAGAAGAGGAGGCTGAGGGGAGACCTCAATGCTCTCTACAGCCACCTGAAAGGAGGTTGCGCTGAGGTGGGGGTTGGCCTCATCTCCCAAGTAACAAGTGATAGGGTGAGAAAAGACAGCCTCGGGTTGTGCCAGGGGAGGTTTAGGTTGGATATCAGAAAAAATTCTTCATGGAAATGGGGTCAGACCCTGGAACCAGCTGCCTGGGGCAGTGGTGGAGTCTCTATCCCTGGAGGGGTTTAAAGGAAGTTTAGATGTGCGCTTAGGGGTATGGTTTAGTGATGGAGTTTGCCGTGTTAGATTTTTGATTGGTCTTGATCTTAAAGGTCTTTTCCAAACGGAATGATTCTGTTTTTTGTACACGAGGAGAAAAATAGCAGGGGATGGCTCATGAAACAGCCAAAGCCAGGAGGAGAATGAACTGGAACTAATTCCCAGGAGTTGGTTGGACGCCCTTTCCGCCTGGCCCTGCCAGACAAGCTGCCAGCCCCGCTCTCTGCCCAGCCCCTGCCAACACTCCGGGTAAGTTCTCATCCCCAGAGGCAAACCTGAGGGGCAGGGGGGCAGCTGCCCCGTGAGCCCCCTGCTCAGCACGCTCGCGGACCTGGAAGGGGAGGGCTGCAGGGCTCTTGCAGAAAGGAAGATCCCTTTCCCCTGCCCATTTAGTTCTTGGCCTCTGTTGTGTCTGTCGCCTGCGGTGCCGGCGGGTGACAGAAATGACAGCATTTTAGTAGCTGTGTCACCTGTCCTGCTCACACTAAGAATAGAGCTGCTCTATTTCTCTGCTGCTGCTGAATCCCCATGAGCATATGATGTAACTGAAGGAAAACCATCCCTTCTGCTCTGGTGTGATGCCCTCAGTTTCAGCCCTGCCAAGGAGGTGTGATGCTCCCTGGGCTGCAGCGCCTGCATCTGCTCACATCCCAGCCCCACTGGTGCAGCAGCGGCTGGTGCTCCGCGAGGCTCAGCATTGCCAAACCAGGCAGTAATTCACATTTTCATGAGTATAATCCCTATACAAACGTCACCCCCACCAAGGCTACCTTGCTCACCCACCCTCAAGCTTATTTCAGCAACATCTTCCACCCCTCCTTAGGCTGAGCAGGAGTGGCTCCTCTGCCTCAAAGAAGTACTCTACACATAAACTGATGCCAAAACAACTGAAAAAGTGGCTTAACGCCACTTTGGGGTTGGGAACACCAGCACAGAATATTGCTGGAGGATGAAGGTGAAAGAAGCCATTCTGGTCAGGATCATTTGCTGCCGATCTTCACTATGTTGAGTTTTGTGACCTGGAGATTCAAGTTCCATATGGTGGCTGTGCTGACAATAACACATCCTTGCCCTGCTGTATCTGCCTTTAACACAGTTATGGTGGCAAAACTGGACAGACAAACCTTATTAGGGAGGACACATCATGTACTGATGGGAAACTTCTCCACGTGGCATAGACTAAACAATTCCTTTTCCTCTGAAGAGCAGCTGTATCAGCTAAAGAATTTTTTATTCTATTTATTTTAATATTTTTGGCTGCTACCGCTATTCAGTTATTCTTTTACCCTGTTGTGTTATACACCACACTTACACTGGCAAAACTTCTTGAAGCAGAGCAAATTGGCCCAGGGAGGTTGCAGAGAATCCCTCCCCAGACACGGCTCTGGGCAACTGCTTCAAGGTGGCCCTGCTCGAGGAGAAGGGTTGGACCAGATGATCTCCAAAGGTGATATCCAACCTCAGCCATTCTGCCATTCTGTGAAATTTCAGTTGGTTTAAATGTCCAACTTCAGATTTTTGTCTTCAGACTAATTCATGATACAAATATTTTATACTGGTCATTAATAAACATATGCTGTCATTTTAATAATAATAATAATAGTAATAATAACAATAAATCTAATGACAAATTTATCCTTCTGTAATAAAATTATACAGTTCTAAAAAAAACAGTCTATTGCAAATTGAATCTTACAACAATCTCTATAACAACAATTATGGGCCAGTTTCAAATAAATATTCTTTTCAGATTGATCTTAAATTACCTAGTCCCAGACTAATCAAACAGAAAGTAAGTATATTTTCTTCCAACAGATTTCTACCAAAATTCTCTTAAAATTTGCAAGAACAGATAAATGATCGTACAAAAAAACCCAGATAATTTTATTAACTTGTCCTGCTGCACTTAAATTTGTTCTGTTCCTTTGCATTATTGCATTTGTAATAGAATCATGGAATCATAGCATGGATGGGGTTGGAAGGGACCAGCTTCTCTGGGCAACCTGGGCCAGAGCCTCCCCTCCCTCATCACAAAGAATTTCTTTCTCATGCCTAATCTAAATCTTCCTCCTTGCAGTTCAAAGCCGTTTCCCCTCATCCTATCACTCCTTGCCCTTGTAGAAAGCCCCTCCCCAGCTTTCCTTTAAAATACACACATATGAGATGTAAATTGTTGTATCTTATTTTAAGATGTAGAACAGACTTCGGACTCAATTTTTAATAACTTGGGTAAAATAAAATTTTGATTAATGATTAATTAAATGAGCAGCATCCGTTCTTAAAGCATGGAATATCTGGAAAAACAATAGGCAACCAAGGAGCTGAAGCTTTCATGAGAGAACATGTGTGACAGAGCAAGAAGGTGTGTCTACAGGTGGCATTTCTTAGACTTGCAGTGCATCAGATGAGTGGCTTTGCTAATGCTCCTTTAATGTTTGCGTTCAGGCATGGATGGGCATGCACAGATGTGCGTGTGGAATAGAACAGAATAGGAGTAAATCAGTTTCTTTTCCCTCACAGGTCATAAAAAACTCTGTAAACACACAGTGCTGTTGTAAAGGCTCACAAATTGAGTTCCGGAAACATCACGGGACATATTTCCAGCAAGAATTTTCCACGGGTATTCAGAAGGACAGCTCTAAACTCTAACTATGGAAAATGTCATGTGCTCATTTCCAAAGTTATTCATGTATTTTGTGGTTTGTATGTAAGTCAGCTTGTGGTACACTGGCGTAAAAGCTTCACCATTCCCTGTTCCTCTTTTCCTGGAGTAAATTTAAAGTACAATGGACTAGAAAATCATGCATTTTGTTTCTTTTTCAGTTTAGCTTCCTTTGAAATATTGTTCATGAAGACTTGGATATCTCCCTCTTGGATACCTCTTCCTCTGAATTCTCCAAAGCCAAAGCACAGTGTTTCATACCAGCCGCCTCCCTCAGCTTTTCCTCTGAGCTGGCTCAGATGTTTTACCACTAAGTAAGTACCTACTGAAGGCACTTCACTTTTCCCAAGTTTTCTGAAGTTAAGCAGAACCTGTTGCTGCACAGGAAACGTAAATGTCTCTGTCTTCAAGGTGAGTTCTTGGGAGACTGAATTTAAGGCGAGCTGATGCTGGGAATGTCAACCCCAAATCCTTTTTAGTTTTGGGGATATACAGCCTATGCAAGGCCTTCTAAAGTCAAAAGAAAGACCTTCACTGCATAAAATAGGTTTGGAGACAGACATTTGACAGAAATAAAGTCTTTCTGTTCTATGTGAAAGGGAAGTCCTGTGTGTGAATCTATGTTTCTGGGGAGTGAACAAGATAAAGTAGAAATTCATGCATGAAGCCAGATAGTCCAGGTAGGCATCCACAGCGTGAATTTATCCACTCGTCTCCTTTTTTACTATATATCAAAACTTGAAGGGGTCCAGAAAGGGACATTGCTGGCATTAAACCATCCATGTGAAAGAAGTGATCATTAGCAGCGGAGCAGTGCATATCTCTGCATATGTATCAAGTCCTCTCAAGCACCTACAGCGTAATTTACGAGCACAATTTTACCACCAGAGGTGATTCTTCACACAGAATATAATTGATAAATTAATATTTTGGTTTTGCAGCGTGTTTTGAATCCTAAAAGCCTACAGGGGTTGACTGAAGCTGTTCCTGAAAGAGAAATTAATGCAGAGCTACTAAATGTAAAGTTAGAAACCTGGTTCAGCCCAGATCCATAATTCATTGGAGGATGGTACAGCATATTGTGCTCACTGTGTGCTGACCCATTAGCTATGTCAGATCTAAGATACTGACTCCTAGTCACGGTCAGATAGACAAACCATGTTTCCGACTCAGAAATGGCCTGACTTGTATTCCTATAGACAGATGAGCTCCCCAAGATTTAAGAAATGAAAGTGCATTAAAAGCAGGTTTGAAAAAAGGCATTTTGTGTGTCATCCCTGACTTCAATCCTATAGCAAAGAGACTGTTGAGATTTTACCAGTGATGCTTATCCATTGTTCAGGACCAAGTTGTGCTCTAGTAAAGGCAGAAACTTCTTTCAGATCCTGAAAACTCAACTCTCTGAGTGGAAATAAGAAAATACAAAAACATTGTGACAAATTTTTTTTTTGGCTTTGCTGCTCCAAAATGCAGAAATGCACGTCACCTGGTAGCAAGGCAAGGGATTCACAGACTCATAAAATTGTTTGTCTGGAAAAGACTTTTGAGATCATTAAGCCAAATGATCCCTGTCCAGTATTAAACCAGATCCCTGAGCACCTCATCCATCCATCTTTTAAATCCCTCCAGGGATGGGGTCTCCACCACCTCCCTGGGCAGATTCTGCCAGGGCCCAAGAATGTTTTCAGTGAAGAATCTTTTTTTTTTTCCATAATGACAGGTTTGAAGCAGGTTAATCAACAGTTTCAGCATCCACAAAGCTTTCTGGAAAATAAAATAAATTTTAAAAATCCATTGTAATTTATCTTCCATCTCATTACTTGATGCTTCTAAAAAACAAAAATAAGGCACCAAGAATGAAAAAAAAAATAATCTAATGAGATTGTTTTCCAAACCAGTTAGCAAGGGCCACCTGTAGAGTGGGCTGTCTTGCATCACCTACGATGAGCAGCACTGCCGTGTGATGGTACAGAGCAGGAACACTATAAAGGTGACTGAGCACAAGAAACTTGCATTTTTTTCTCACTGTTATAAGAAGAGAAAGGAGAAAGGAGCTAGACAGTCTATGTTCACTAGACAGAGTTCAAAACTCTTCAGTTTTATGCTCTTGAGTTGTCATGGTCAGAGAAGAAAGAGTCAGGGCTTCATTTGAAACAGCTGCTACCCGCTGTCATCCAGGACATATGATTGAAGCAGTAACCTGATTGTAAGACAAGACTAAGCAAGAGACATCACTCACAAGTTTTTTCTGTCAAAGAAGTTAAGAAAGGGGAAGAAAGGATTGATTGTGTCATAACAAGGATCAACATTTATTTCTACGCAGTCAATGGAAAAGCTCTATTCCAGCTTTAATCCAAGCGATGATGCAATATGACAGGTCTGATAAACAGATTCATATCACAGACCCAGAATGTGCCTAAATTAACCCAGAATAAGAACAGAATATAGTTCTAAAAGCAGAGAGAGCACCAAGGGGACTTGCTAGGGTCTTGTTTGTCTTCAAGGGAACTTACAATGAAATAGCAAGTGCTCTAGTTTAGGTTCCTGGCTTAAATTTGACCCTGGGTATAGAGGCTGAACTTTTTTTTTTTGTTGATTTGATGACCTAGACTACATAAAGGACTTGTTAGACCCAGCAGATAAATGGCACATCACTCATCCGGTATGGACTGGCAATCCTGGTGACAGTCTTCATCCAGTGAACACAGAAGATGAATGAACATTGTGCGTGTGGACTTTTTCACTCTATGGACAGTCCCTCCAGGTCAGGACTGGGAGGCAATTTCACATGTTTTGGGTTTTTCTGCCCTTTTCTGCTCGTGTATCGCACATAATCCCAGCTCTGTACCAAGAAAGCAAAGGACTCTTCCTCCCTAAACAGAGACATGAATGCAACGGTGTATCACTGGAAGAAGTTTAAAAAGGCTAAAAGCAGGACTGTGTCACAAGGAGAATTTGTATTTTCTTTTTGTGCAGTCACTGGAAAAGTTCCTGCATCTAATCTTAATCCAAAAGACGAAGCAGTAAACTGCAGTAACTGGAATCCAATAAAAGAGCCAGAGGCATGTGAAATGCAGCTATTTCCAACTGCACAAACCTGTGCAAATGCAGCTTTGATTTTCTTTCCCCCTAAAATTCCCTGGTAGTTATCAGCCTCTAATTTGCTCCTGAAATTTCCCAGCAAAACTTAAAGAAACAAAACACCACTTGGCTGTGTGCTGTAACAAGAAATTTCACATAGTTGTAGTGTGAAGCTTCACTGCTGATTTCTGCTGAAGGATCTGGAAATCTTTGTAACTGAGTGACTCTGGCTTGCTGTCCACTCATTAAGAAGCAAGCTGTTAGAATGGCCACTGACTTGTTTGTAGCTGAGGCCTCTAGCACTGTCCCTGCTGCCCAGAGACTGGCTTATAATACCCTAATAATCAGTTTGGGCAAAGCCTCTCCCTTTTAGAGGGTAAGACAACTTAGATATGGATGGTTGTACCATGGCAAGAAAGTAACCCAGCCCTGTTCCACCTGCCACCACGCTGATGCTGGAGCATCAAGCCTCGAGTACACCTTAGCTTGAAATAAGTATTATTGCAGCCTCATCATTTCCTGGACTGAACCAAGACATTTAACACAGTATAAAACTGCTTCCCAGCCCTCAATGAGCTCATCTGGGGACATCTGAGGCAGTGCTTTGCCATCCAACATAGACTCATTCTACAGGTGGGATTCATGCCACAAGCCACCTGAAAGCTGACAGGGTAGAGCAAAACTACTGAGGTTCTGCTATTACTTCAATCTCTCTAGCAGTCTGATCGACTCAAAAAGGGAGGTTCCAGCTCTCTGCCACCTCTCGTTCTGGCACTAGTGCTCAAAAACCACAACTGAAACCGGATCAGGACAAATATATTATTTTTCAGGTTCTCCCCTAAGAAGACCATGTCATGAGGTGTCTGCAGCAGAACTTGCTCCAGCACAAGGCAGGCGGTGGGAACCACAACAGGGACAGGACATCATTCTTCTGCTTCTTCTACCTCCAAGGATGATTTAAAGTAGCTGTGGGAGTACACCTCAAGTTCTTTCCCCACCTTTTCCTAAAGTGGACAGAAACAGGAATCTCTAGGTCCCTCAGAACCTCCCATCCACCTCTCTTACCATTCTATGGTCCCAGTCGTCTTCACTGTACATAGAAGGAGGTTCAGTAAACAATTTTAGAATACATCTCAGGACCTAACAATAGCAGGACCTAAATTACTTTCCTGACATTGCACAGGGAGTCTAGGAAAAAAACACTGGAGGTTTAATTCCATGCCCTGCACACAAGGCCACCTCCCTTCTTTAAATTTTATTTATATGTAATAAGCAGTGGAGCGGTCTTGAGTATTCATCTTTTTGGAAACTAAGATTTTATATAAGACCCAAAAGAACTGTCAGTGATCATCTCCAGCTCCATTTACCATCAACCCTTCCGTTCAGTAAACTGCAGAGAAAGAGGGAAAGCTATTAATTAAAGCTCCTCCAAATGCCAAATACTGAGCTTCTTTAGAGGAGCTAAAAATAATTACAGCTGACTGTGCCACCACCTCCGCATAATGAAATTCCAGAGTGTCTCAGCTTTGTAATAACTGTTCACAACTGATGCTATTTGTGCTATGGCTTTGCCTGTCCTGTTTCTGTACCATGTCAAAAAAAGATTTAAAAGGGTGTTTGTGTACCTCAAACTTTGGAAACAGATAGCTCAACTCTTGTTTGTTAAGAATTAAGACCAAAGGTAAGATTTCAGTTATTCTAATCCCATAAAACACTTCCTTTCTTTCTCTTTTAATTGTCTCTTTCTCTTTGTTTGTTTGTGCAATACCAAATCCTACATAGTCCATTCTGTAGTCCCATTTCACTTTGAATCCCGTGGTGATAAATTAACAGTACTCACCCCACCAGATGGCTGCTCCGCAAAGTGGAATAAAAGTCTGTGCTGAACATCCCTGCAGATGTTGAGACTAAATATGGATTCAGCAAGGCATGAAGCCTGGATACTGTTGCAAGTTGCTGTTTTCTGCCCGCCCTGAACTTTTCTGTTTCCTCTTTGGGACTATGAAATGGCTAGATGGGTCAGATCAAATGTGAGGTGGAGAGGAGAATATGTAGGAAAAGCACGTTCAGCTATTCCAGGAACAAAGTCCAGGGCTCCAGGACTCCCTGGGCAGCCAGTTTCTTCATAACTATCTTCCAGATCTTAAGGTTGTTTGGGGTTGTTTGGGGTGGTGGATGGGAACTCCCCCCTTTTTTATTCCCTCTGGCTGTTTTCCAGGTTTTCATCCACACTGCTACGTGATGCTAACTGCCTGGATGCAATCCCTCAGCTGCCCGGTGCCTCGCTGCTGTTCTTAACAGAGAATAAGGAAAACACAACCGAGTTCTCAGGAACTAACACTGAAAGAAAGTCAAGTTTAGCCTAGTTTTCTTGAATATCGGAGCTTTACGTACTTTATCAGAATGTGCAGTGCCCATAAACATCTCCTTTGATGTCCCGCATGCTAGAGATTCCAGAGGCTACACTGCAGCTAACCTGAACAAGGGCTGGAATAATATGGAAGTCATCATCATTTCAGCCAACCAACTGGAATTCTGCCCGAGATTCCGATACAAGTTTTTTTTTATTGTGTTGCAGTAATCCAAATCGAAAGCAGAGCGTCCTTGGCTTTGGTGCTATTTTAATCTCAGTTCAGCCAGGTTGCTGATTATGCCTGGCGGAACTGACGATGTTCTTTCCGTAGTGTATAAATATTTAAGGCATTTGGATACCTAAATTCCACCAAATTTCCACAACTGCTTAAAACCAAAAAAAAAAGACTATTGAAAACAATACAGATTTGCTAATAGACTTAAACATGGTTTAGGTTGGAAGGGACCTCAAAGCCCCTCCAGCTCCACCCCCTGCCATGGGCAGGGGCACCTCCCACTGGATCAGGGGCTCCCAGCCCCATCCAACCTGGCCTTGAACCCCTCCAGGGATGGGGCAGCCACAGCTTCCCTGGGCAGCCTAGGCCTCCCCACTCTCACAGAAAAAATGTTTCTTCCTAAGATCTCATCTCAGTCTCCTCTCTTTCAGCTTGAAACCATTCCCCCTCATCCTCTCCCTGCCCTCCCTGATCAAAAGCCCCTCCCCAGCTTTCCTGGAGCCCCTTTCAGTGCTGGATGCTCCTCTAAGGGCTTCCCAGAGCCTTCTCTTCTCCAGGCTGAACAACATCCTTCCTCAGGTTTAAGTGCTCTACAGAAATAGGAATCCTCTTGAAGATTTTATTTCTGGAAAAGTCTAAGTTGAGAAGGATCCCTGCAAGTCATCTGGAATTAGTGGGTGAAGTTCCTTTTACATCTGTCATTCTCAGGTGAGAGCACTGGGTTAGGATGAGGGAACTTTGCAGGATGAGTTCAGAGGCAATGTCATAACAGTTAACGTTTGCTTGATTAAAACCATTTATTTATTTCTGTTTGTTAGAATAGTTTATCTGCCGACACCTGCTCTGCTATCTAATGCATTGGTCCCCAGAATACCTCCCAAAAGAGGATGAGGAGCCCATCCTCAGAGCCCTCTACTGACACAGCTGTGTATTATTCTGCTGTTTTACAGAGGTGGAAACTGAGGCACAGACCTGTGGCCAGAGCAAGCTGAAGATCACAGACCTGTCATCAGATGTTAGGACCAGAAAGCCTTTGAGTTCTGACTCTGCGTCATGAATACAAGAGTATCCTTGCCTCTATTCACTAAATGATACATCAATGAATTGAAAGCAAGAGAAAAGCTGAGGGGGTGGGAGAATAAGAAAATGAAGGGAGATGGATTTTGTTTCTGGCCAAATGATATCTGCATGTGTGGAATCAAAATAGCTTCAAATAGCACAGGAGTATGCACCCATTCCTGTCACAGAGCTAAGCAACCCACTAGGGACAGCAAATCCCCCTGCAGCTGAATCCCAGAGCTCGTGGGCACGACGCGTCTTCCGTGGTGGCTGCAGTCAGAGCTGTCTAATCCCAAACCCTCCCTCCCTGCCCTTCTCCCAGTTGCACTCCCTTTCTCCACCAATTGCTGGAGGAAAATGACAATTGTTGTAGACCTGTATCAGAGATGCCAATCTAATTATTTTTTCTCTTTTTTTCTCTTTTCTTTTTTTGGACATCACATCTGTGGAGGGAGGGGGGGAGGACCGGGATTTGCAGCGGCGGGGGCAGCTGAGGGGGGAAAGGAGTGAGGAAGAAGGAAAAATATTTCCTTTGGCAATTGTGTTTTGCTTTCGAGAAGGGACTGCTTCCCTCACTCCTTATCCCTCCTGACAAGTACAGGCACTTTGGGCCTTAACTGGATGTGAACATTGTCAAAAGAGATTTGGGCTAAAGGGAGGCATCTGCAGTTCTGTTCCGATTGCGCTCGGTGCGGGAGCCACTTTTGCGAATGTGGCAGGGTGGCTGGTGGGCAGACACCAGTACAGATGGGAACTTCACATACTGTATGCATCATGACCAACTATAAAAACAGTCACAACGCATCAGCTGCTACCCGGCCAGTCTCCCTGGAACCTTCACTTCCAATTTCAATCTCCCTGACATCCACAGCTTACAGTGAGCTTTTATGTTTAAGCATCACTACAGTGCTAATGCGGGAGAAAAGGAGCGGCCGGGCTACCGCAGCGAGGAATTAAACCTCTGATCTCGGCCAGACGTTGGAAGGGAGGAGCGATTCAAGGGGAATTGTGTAACTGGACTCTATGCAGAAGGAGAGAAAAAGCAGAGGATGGGAGTCAGGAATTGTTTTTGACGTTATGAACACGCGGCAAGTCAAGGGGCTTCTGAAAAAGAAACAGAGCGAGCAGGCGCTCTCCCAAACTGTAATTTAATGCTTGGAATAATCCTATTGTGTCAGCTACTCACCGCCAGAGAATTGAGGATAAATATAACTTAAAAAAAAAAAATTAAAGGGAAGGCAATTTGAACAGCTTAATGTTTCTTCAAAGGCTAAGTGATGGAAAGCAGCGCTGAGGTAAATTGACAACTCGGTTGCTGGCGCGGCTCAGGTAAAGATTTGATGGTAACATGAGCTTTCCAAAGTGTTTCCAAACTGAAGTATTATGAAAAGGTAAATTATGTTTTGTATTCATGACTGAAAGCATTTTATTTTAAAGCCAGCATGGCTGATGCTGTCAAGGTGGGGATTCTAGCTTTATGTACAGTGCCTCTAGCCTTGCAATGTGAGTGAGGCAACATGACAGCTTGTAATAAGTAATTTTTATACAGTTGCATTTATCACTCAAGTAGGCTTGGCAATATTAAACATAGACCTTAAAATGCTGCAGAAGAGGAAGGACAGGGGCTGGAGGCCATGTATATTGTGCGTGCGCTCGCGTGCGCGCGGGAGTGCTTCTAACTCCTTTCTTCCCCCTCTCCAGGCCCGTTCCTGTTAATGTGGCACTTTTTAAGATATGCACCGAAATGCTTCCAAATTGTTAATACATCACTAAAAGGTTACAAATGAAATGACCCTGTTTAGCTCAAAGGATGTTATTTTAGGCTTTAATGAATTAGGTTTCGCTAACATTTTCAGGCAAAAATCAATTGCCTCAATTAACAAATTTGCACAAGTCCAAATATTTACAAAATAAAGGCCCGGAAACCACATTCTTTGCTTTTCCTTCTCACTCCTTACCTGTTTCTTCATTAACATCTTCATTTCCATGGAAGTGTGAGGCATCAGGACTTTCTCTGAGGTTGTGAAGGCCTAAGTGTTGACAAATTTATATTTTTTAGAGGCTGCTCTTTTCTGTTTTAACAGGATTACTGTCTTTGTCATGAATAATTCAGGACAAGCAAAAAAAAGGGGGAGGATGCCCATTCCTTCTCATGGAAAGAACAGAAATGCAGTCAAACCTTACCTCAATTGTGGAAGAAAATCTTACAAAATAGAAGGCAATTTATTTCGTGGGAATGGAATGAGGAGGGAATTTTCTTCTATTCACAGGATTTATAAGAACTGCGGCTTGAGTCTGAACCAAAATGTAACTAAAATTTCCTAGGCAAATAGCAGACTCCAACTTTCTAAGGTGCAGCCCTGAGACTGCGCTTGATTTCCACTGCTGCTGCAAGGAGTTGCAGAGCCAGGTGGGTGCCAGGGAGCTCAGCAATCTAGTGCAGAGCTAACAGCAGACTGGAAGCAATGCAAAACTGAAAAAAGACCAGTCTCTATTATTATTCATATGACCCAGTTGAGGAAATTATGCATTTGCACTGGAAGGTATGTTTAACTCCAGCACCACAGCAGCCTCAGGACGTTGGCTGAATGGGGAGATGAGGACTTGCAGCTCCGTGGAGCAAAGCGTCTGGACTATCAGACAGATGAAAGAAGCAGTTGATTGTTTTTGTCTATTCCGTTTGCTTATTTCATGCATCTTTGCTACCCATCAATTATGTTACATTTAATTAATTCATCCATCTAACCCACACTGGTCTGAAGAGGACATTCCAGGACCTGTGCTTAATGGAATTGCCCAGAACAGAAATCAAGGTAGCATGTACTTCTCAAAGTTTGCTGGAACATGAGTCTACAACTCTCAGTAAATGTCTCCAGATAAAAGAGAGTGCCACTTATACAAGGGTGGCGCTTCCCTTTGCTGCAGTATAGATTTGTGAGTACAAACTCTATATACAAAGAGAAAACAGAAAGAAAACAGTCAATAAAATGTAAGGAGTTAACATCTGTTGTAGATTTTGCAATGCATTCATAAATGAACAAAGACACTTCATCTTCCATAGAATGAGTCTCCACAGCCAGATTGATTCTGAGTTTCAAGGTTTATTTTGTATTATTTAGTCATATTAATAAAGTGGTGAAAAATAAGACCTATTTCTTCCCCAGGAAAGTGTGGTTAATACAGGTCTGTGAAAAATGTTGCTGTGATTGTATATACATGTGCAGACTATGAAGATCCAGGTTTTAGAACAGGACCTGCAGAATAGTATGGAACCTTTGACTGCTGTTTTTCAAAATGGTGAGAAAACAGGAAACAATTTCTGTTTTCCAGTATCCTCTGGGGATATCAACATTTCAGACAATTCCCTGTTTGCAGAATGAAGATCACCATGCGTGGTACTTTGACTCCTTCAAAACTAAAATCTCCGGACGGAGGATGTGGGTAAGGGAAAGACAAAATTAGGCATGAAGCAAGCTGTCATTGTTAATTTAAATGTAAATATTCTTGTAAGTCCAATAGTTAATAGCTGAAAAGATACACTGCTGGATTTTGTCTGAAATTTTGATCAAATATTTTTGTCCTGAATTGGCTGAAAAATTCCAATGTTGCAGGTTCCTTTTCAGCCAATCCCTGCTGATGTTGTTACCTTAGGATAATAGTTGGTCTATGGTGCATGAGAAAAAACAACATAGCCTTGCACATCCTTTTAGCCTGATTTTTAGGTCCTGCACTTGCAGATGCCACAAAAGTGTCCAGAACCCAAAGAACTCTGAAAATCAGAAGTCAGATTTAACTGCACATTGCCAACTTCTTCGGCTAGTGTGTCATAGAAATCTATTCTTGTTCTAGAATCATCTCACTTCCTCTCTCCTAACATCAGAGTATCTCAAGCAAAATATGTCTTATGTAGATTGTTGTATAGTGTGGATTATTAAATAACATATCAATAAGATGTGATTGTTCCTGATGTGTTTTCTTACCAAAATAAAGAGCATCACACTGGATACCAAGTGCTTCGCTGCTAACATAAAATAGACCATTTTGCTTTGATTCCGTGGACCGTATCCATAATCTCAGCTTCACAAATTGACATAAAACAACTCTTATTGACTTTGTGAAGCCATGTTGTACCTCACTGTCTGATAACTCAAGCATTTCGAGTATCGTTATAACAAATCATAACCTAAATAGTCTATACAGTTTGTATTCTGGATGAATTTATGCACCTATCCTTGCAGAAAAGTTTGTACACCCATAGCATGACAACTACCTAGACAACAAATTCAGTTCTTTGAGGTAATAAGCCTATTGTAATAAATCAATTATGAAAAACATGTTTTGATAATCAGGTGTAGAAATGCCCAGAACAGATATTCACCCATGGGGGATGTGTATGGTGTTCAGCTGTCCTTACTGTAGACTTTTGCAATGAAATGTCTACAAGCCACCCACCTATGTGCAATTTTCTATATTCAAGGAACAGAAATAGCACATTTAGAGCACAGTTAACTTGATTAGAATTTAAGGATTAGCTGCATTGAATCCAAATATCATCTCTTTATCTCCTTCTGTTTATTAGGAGATTGAAGATAGTTAAGCAATACTTAGGGCTGCAGACAGACCTCTACATTTGGAAATACAAATATAATCCATTCTATTTCATAGCTTTACAAATTTGTGTGAATATGGGGTTTATGCAGAACAAATTATAGCAAAGAAATCATAGGGGTTTAAATTACTTTTCTGAGGGTACACAACAGAATGAAGGATCACAAAGGTGGCTTGACCACTTGTTCTTTTGCTGACAAAATCCATTTTCCCTTTGCTCACAGCAGTATTCACATGGGCATCTTGATCTAGCATTGTCTCTAAGGAGAAATAACCTATGACAAAAGGAAGAAACCTGGGTTACTTGATAAGTAACATGGAGCAGTTAATGCTTAATATGACAGAACTTAAAAGGGCTTAATTTCAAAATGGGTTTGAAACCATCTTCTCTCAAAACAGACTTTTTCAGATTCTATCAAGCACTGAATAAGAGATGCTTTCATCATCAGATTCCTTCAAAAGATTTATCTTAAAGTATGCAACCACGTTACACAAACTGAGAAGAGACTATTCTGGGATTAGAAGCCTGGGATCAGTACTCAGGAAACTCCCCTGCTACAAACTTGCTGAGGTAACTTAACATAGGGGTAATGTAGCTGTAAATCTGTGCTGCTGTCTGAACTTCCACTGTAGTCAGCAGAAACTAAGACTTGAGATAGTTCAGGCATCTCCAGTACCACTTTGGATACTCTGTACTGCTCAATCCTCTCATAGGATCCAGCACAGAGCTAATGAAGAACTCTTCTGAAAGGAAGGATACCTTTGGGGACCCCAAGTGATGCTAGATGCATATGTTTAGGCAAGTGAATCAGGCCCCAGCCAAAGCTGTTAATGGAGTTTGATGGACACATTAGCTTAGTTTTCGTAGAAACCTACATTTTGTCATCTGACTAGATCTAGGTGCCCTGAGGAATCTGAGATCTCTCCACTAGACTGGTAAATACACACAGGTTTGTGCTGTCCTTCAGAGTTAGCAGTCAGTCACCAGGTGTAACATCCATGGGCATCTCAAAAGGCACTAGACACCCCTGTCTAGGCAACCATAACATGCCCCCAGGATGGGTTTCCCTTGCCTAAACATAAGTATCTAACATCCTTTTAGGTACCTTGGCGTATCCTGCCAGGCCATGCATGCCTTCTGTCAAGCCTGCTTCATGCCTGCTACCTTGTTCTAGATGTCTTGAACACAATAACACATCTCAGATGGTATTGGACACCCAGGGAACAGAATCATCGTCTTAGCTGCAGGTATCAGTAGAAAGTAGGACACCTACTTCTTTGATTGGTGAGGCCCTAAAGCACTATACATCGGAGCCAGTCGCTACAAATGAACTCGTGAAGACTTAAGAGGTATTCTGTTACTGTAGAGGTGGATGTGTAATGAGCAAGAGTAGGAGAAAGAATTTTATATTGAAAAGAAAAATCTACGCTCAGGGAATGCCTGTGGAAGCCACGTGTGCAGCTCATACATTCGTGTGTAAGTAGTATTACTGAGAGAACAAAGGATGTTCCTGGACATTCTCATTACATTACAAAGCTGGCCTTCCAAGAATAACATGCCTGAGAATAAAACAATAATTATAAAACCACAAATGCAATCAAAGCAATGCTGCTGAAAGCCTTAAGCACCACAGGTTTACAAGGCATGTAAATATAGCAGCTTGGATAAAGATGTAAACAGTTACACTGCACCCTTTAAAATCTCACACTTCAGAAGCCAGTGGAAACACATTGGACTGAAAATCTGGATAGACAAACATTGGATTTCTGGTAAGAAATGTTATTCTTTTTCTTTTAAAGCTGTGTGAATACATGCAAGCTCAAATTAAGGAGAGCAGCTAACCAACTGCATGCCAGAGACGAGCAGGCTGCTTAAAGCCACCACATAATCGTCGAAGCTTTAAAAAAAGAAGAAAACAGCTTGAGGGCTTTTCTCCTTCTTCCTCTAAAATGTGACATCATTGTATATGACACAACACCTTGGAAGGAACCATATGGGGAAATGCAGACATGTTGCTAACTAAATGTGAGCTTCTTCGCGATGAAAAAATCTCATTGCTGGCCAAACCCTGGATGGGCTCAGAAAAAGCACAGCTCGTACTTGGAACTGACAGGTCTACTTCAAGGACATTTTTCATGGCTAATGCTCTTTTGTACAGTATTTAGGAAGGCGTACCACGAATAGAACGCCGTTTTTCATTCAGATCTAATCAGAAGTGGTTGATTCAGACTTAACGCCCTAAAATACATGAGGTGTTCTGATGCAGGTTTTTGCTTGACTTTTTACAGGGCTGAACTTTAGCTCTCCAAGTTCATTTGTAAGTGTTACTTTTCCCACTGATTTAAGGAATATATATGTCTTCTTTTGGTCATGCAATGTCTTTAGGTTGGTCTTTGCATGTCTTTTTTTCACTCCTCTGTTTTGCTAAATGTTGACTTTAATACAGTTTTGGATCAAAAGTTAGATCTAAAAGTTCCAATTTTTATATTTTCATTACAGTCATTACTATCAGTCACAGTAAGAGCAGCAGTAGTAATAGCAGCGATAGTACCAGTGAATTTAATTGACTACGCTGTAAATGGCTCACTGACTTTTTCAGGGCTACTGATAATGATTGAATCTGAGGATATGAATTTCTACAAAGCAATTAAATAAAACCTCTTAGCTAAAACACTGGGTCTTCATGTTGAATATCCACCTTCATTTACACAGCATCTGATTCCAAAGTTGTCTGAGGTGGCTTCAGCAGAAGAGAAGATCCTGACAGCTTTAGATTGGGAGTGTTAATAGATGAGAAAATGGTAAAATTAAAATGAGAGAGCTGCCTGAACAAGTATGTATTCATGCATTAAAAATTATGAGCATAGTAGTTAACAGTTAAAAGAGCTTCCCATGGAACACATCATTTGCATTTCTGTGAGTACTAATGGGATGGGAATCGGGAATTTCTCAGAGTTCCACTATGAGATACTCTCTCTTCTCTTCTGTCCCTAAACTGAAAAAGAGGTTGGAACCCAGTTCAGTAAACTCTCACATTCAGCTTGACTGAAATACCACAGAAACCCATGTGTGTCTTTGGAACTACTTAGATAAAATTAGATATTTTGGGGGTTTCCCACCTTTAGAGACTAAAATCTGTACTTAATTTTCATTATCTGTCTCATGAAAATGACTCATGAAAGCACTTAATCATGTACTTGATTTTCATTTAAGTCTGTGATTAAATTCTATAGAAGTTAGTAAAATTTAAGCGTGCCTTTAGAAATAAGCATGAGCTTAAATGTATTCTCAGTTAGATATGTTGTTCTCAATTAATTTTGGTAGCTTTGATGTTTTGGGATCTAGGTGAAAGTTATTTCCACTTCACAGTTTGATCATGAAACAAGGCACAAAATAAGACAAAGTAGAAGGAAGGAAGGAAGGAAGGAAGGAAGGAAGGAAGGAAGGAAGGAAGGAAGGAAGGAAGGAAGGAAGGAAGGAAGGAAGGAAGGAAGGAAGGAAGGAAGGAAGGAAGGAAGGAAGGAAGGAAGGAAGGAAGGAAGGAAGGAAGGAAGGAAGGAAGGAAGGAAGGAAGGAAGGAAGGAAGGAAGGAAGGAAGGAAGGAAGGAAGGAAGGAAGGAAGGAAGTCAACTGAAGACTTACAAGAGCAAAGAGTATGTGGGTTCTATAAAAATGTGACATGAAGGGCCTAGATTATGGAGGTTTGAGCAGATTTTTTTTTCTTTACTTATTTAGCCTTTTGCATGCAAAACTACTTATGTATACACTCCCCCATGTAAGCCTGACTAACACAGCTTCAGCAACTCTAGGCCAACTTCATCTCTGGGGTGAATGCATTGCCTGGAGGGATATATTTGATTCATAATGGCTACAGCTGAATTACAGTGAGTGCTGGAGTGTTATTTATGTTACATCTGAAAGTTCATTGAAATTATTTAGATCCAAATCCCTCAAAGGGTAGAAGTAGAGCACAGGTTAGATTTATGTGGCCAATTCCAGGTAAGTAGATCACAAGCTCTGCCTTAAAACACAGCTCCCTTGACTTTCACCAGTCATTTTCTGCGGATGTTCAAAGCCCATGTCCAGAGCCCGTGCAGGGAATCCACTCAGTAAACCATTCCCCTGTAAGTTTGGTGCCTAAAGGTAGTTGAGATTTACAAGCTAAGAAAGAGCAGATCTAGAACGTTAAAGTTGTGGGTGAGGTATTTGCAAACGAATTAGTTCATTTCACCAGGAAATGGAAAGACTGACTTGGTAAAAACCCATTCCTTACTTTTCCTACAAGTGTGACATTATCTATGGGCACTCGTCCCACGCACAACAGGTGTGAAGAGGGGTCAGGAAACTAGGAAGGCAGGAGGGGGGAGAACAGTAAGAAACAGGATTTTCCATCCCATTTGTTTCCTGTGAAAAACCTCTAGAGTCAGGGGGAAAAAAAGTAATGGTTGTAATTCAGGAGTTCAGCATACGCAGAAAAACCTCATCTTCCATTCAGGTAAATATAATTGTATAATCTGGGAGAAAACTGTGACTAAATGAGCTACTAATCATCAGGAAATCTTGTGAAAACTGAGTTATAGAAATAGAAACCTTCTTTCAGTTAAAAATATTACAGATTAAAGCAATTTTAAAAATTAAAAATGTTTTTCTTCAGAAAACTATGAAGTTTTTACTTAAATTGTTATCTTATTCCATGCTTCTCCCATTTTCTTGTATTTTTTCTTCTATAGCTGTTAAAATTTATATCCTAATTAAAAGCCCATACCTTAAAAAGAAGTTGGAAATGAGGTTTTAGAAGTCATCACTTAGTATTCTTTCTTCCCTGCCATGTTTTCTATACGCAAGCAAATGTTTCCAAACATGTTATTTTGTCATCTTAACCTGGAGCATTTGAGACTTAGTAAAATATTAAGTTGTCCAGTTTCCACTGGTCTATCTGCCTGCAATATGAAAGCTGAAATGCTTTAACCACCTTTAGAATCATCATTATCATCACAAAGCGAAGTCAGATGTGCAATCAGAAAGTGGGATTGCGTTGGACTTAATGTTTAACAGTCATTACCTGAGAGAGTTTTGAAGTGAAAAGGCAAGAAAAATGTGAGAATGAAAATTAGAAATAGAGAGCGGTGAAATCATTCAGCTGATATTTCTTCACTTTGAATATGTCTGATACAGTAGAGTTGCAAAAAAACATAGAAGAAAGATACCCACGCTGTGTTGTCAGATAATGGGTCTTTGAAGAATTTCCAAACTGAAAAACAATCTGACTTCCATAGAGACATAGATCAGAAAAAGATCCTGCTCCCAGATCACCAGCTCTAATCTCTGGCTCTGGCAGCATATCACATCGTCTAACACCTTTTATAAACAGGTCATGCACTTAAATATAAGATTTTCTGCCTCTTTTATAAGGGGGAAGCTGTTCTAGAATCTCATTTCTCTGCTAGTTTGAAACCTACTGCTGATTCCCAGCATATCTGCATTCATATGGCTAAGAATTAAGCACATAATTTTTCACATTAAAGTCCAAAAAGGCTGTTGAAAGGCTGTTTTTAAGAGAAAAAGGATCACATTTAGAGACAGACATAGGAACCTGGAGCCCCAGGCATTTATTTTCAAACGGGTTAAATGCATACCTCTTCTGAAGGGTTAGTGACATGTGACAAGCTGGAGAAAAGTGGCACCTATTGTGGGGTCTTAGTAGCTCCAACCTGCCTTAACTAGGGAATTTCTGCATTGTGCTCCACTTTGTAATGCAGATGCAGTTTAGCACATTTCCAGATGTGTGAAATACAGATGGAGGGAGCTCCATACAGCTTTGCCCCAACTCTACTTATAACATCTTTTGTGTTGATCTCATTCTCCACACTTTTAAGCTGAGGATACAAAAGTGACTGTGCCTTTGTTAATACACCCTGCTTGGTGCAAACGGTGCTACAAGTCTGCTGGTTGGGGGAGAGGATGGGAAGTTTAATCAGAGTTTCCAGAGCATCTAGTCAGTGTGAGCCACATGCATGGCAAATAACTATTTTTTACTGATGTCATGTTAATATATAATTATCATATATGAATATAATTAATATTAATATAAAAACATATCCAAAACATAACATAGGATCTCAATTAATTTTGATTAAGTGGAAAATGTTCGCTGCAAGTCAAGGGGTTTTGAAAAATTCTCATAGCCTTGGCTTCTAACTTTTACTTCCCCCTTTTTCCAAGCAAACAGCTGCCAAGCAAAATAGTAGGATGTGTTACATGAGCTAATCCCAGTAACTTGCATTTTAGAGGGTTAATATTACTTTCTTTTTATTTCCTTGCTTTTACCCCGTGCTGACTAAAAAGAACACCCAGGTTCAATGAGTGACAAATCATTACAGACCGTACAGTGTAATTAAAAAGCACAGCCATTGATCAGCTATGAGCTAAACCTGAGACAAAAAAGTGAGAGACCCAGAATAGCTGGCAAAACTTCTCATTGAATCTGTCTGAAATGGAAGATGTTCTCCCTGGAGGCATGGAGCGTGGCCCATTGTGCATTTCCATTAGAGATACACACTGACTCAGAGCGTGCCATTGATGTTGGCCTATTTATGAAAGGCTGTTGAAAGAGGTTTCAGAGTTAATTGAAAAGAGCTGTTTCTGAAGTAAAGTAACTTCAAACAACACGGCTCTGAAATGTGTTTTAATGGACTGGAAATCAGTGAATTTTCCATAGTGCATGTGAAATAAAAATGGATGGCCTGAACGGAAAGCTGCATTGCCATTCATCATCATCATCATTATCATTTTTAATACTGCAGCTATTAATAATTATTTTAACTATAGTTACTCAATAAACAATGATAAAACAGATTCATTCTCCATTGGTTAGTGGATAGTCTTGTAGGATATGTCAAGCTTGTCATTACATGTCTTTATTTCACACATTCATAGCACGGGCTGCCTCACCACACTGTAAACAGAAGCAGAAGCTCTTTCAGCTCTCAGGTGGAGGTAGGCTCCAAGGCCCTCTTCTACCAAGGCATATTGTGTTAAAAATATGTTTATTCTTAACAATGCCTCCATTTTAAAATTAAAGCATATGCCTAAATTCAGGCACGTGTTTCTTCAGGCATTTGTTTCAGCTCTGCCCTGAGCTGAGCTTTCACACATAAGTTTGTATTTAAGCTCATTCTTAAATAAAAGCCTTTTCAGCAAAACGTGCACCTGAATTTCATAAATGGTAGCTGAGTATATGTTTAAATCTCAGCTTGCGATTAAATACCTTTCTCAGCTGAAAACACCGTGTTTCTGAATCACTTTTTAAAGCTTGGCAATGTTCAATAAAAGAAGGAATGACTGAGCTGAATTTATGCCTTCTTTTGAATTCTTTTGCAGGAATGTAGACTTAGCAAGAAGGAAGGAAACTCCTTAGATGAAGGGAATTTAGACAACTCTATGCTATTCAGGTGGAAAGGAACAGGATCAGACCGTGAGATCGTTCCTTCAGGTGATTCATACCAAATACCTTGAGAAAGCTCATAACCCCCAGTGAACTTCAGGGGAAAGGCGAGAGTAAAGTAACCTGAGACTCAGTATAACACAAACAATAACCAAACGATGATATGGAGCTTGAATGATAAGGACTATTTTATACTTCCATTCTACTCTTAATGTTCTAAGTAATTCACAAGTCCTGCGGAAAACCTCCCGTGTTCCATTAAAAGAGATGACCTCACAGAAATTAACCTCACAAAATTCATTTGAAGTAAGGAAGAGCTACAGTCCTCATTTTTAAGTAAGGAATTAAATAGATGGATAGTAATGGCTTCATACAAAATCTACCAAAATCAGCAGACGTTTCAGTACCAGCCTTGCCTGGTCCTGCCTTCAGTCACCATTTGCCATCCTGATAGTCCTGATTTTCTCAAAGCTTCACTTCCCAAAGTCAATACCCTGCCTAGAAAGGTCAACACAGATTTATTTCTTTAACATTATTTTTTAAGTTTTAAGGTTGCTGGGGGAAAAAAAATGAAGAAAGAGCAGAAAAATTAGTTCAGTTTTAAATAAATAAATAGAAATCTCCTTTTTTAGAGTTGTCATGGCAGTTTGGCATCTGCACTGATTTTTGAAAACTTGTGGCTGGATTAACGTGTCCTTAGTTTATCTTTGAAGTGTTTGTGTGTAGTTACATACACGGATTAAGAACGTGCTACTTGTTCTGCAGAAGTGAGCACCAGCTGTCAAAAAAAGAAAGTGATGAAGACTAGAGTTGGAATCTGAACCTAGGGACAACGTAACTCCATACTTAAGTAGCTAAACAAACAGTCTGAATTTTTTGAGACATTAAACATTGACTAGAGAGATTTAATTTTTCTGACACTCCAACACCTTTACCGTAATGGAGAGAATTAGGCACTGAAATCGGGATAGCTATTGCACATACCTACTGCAGACAAAGGAAAGAGGAGTTACTGGAGTAAAGAGGAAAAACAGAAGGGGCAGCATGAATTTCTGCGCCAGCACACTTTAGAACTAGGGTTAAATCCCACTTGGAAGGTAGGATTGAGAGCCTGAGAGACTCTATTCATGTGTTGATGGATGTGTTCATGGTTGTGTTCATCTGAGAAAAGGGACATTTGGAACATCTGGGTGTGGATTCAGGTTGGATCAACCCAAACCAGTGGAAGGTGTCCCTGCAGGTGATCTAGATGGTTTCTAAGGTCCCTTCCAACTCAAATCGTGCTATAATTCTGTGACTCATAAGGCAATACTTGCTATACTTTTCTGCAATAACTTTTGCAAACAGGCTAACTGGCTTACCTGAAAACTAATTAATTATAAGCAGCCCAGACAAAATCAAGGTAAACCTACAAGACTCATCCTCCCTGGGAAATAATTCTTGTCACAGATTTAGTAAATAAGAAGATGGCAGAATGAGGTTTTGGAGGTGTTACCCCCATAAGCTCCCAAAGAAGAGCCCAGGGTGATCTCAAGGTTAGAAACCTAGATGTCTAGCTTTATAAAGTTCTCATTAAGGTACTGCAGCATCATTCAGGAGGTAGATGGTCGCAATCTGAAATTAACTATGCTTTCTCAGAGTTTAACTTCAGGAAAAAACTCAGACTGAATGTCACCTAGTCATTTAATTGAATCAAAAATTAATTCCCTAGGGTCAGCTGAGATCGAAACACAAACCTGACTGTAATCAGCATAACAATGTTAGCTGAAATTATGCCTCTGAATGATAGCACCTAATAGAGGTGTAGGGCAAAGCTTCCCTAAAGAGGTATTAGAAAAATGTGCTGCCTTTTTGATAGTCTTTGATACTGGGCAAGACCTTGTTTACATATTTCAAAGTGAATTGTAAGACTATCTGATTTTCATACCAGTACCTGCCTATAACCTTGTGATTTCATTACCTTTCTTGAGTAAACCAGAATTATCAACAAAACAACAATTTTAAAGATATAAAGATGGAATCAAGTCTACACTGTTGTTGCTTAGTATGAAAATGTATGGCATTATGTTTGTCTTCAAAGATGGTGAACATCTTAAAAGACAGCAGAGAGATGTTGTCTTATAATATTTGTATAATCTTCTATCTTTTCCACCTTCTCTTAGACCTTCTGGCCACGGTGAGAAACAGAGCAGGGTATGCCAGAGCACTGCTGATCTCTCAAAACAGAATTTCATGTTCTGCTCAAGTAGATTTGAAAATACAGTCATTAGGATAATAAACACTAGGATCTTAAGATCATCCAGCCTGGAAAGATTGTGTGGAGGAGGATGTGGGCACCTCAGTAAAGTGTTAGAATACTCTGATATGGAACTAGCAAAATCACATTAGATCTAAACCAGTATGATTTTAAACATGTTCTAAGTCCTGCACATAAAGGGGAGAGGGCAAGAAAGAAGGAATGCCTGTAGATATCTTCGTTAAAAAAATCAGTGAATCAACACGGGAGGATAAGAGCTGAAATTAGTTTTCAGTTTCTCAGTAATGACAACATTGTAGAAGAACTAGTCATATAAAGGCATTTTTGAATGAATGATTAATAAAGAATTGTTGAAAAACTCTACCAAAACTACGTGTCAAAAATGACACATCATTGAGCTCAGATATTTCATTTGAAATGTCTCAGATTTTATGAGATTTAATAAAATTCAGAGCAGAACTCTAAGGAAACTATTCCCATTCTCATTTGTCTGTGCCAGGAGTGCTGGTAGCTGGAGAGCTGATAGATATATTTTTTGGATCTACCTTAGTTCATAGCCCCCAACCACCTCTGTCTCAAGCCACCCACTAGAAACTGAATCAGTCCGTGGAGCTCTACTCTGTGGAGTTGTATTCGGTGGAGACCTGCAGTTTAACTAATGCTGGAGTGGGGATTTTGATTATCAGCTGTCTAAACCTTGGCATTTACTGAAGTCCAAGACACCCTGTGTCATTGACAGCTCCCACAGCGCTGGCAGCAGGGCACAGACCTGAGAGAGGCATGTGCTTTTTTAGCCTCTTGGAGGGCAGTAGCGTACCTGAGGGTATCTCGGGTAGCATTTGACACCTATATTTAGAAACATAATGGAGCAGTTAAATATTTGATTAAGTGGCTTAAGCTGCAAGTGAAATCCTACCTTTATTTCATCTTCTAATTAGTAAAAACATCAAGGAAAATAGTCCTGCATGATATCTAATGCACACTGATAGTTTTACTGAATAATTCTGATGTGATATTTGAACTAACTGCGCTCCAAGAGTCAGGAGAATTCTCATCAGCAGTTAAATTACTTAATTTTGTTTTCCCCATAAATTACTCTGAAGTGATATTTTGTAACATTTAGAAAAAAAAAATTCAACTCCCATTTCATTTCAAATATCTATATTAAAACAAAACTTTAAATACAAACATCAGGTACACTGTCTAATTTGACTTCAGAGATGTGACCATTCACAGAGTTTTGAGAAACAATTGTCCATTGAGGAACCAGAAATGCTGTAAACTGAGAAACATACCTGAAGCAGGGAAGAGAACAGATTTTAAATGCCTACTACAAATTAATCCGCTCATATAAAAACAAAAGCAAAGTGGTGGCTGCCCCATCCCTGGAGGTGTCCAAGGCCAGGTTGGATGGGGCTTGGAGCCCCTGATCCAGTGTGAGGTGTCCCTGCCCATGGCAGGGGTGGAACGGGATGTTCTTTAGAGTCCCTTCCAACCCAAAGCATTCTATGATTCTATGAAAAGGTCTTCTGTTACCAGTCAGGGGATTTGTGTGAAAAGTGCAATATTTGGAAGACAGCTTTCTGATCACTGAAAAAGGGTACAATATATATGAATCAGCTCCATAAATAACGCTCATTTTTCTATGCATGTGTACGATTTGTGTATCAATTCACTGGACCACATAACGTTACACAAATAGAAATGCCAATAAGAGTGTGTCTGTCTCTGGCTAACTATAATTTTCCTTCAGCTGTTGAATTTCAGTGAAATTAGCGATTGCTTTGTCCTGTGGCCCAAAGTATTCATGACAATTCCTTTCAGAACAACTGCCAAGCTCATCGGTGCTTCTGTTTCAGAGCAGTAGGGAAGCAATACATTATTCTTTTTCTCCATCCATCAAGCCAACTCATTTTGAAGTGGGAAAGTTAGCTAAATTAAATAAGGACAATATGTTAAATGTAGCTTTCCTCTCTACAAGATGACTTTTAGAAACACACCCTAACTAGTGTTTTCTTTTGCCTGTGACTTGAAGATTCAAACAAGGCAGGAGTCCAGGCTAACTACAGACATTTTTCTTTTTTTTTCTTGTTTTATTTTAACAATGACAACTGTCTTTATGGAAAGCTTCTATATCTAATCAGGGAGAAAAGAGCAATTAAGGAGAGACTAAAGGTTGTCATCTAGTGTAAATAGGCCTAATTCCACTTTTCTTGCCAGAAATCTCTTCTTTTCTTCTTCATGTACTTTCATCTATATCTAGAGCTAATGCAAAAAATCAGTATATTTAAAATGCTTGAGAGCTCAGGTACATCTCACTTGCAGTTCAGAGACAGAATAATTTTAAGAAATGAAATGAAAATGTTGTAATGGAAAAGAAATCTATATTTTCATTCAGGGTAAGATCCAACTATAGAGTAAGTTTTTAAAAGAGGCATGTGTTCCCATGAAATCCACAGATCAGTGTATTCTGAGAAAAGGTTTCACATGAGCACCCCTGAAACATACAGACAAAAGAACGTACAACTCAAAATCCAATTACACAGGGAACTCGAGTTCACATTGGATTTCTCAGCTTGAATGCCCTCAGTGACATGGTCAAACAATAATATGCGATCTTTGACCTGCGTGATAAATGGGAAGTTCAAATGAAGATTAAGCTGTGTGTCTCTAAAAGTGTAGCTCAAGCCTGGTTAAACTTACATGGAGCTCATTCAAACAGGAATTACACGATGACTCGGACACACAGGGCTGCATGTAGCTTCCTCAAATCCTGTGCTCAGTTTAGGGCCCCTCAATACAAAAATAAGACATTAAGTTGCTAAAGTGTGTCCAGAGGAGGGCAATGAAGCTGGTGAAGAATCTGGAGCACAAGCGTTACAAGGAGCAGCTGAGGGAACTGGAGCTGTTTCATCTGGAGAAGAGGAGGCTGAGGGGAGACCTCATCGCTCTCTACAAACCTCCAAAAAAAGGTTGTAGCAAAGAGGATGCTGGTCTCTTCTCCCAAGTAGCAAGTGATAGGATGAGAAGAACTGGCCTCAAGTTGCATCAGAGGAGGGTTATGTTGGATATTAGGAAAATTTACCAAAAGAGTGCTGAAGCACTGCCAGAGGCTGCCCTGGGCAGTGGTGGAGTCTCCATCCCTTGCAAGAGTTCAAAAAGTATGTAGGCATGGCACTTCAGGACATGGTTTAACAGGCGTGGTGGTGTTGGGCTGAAGATTGGACTTGATGATCTTAGAGGTCTTTTCCAACTTTAATAATCCTAAGATTCTGTTTTTTCCACAGGGCATTTGCAAGGCCTTCAAGAAGTCGCCTCTCCATCTTGATAATCCTGTGTGCTTCATCTCAAAACCAAAGTGAAGCCCTGATTCACAGTCCCAAGAGCTGCTAAAAGCACTTTATGCTGCATTAGAAAGAGAAGACACCCTTCACAGTTACGGATCCCCAATGACCTCTTGCTACATCCACAGGAGACCAACATTTTATCTTGGGATAGTGTAGAGAATGAGTTGGCTCTTGACGAAAAAGGTATGAAAATTAGTTTTACAAAGCTGAAACTGAGTTGAATGCTCCAAACGTCTGAGCACGGCCTGTCCTGCTGCCTCTGAGGCAACACCACAGACTATTTCAGGCATGTGTTTCTTTGTTCTAAAAGAACTTGACAATCTTGAAGGATATTTTCAAGAACAAAAGGACCTTCATTACAAAGTAAAAATGCTAGTAGGCAGGAGATGTGTTTTCTGGAGGAAGTAACTGGCACCTTTGTTATATTTCCTGACAATCTGACCTTAAACAAAGCACTTGAATTCATGTTTAGGAAAAGCTATTGCAAAAAAAAAGAAGAGCCAAACTTACACCTCGTTCAGAATAATAATAGCATCAACCTCCTATACCATGTTTTTTGGCATTTCATCTGAGAACTTTTTACTGAAATAGCCTGTGCTTTTTCTCCACTTTGCCAAAGTAAAACTTAATCAACCATTGGAAAAGAGGTGAAAACAAAATATGAGATACCCAAGGACATTCAGTAGAAAAGTAGCAGATCCAGGATGTGGTGGGTTGACCTCGGCTGGCTTTGAGGTGTCCATCAAAGTGCTCTATCACTCACCCTACATCAACAGGACAGAGGGAGAAAACATAGTAGAAAAGCTTGTAGGTCGAGATAAAGACAGGCAGAACAGCCAGTCACCTTTGTTATGTAAACCAAATACACAGGGTTAGATAATGAATCCCAGGCTACAGCTGACTGAGAATGTCCCTAAATCTCCTGAAAAGAAGAATTACATAGACTTGAACAGTTGCCACAGTTTTATTTCAGATGTGAATTTAAGCTAACACGCAGATAGTTATTTTGGCAAAAGTTGAGTTTATCAAGGAGTACAAGTTTGTCTGCAAAGGGAAATAAGGTGGGTAAGGAATTCTCAATACCAAGGTACTCCTCACTACCACTCCCCGGTTAGGTCCTGATGGCTGGACTTTATGATCTTAGAGGTCTTTTCCAACCTCAATGATTCTATGATTCTAAGCATATAATGAGCCATGAAGGTAAAATGAAGAGGTTGAGTGATAAATCTTGGAGACGCTTACACTACCGGTCTGCCTCTCATGCAGTGACAAGACCACAGTGCTGGAGCCAGCACTCAATAATCGTTTCTGGATTACTTTCACAGGCTTTGCTGAAATGCAAGGTAATCACTACTGTTACTCCTTTGGACTGGTCCTAAGGTACACTTGGAAAAGCCAAATTGAAATAATCTATGCCAGTGAAATAACTGAGTTCAATTATAAGTACACACATCCACAGTTCTGTTTTGTCCCTGCGAAAAGGGGTGTCCATGGTCTGGATCCCTGTGATGACCATTCAGCTTGTTCAACAGCAGGATTTCCATTTTTCTTCCTTTTGGTGGGCACGTGTTCTCATCTTGCTTTCCAGCACGTGCGTTACTCACAAAATTACCTGTTCCAACACAAATTCATTACATTTATCCCACAATAAAATCATTCACGCTTCTAATTCACCTCTGAACTTTTCAGAGCTGAACCTCAAAACCCAACAGCTGCCTATCACGTACCACTCTTACATATTTCTCTCAGTGTAATCAATCTCAGCCTCTGCCGTGCTGGTTGTTGTAGCAATAGTCACTTTTTGTCATTTTCTATAAAGTGCAAATGCTACAGGCCCTTCAGACACTGTCTGCTCTACACACATGGTGAACCCACCTTTAAAAATGTTTCTCATAAATCTTTTCTGTCACCTCTCTTTTGCCAGCACTAAATTGAAAAGAGGGGGAAGGGGAAGAAAAAGATCCTCTAAAAAGCTGTTCTGGGTTTTGCTTCATAACAATTTATTATTTATTTTATCTTATTTTATTTATTTTATTTTATTTTTAACCATAAGCTATCTTTTTTTACATTGAAATGCCAAGTTATTATTTCCTGGAGGTTTACACTCAAAATCTCAGCCTGTCAGTTCATTTAATGTCATTTTACTTTACGCTTCATGCCAGTTTTAAGGCTCAGCAAGAACTGACAATGCAATCCTTTCACAGCATCAGCTGACTGTGTTTTCTGTGACAGCAAGATTTTAAATCAAGTATTTAATAAACTAGTAGCTCTTCCAGTTAGCAGTGAAATGTTCTTTCAATTCCACCACATCAAACAAACCTCAACTACAGAGCAAAGATTACAGCTAGACCAGAAATGCAACTTATTTGCATGCACGGGATCACCAGGGTTTGACTGTAAGAGAGGGAAAAGATGACGCGTGGTCTTGCTTAAAGTAAATGTGCACGTGAATGTGCACATGTCTATAAGCAGAGTACACGTACAGAGACAGAGAAGAGAAAAAAGGGAGAAGAGATTGGAGATGATGCACACAGTGGTTAAATTACTCATTTGTGAAAGTGCTAAGTAGATGAAAGGCGTTCTTATGAAGCTCACGAGCTGCATTAACTGGGAAAAGGTGTTAGGTTCTGTAAGACAGGTGGCATCGACTCCAGACCCTTCACGCTGGGTTTAACACTGAATTCTGCTGAGCTGTGGTCCTTTACGCAGTTCTCCGTTCATTGACTGACCTGTCTGCCGTCCCAGCTCCCCACATCACACTTCAGGGTTTGGCCTAGTGTTCACACACCCACAGGGGAGAAAATGTAGAAAAAAATCCACCTGTGAAGCCTAAAGGGACCTTTAAAGTACTCAACGAAAACCATCTTGTATGTCTGCCTTTCTCTCCCTGCAGGAGCATGCGGTTGCAGCTCTGCTAAGAAACATAACAGGGAAGGAGGACGAGCGGTGGAGAAGAGCAGAAATTCTTCTTGCTTATCCACAGCCATATCTCTGAGTTCCTCGTACAAAGCCATCGATAATGCAATAGCCCAAGGATGCACAACTCCACCTGCTGCAGCTGGACTGCCTTGGTGCCCAAGACTATCATAGAATCGTAGAATCACCAGGTTGGAAGAGACCCACCAGGTCATTGAGTCCAACCATTCCCATCAATCACTAAACCATGTCCCTCAGTACTCCATCCACCCGTCCCTTAAACCCCTCCAGGGAAGGGGACTCAACCCCCTCCCTGGGCAGCCTCTGCCAGTGCCCAGTGACCCTTTCTGTGAATAATTTTTTCCTAATGTTCAGCCTACAAAGCATGCAATACCAGGGGCACC
Source organism: Phaenicophaeus curvirostris (assembly GCF_032191515.1). Classification (NCBI taxonomy): domain Eukaryota; kingdom Metazoa; phylum Chordata; class Aves; order Cuculiformes; family Cuculidae; genus Phaenicophaeus; species Phaenicophaeus curvirostris. Next base: position 126,486,281 of record NC_091393.1, on the reverse strand, counting down.
TGAGGAAGGGGGTTTTGTAGGATCCATTTATTCATAACCTCATTTCAGGAGCTGTGTTATAGCCACAGTTGGTTTTAAATTCCTGATCTGGGTTCACAGATAGAATATATCATCACTAGAAATTCCTGGAAAGCAAAGTATTTCTGAGATGCGTTTCAGGTCTTTCTTCCCTAAACATTTGTTATCTCTTAGGGAAGATTTAGTAATGATTACTCTTGCACTGAAGAAGCTTTTTCTTCCTTGTGTTCCAGTCCAAAGTAGTACAGCGTGAACTCCTCTCAGTGAGAAGGCTTTCTCTTCATACCTTTACCTCATCACTTCTACTCAATCTTGCAACTTATTCAAGCTATGTTCACCCACCTATGCTTAGGAGGAACATGTTCCTTGGAAGCAAACACCTTAATTGGTGTTACTTAACTGAACCTACAGGCCTACCCACATAACAATGTTTACCAAAATTAATCTCAAGTAGCTTTTTAAGTGTATTAATTAAACTACTTTGAACTCCTATGTGGACACCCTTGTTCAAAATTAAAGAGGCTTAATTCAATTTAGCTGAATTAACTTTCGAAATAAATTAAGCCAAATTGAATTATAGCTGTTGCAATCCACATAGGGATTTAATTTCATATGTTGAGGGCTGTAGTCACGTTAATTGGGCAAACAGTTGTAATGAGTTGTTGCCATCTTCCAGTTTTTTACTAACATCTCATTGCTAGGCATTACCAGTCCAGCTGCCAGAATCAGTAGAGTGAAAGTTATGTCTGCACTTATCTGCTGAAGTTCAGTCAGATACCTCTGAAACCTTTCTCCATTAGCAACAAAAACACCACAGTGCAAACTGAAGCAATTGAGACAGCTGGACAAGGGAGCCAACATGAATGCTTGGGAGGAAAAAAAGTAAAACTCGTGGGTTGAGATAAAGACGGTTTAGTAGGACAGCAAAGTAAGATAAAGTAATAATACCAAATAATAATAATGACAAAAGAATATACAAAGAAGATGGATGCACAATGCAAATGCTCACCACCCACTGGTTGATGCCCTGCCCATTCCTGAGCAGTAATTCCCCCAGTTTATATACCAGGCATGACTTGATGTGGTATGGAAAATCCCTTTGAGCAGTTTGGGTCAAACGTCTCGGCTATGACTCTGCCAGTTTCTTGTGCATCTTCTCCTTAGATGAGACTCTTAACTCTTGGTTAATACTACATAGCCACCTATCAGGAGGGAATTCTTTATTTTGCAGTTCGCATTGCATTGATGTTGCAGAAAACTATGACAAAGAATTGGAAGAATAAAAACTTTTCTCGTTTGGACTCCATGCAGTGAACGGTCTAGGACACAAACTTTGTAATGAACAACAGGTTTTCTTGCTCCCATAAAACCCAGGAAGGAAACCAATTTTGTTCTTTTCTTTTAAGTTCCTAAACAATCCTATGTTAACAAATCACTCACCAATCAGCACCTGAAAAGCACACTTTTAACAACATTTGGCTGACATCCATAATATAAACTGAAAGTGTCACCAGCAAAATTACAATTCAAACGCTGTATGATTGCAGATCATTATATATTGTGTAGTCTTGTTTCTGTTTCCTGTCTGAGTAATTTATGTACATAACCAACAGGTCCCAAAGGGCCAATTTTGCAATGAAACAGACCATTTCAAAATCCAGTATGAGACCACTGCAGGGTGAAACTCATTTTTGCTGTTTGTCCCAATAAATACTCAAAGAATCAGGTTCTTGTGAAAAAAAGGCCCAAAGGGGAGGTGGCTGCACTTAGGCTAATTCTTTTTAAATTCAAATTAATATTTTTGAAGGGAGAATGTAAAGAATATTTTTCTAAAAACATTTTTCTAAAAAACCCCATGGCAGGGGTGGGACTGGGTGGGCTTTGAGGTCCCTTCCAACCCACCCATTCCATGATTCTAATCCAGTCAGAAAGATGTGTAATTCTGTTGCCTGTCAAGTTCTTGACAAGTTTCTGTTTCCTTCAACAGGCACAGTACGTAGGCCCTTTCTCCTATGCAGTAAATTGGAACCATTTCCTCCCATTCTGTCTGAACTCAGCTTCATTGCACTGCAAGTTGACTTAAGGAGTGAGGCGAAACTCATTTATATCATCAGGGGTAAGATTTGCATCCATTGACTTTAGACAGGTCAAAGTTAGATGCCCAGTCTGAGCTGATTACCCTGGGCTCCCGTCGGAGTCAGTGGAGGGAAACCTTCTGAGCCAAAGTCATCCCATTTATCCTAGGGTACATGAATCACCTTAAGAGGAGCTTGTTGCTCTTCACTGACTATAAATGGGGCCATAAGGTGGCTGATTCAGGTTTAAGTGTCTAGCTTGACGGCATTTACCTTAGGTCACATGCATTTCACCCTGGGAAGCTTGTATTTTACTTCTCCATGCTGCAGACCTCATCTTATATAACTCCAGTAGCTCCAATTATATCTTGCAAGTTGCATCGAAAGTGGAAACTCAGTCCTAGACTTTACATGGAAATGTTTTGCTATCAAAATAACAGCAGTTTGAAAGTAAAACATCTTCTAGGCCCAAGAATTAAGGTTGATTTCCAGAACATTGTCTGTAAATTAGTAGTCTTTGCCTACTCTGACTTTGTTTTTCACCCTCCTACCCATGATCTCTTGCTTTCTCCGACTTCTTTGTGTTTGGGCAACCTGTTGCATGTGCTGATCAGCCTGGAATAAGCAACAGAGTGATTTAAATTCTCTTTCTCATGGTGATGGTTCTGTTGGTTATCTTTTCTTTTCCCAGCTGCCAGTTTCCACAGATCTTATTCCAACATCATGTCTTTGAGAGAGCTGTCCTCTCAGACAAACGTGGTTAAAATTGGCCAATGTAGTTGAAATTATCAGAGGGAGGAAGAAGAGGAGGTGTGCAAACTGATGAGCAGGATACATTCCCTTAAAATTAGATTAAACATCTGCTTCCTTGCTACCAAGAAACATAGTAAAATTTCTAGTACAGACATACTTTCCTACAGAGGTAGGAAACACCCTTTTTTAGGCATAGTTAGTGTAAGCTACACCAACAAAAACCACAATGCTAGGAATCATTCATTTTTCTGAGTGTACTGGCACAATGACTCTCCTTTTCTAGCCCAGATGTTCCAGTTTCATCTTCAGTCATGTTCTGGGGGACAGTTATGTTAGTATATTTGCTTTTTACCCACTGGGCCTTTTTTTGACCCCCTGGGAATGCCTTAGTTTGTTATGCCCTGAAACACAAAGCATTAACAGCCTTTTAGAGAGTGACAACACATGGTGGAGGTAGCTACCTGCTCTGTTTTCCATAAAACGGGTGTTAATGGGCTCTAGAGGGGTCCCTCAGTAAAGAAACGGAGGAGTTCAAGCATTTATTGACTGGCTTGTATCTCGTAGAAATATTCGAAGTGGAACATAGGAGATGTGGAGAAAAGCCACACAAATGAGAAGCTACTAATGAAGTGTTTTTACAGTTGGAGTTCGATGTGTGAGCTTGTAAAAGCTGATTAACTATTATTGTGTTTTCATCTAACTGGTTTGATAATTTGTTGGTTAAATGGCTCAGCTGAGAAACCAGTGAGTGTCCTTGGAAACATGCTGGTGCAAGAGTTAAAGCCTCAAATTTACACGGAGGGGGCAGGTTTATGTTGTGGATCCATGATACACTTCTCTTTTAACAGGTAATAGAAAGAAGTGGCTGAAAAGTCATGTTTTGTTCTTACAGGTTTCTCTTTGAGCTTATTCCAGTCATTACAACCAAAATCCTCTTCAGATATACTTTCATAATAAATGCAAGTAAAAAATTGATTCTTTTCTTCTTTCTCTCTTGAATTCATCTTTTTCCCTCGCTTTCTTTCTCTCGTTCTTCCTCGTTTTCTTCCACCTTCATTGAAGGACTCCGCTTAGAAGAGAATATTCTGGGCTTGATTAATAATTAACTCAAAACAGTTAACTATCACAATATAATCGTGGACACTTGAAAGAACAGGCTGGAAACCTGCAAGCCTCCATTTTCAAAAGAAAATGACTGGAAATCAGTAGTAGGAGGTGGACAGGAGAATGACATGTGCAACCTTGTGATTATTATGCTTTTGTGTCTTCTTCTGAAAAGTCTTCCCTTGTTCCCACTCTGAACCTAGAGGTCCCTGAAAATCCTACTGATTTCAGTCTCATGATGGTCTTAACTGTCACAAAAACTGAGTTAGATCCTGCTGGTAAACATTTACTCTGTTTATACTACTAGTGAACAACAAGATTGTGTGTGAGACATCCCAAAAAGGACTCAGAAGATGGATTGTGTGTAAAAAACTCATCTCTAACAAACTGAACAGATCTGGCTCTTAAAAGATGAGTGGAAAATCCTGTTTCAAAAAATAAAAGTTTGTGAAAAGTCAAGGGTCTTAGCAGAAAAAAAGTATATGTTGTAGTGAAAAATAACCTCCCACAATGATTTGACCCAGTAAATGCCTGTGGGGCCCTGCTAGGGATTGCAGCTTCTGTTATTTTCTTCCTCCAGCATGATTTGGAGTCTCTGGTCACACTGAATCTCTCCTGGTGCTTTAAGATGCAAGACCCCAGGATGTACTCCCTGCATGTTTTATTGAGAGATTACCCTGTGTACCACAAGTCATACAAACCACAAAAACATCCCAAATCCCATAAGGCACTACTACAGTGCTTCTTGGTCAAAATAAGTTGATTTTCATCTTGCTTTTGACTTATAGTCTAAATATATAAATATTTTTTTTCCATTTTCAGGCTAATTCTGCTAAGAAAAAAAGCCCTGAAGAATTCACATAGCCATAGACATCTTTACTATGTTAGCTTACTTTTTCAGATGTAGTTCATAAAAAAGAGGTGTGGGTCCCCCATTTGGAGAAGGCAGAGTCACAGTCGAGTCTACTTTCGTTCAAACAGCCATATTGAGAAGGAAAGTTGAAAACAACAGAATAATTTGACAAATTCATTTGGAAGGGCTCTATGGAGGACTGCAGTTTAACCTCCTATTCAAAGCAGGGTGATATTCAACATTATATCTTGTTGCTCAAGGTCTTGTCCAGTTTGGTTTGAGGTATTGACGAGGTGCTAAGGGGCATGGTTTAGTGTTTGATAAGAATGGTTGGACTCGATGATCCAGTGGGTCTCTTCCAACCTGGTTATTCTATGATTCTATGATCTCTAAGTATGAAAATTTCACACCCTCTCTGGGCCCAAGTTCCAGTGTCTGATAATTCTCTTTTTTTTAATACCTGGTTATCCCATCATTTATTGCAACTTCAGACTTCTGTTTTTTCTTTGTGCATCTCCGATGAGAGTCTGGCTCTGTCATCCTTCCAAATTCCCATTACGTAGCTGAAAACAGCAATTAGATTTCTAGTTGCTCTTCTCTTCTCAAGGTGGAACAGACCTAGTCCCTTCAGCCTTGTGCAAAATGTGCACTAATCTCCAACTACCTTTACGGTCTCCACTGGATGCACTCCAGTTTCACAACATAGGGCTTCCCGTAAGCCAGACAGAGGGAAATAATCACTTCATTCAATATCCCGCTATATGTTTTTAATGTACCCAGAATGACACTGGACTCCATGACTGCAAGGCTGCACCGCTTGCTCATCTTTAGCCTGTTGTCCATCAAGCATCCCTTACCACAGAACCGCTACCTAGCTATTAAATCCCCAGCCTATGATATTTCCTGAAATCTTTTTGTCCCAGGTACAAATATTTGAGTTTGCCTTTGTTGAGTTTCTTTAAGTTCTTGTCATCTCACCCCTGCATCTTAATTCCTTCTCAGTTTCGTTCTTCCTCTCCATGCATAGTGAGGAATCACACTCTCTTCTCATGTACAAGTATTGGAAACAAACATCAAGAATTAAAAGGACCCAAGAGGGAAAAAAAGTCACACACACAAACTTATATATTTTGGGGCCCAGATAATAATGAATCAAAGTGTGAGACAGCTGAGACAGCAGAGAAACACATAACAAGACTGATTGCAAGTTAAAGACAAATTGAAATCGAAAGGCAATCATCGCTTTTGAGCACTGAGATAAACCACCGGCATGACTGATGGTGTCCCCAGTTTTTGATGTCTTCAGATTGAGTCCGATTGTTTCTCAACATGAACCATTCCAGCAAAACACAAATTACTGGTCTTGACACAGGGAAGAGTGGATGAAATGCAATGTCCTGTAGAATGCAGGAGGAGAAACTGAATTACCTAATGGACTCTCTCAGATTAAAGCTTTTGAATTTATGAATAATGGCTAGGACAAATGTGTGGCTGAAATGATACAGATGTCTGCAATGATCCCTGCTCATTGGGTAGCTGCTTTTCTTGCTAAATGGAACCACATAACATTTCCAGAAGAATAAACACTGGGGCACGTGTAATTCCAGTAATGTTTTGTTCCAATGGGACTGGTAATACAAGCATTGCATTAAATTCAATAACATGGACATGCAGGGCAGAGCCATATCGTACTTACACTTTCCATGTACTTTTATTTCCTATATGCACATGCACTGCATAAAACTTATAACATATGCAAACAGCACATAAAGCAAAACAAGAATTTTAAGTTAAACAAATGCCTCATAAGTTAACAATTACTTCAGAAAAAAATTCCTATGCACTATGTGAGAACTCTGTGTGAGCAGCTGTGAGAGACACTCATTGTCCAAGGCTGCATTCATCCCAGTTTGTGATCACGATGTCTCATCCTCCCATCCATGCGTCTCTGTAAAGAGCTTGGCCTACTAGGACCCACAGGTCCTTCTTAGTGGAGCTGCTCTCCAGCTAGTCAGACCACAGCCTGTATGGTTGCAGAGTTAATTCACACTACGGAGAAGACTTTGCCCTCACTGGATGGCAGGAGACTCCTGTGGGGCTGTTCCTCTGGCTTATCCAGATCCCCTGTACGGCAGCCCTGCTCTACAGTGGATCTGCTCTCCTCAGTCTGGTGTCATCCACAGATTTGATGACAATATGTTGTGTCTTCTTCAGGTCATAAATAAAAATCCTGGGATAGACCTCCAGGCAGATTATTAACTATTCAGGTCTGCATTTTCAACCTGATGTAGCCAGTTTCTCACCCATCTAATCATCCATCCATAGTGTGGTCCAGACCTATATAGCAAGCTATACAGTGAATTTTTGCATCCCACCCAATATTTAGTATTTTACCTGAAGAGTAGATGTCAAGGAATCAAAAAACCCATCAATTTTTAGAGTTCTCGGACTGACTCCATCTTGCCCCATCGTGGTGCAAATTATTTTTCTTAAGCCATATCTATATGAAATGTTATTCCTATTGCAAACAAAACCTGGTTTTACAATTCAAATTCATTGTTCTATTTTTGGCTTGAAATCTTTCCTAGAAGAAGCTCAAAGTTTTTACCTCATATTGCCACAGAGCCTTCAAATTTATCAGAACAGTGGTAGATAATTATTGCCCCAGTACTATTGTGTTCCATCAAATTAATTTAGTGGTCCTAAAAAAGAAAGAGGATTCAGCCACTCATGTTAAGTGCTTGCGTGAGGATGATAAGCTGTAAATATATAAAATAGATGTGCAAAATCTTTGAGGATTCCTGCTTTTACAGCAATTAATTTGAAAAAAGAAAAAAGTTCCTGAAACATGCACCGCCAGCAGAGAATCAAGAGTGAGAAAGAGAGAGAGATGCGGAGAGAGAAAAAGCTGGCTTCATGCGGGGCCTTTTTGCTTACAGCTATGAGACAGTACTGCACTTTCTCCTAATAACCTTGACCTGCTTTTCCTGGCTCAGCAGCAGCATCTGTGTCACATCGGCTTAGCATCTGTTTATCAATCTAACAGCACAAACCTGATTCCTGCTCCTATTCTCTTTAGTGCTCATGATATTAAAATGACTGAATTAAACCAGCAGAATTCAGGAGGAACGAGACTTAGAGATGAGGCTGGTTCTGTGGAAGAGGAAAGAAAGGGGAGGGGAAAGAAAGAGGGAAGAGGGAAAAATGATGTGGGAGCTCCATTTGTTTGTCCTCAGTGGATTTAAAGGAGAAATTTCCAATGAATAATCATCACTAAACTCTCCTGTGTGAAATTCAGGGCCACAGGCTTTCAAAAGAGAGAAAGTAGGAATCACCCCAGACTTTTCCATGGATCTGAAGAAAAGACAAGGCAAGTACAATGAGGTAATAAATTACAATCTGCCTGCAGTCCCTGCCTCCAGGTAAAAGAGCAAAACACCAGTGAATAGGATTTAGTGCAGATCTTTAATAAGCAGGGTGAAAGATATTAGGAACTCCCCAGGCTTGTCCCCATGGTTTACTTTTCCCATTTTGCTACCACTGCTATGCTCGTTCCCGTTTTGAGTTGTTACTGAGCATAAGGATGGTCCTGAGCTCGAGGCGTCTTTTCGTATTTCCCACTGGCCTGAGAAGATGCAGGCTGTGCCCACACTCCTAAACCACCCCAAACCCTCAAGTTGTGGGGCTATTTCAGCTGCCTGGAAAGGCACAGCTCGTTCCCAGAGTGGCCAGCCCGTACGAAACAGCCCCTGACACCAGGGTTGTTTCAGAAGAAAGGAGAGCTGTCAGCTGGGGAGTTTAATTGCATGGAGTAGGCACAGCAGGGCCACACTGAGGTGTCAAATAGGCCAATGTTATTATTTATTGTTTATTATCGCCATGCTCAGATCTGAAAGAAATCAGAGCCCCACTGTGCTGTGCATACATAGCTTCGTGTTTAGCTTCCAGTCTCCCACCTACACAGAAACTGAGACAACAGGCAAAAAAAGAGAACCGGAAAAATTCTCTGATCTGATGGAAACTGCTTCATGAGTCCAAGGAATTGCAGACTTGAGTAAAGATCTCATGAGTATTTAAACCATAAAATGGAATAGCTAAACAGACATACCTCAGATTAATAAAAACACACATTATCTATCATATCAGCACAAATAGCCAGGGCTTTGAGTTTTGCTTCCTGTTTAAAAGAAAGTTTTTTCCAGCATCATGGAGATCATCGAGTCTACTAATGCTGCACTGGAAAATTCAGTGGGTACTAATTTTGACAGGTATTCCATCCAGAAACACATTAAGCATCCACCTACTGAAGCATCCTAAATTATTCTCTGGAGATCTCCCATACTTACTTGCCCTGAGAACTCTGAGATCAAAGGCCAAAATCTGACAGTCGCGTGGCTGCGTGCCAGTGGCGTGCAAGAGGTCCTTTTACAATAACATATATGCACTTCTTACGTATCCTTCCCTCAAAATGCATTAATGGAGACTCTGGATTACAGCTGCAGTGATGCAAGTCAGGCTGCTCCACCAGATTTTGTCCTTACACCCATGATGTGGTGATTGCAAATAAGGGGGGAGGTGGGGAACAGATTGAAAGAAGGGACTCATTGTAGTTATACAAACTACCAGCTATCAAAACCATATGACTAGATCTCAGTGTGTGGTAAATACATGATTTACAGGCTAATTCACTGCTCAGGCCACCTCCAGTGAACTTAGATTAGTCAAGAGATGAGTCTGAAAGAGAAAACATATGTAAACCATCGCTGAACCTCCAAAGAGGGTTTCTTCCAGAGGGAAGCAAAGGATAAAATGATTTGGACTATAGATCTGTGAGACCAGACAGGTAAGGCTGAGTTGGATCCAGCTTGCTGTTATTCCAGAGTTCTTCCTAATGTAACAGTGCACATAACTGTGATAATAACTTGAAATCTTAGCACCTTTTGTCTTTCTAACAGATTTCACTCTCTCCAAGTTACTTCACCTTTTATCCAAGAGCAGTGCCAGGAACTCATAGGAAAATGCAAGGAATGTCATCAAGGTTGTAAGATCTCACCTATATATTTCACACAGGAAAACTTTATTGCCCCAGGGTTACTCAGAATCTTTCCCTAGCTCATTTTTTTCAAAGACTGGCCTTGATTCACATCAGTAGCTGTCCAGACTTCACTTTAGGATCCCTCATGCCTCAGGCTGAAGGCGGAGAGTGCAGAAGGAGAACAACAGGTTGGGTTTGAGCTCTGGCTCTTATGGAAACCTGGCTCTGTCACTACAGGATTACATTTTAAGAGCACGATAAGTGATCTCATGACTAGGGCTACTTTTTACCCAGGAGGCTTTCTGGAGTAGCCAAGAGGTAGTTAAACCAAGAGTAAAGTCAACACGAAAAAGACGTGGAAAAGGCTGACTTGAGATACAATGAAGTTTACCACTAATGAAATCAGGATTTAGACAATGTGTGACAATAAAAAAGAAGGTTTAAAATATACATAGAATACATAGAATCATAAGTTTGGAAAAGACCTTTGAGATCATCAGCTCCAACCATACCTGTCCACTACTAAATCATATTCCCAAGCACTTCATGTACTCAGCATTTAAACATCTCCAGAGATGGTGACTCAGCCACCACAAATATCAATTTCCCCTGATACAGCTTAAGGTGAGAAGAAGCTGAATTCAGCAAATACTAATTGAGCAGCTAGAGAAGCTGAAGACTAGCAAGGATCAGGTACTGGGGAAAATCTGGGATTGATATGTGAGAGGATGGTGTCCTGGGGAGAAACCAGCAATGCAATCCGTCCTTCTGATGTGGCAACTGCACCACTCAGCTTGGTGTCATCTGCAGACTTGCTGAGGGTGCACTCGATCTCGCTGTCAGCATCACTGATGAAGATATTAAATGGCACTGGTCTCATTACGGACCCCTGAAGGACACCACTCGTCATGGATCTCCACCTGGACTTTGAGCCATTGACCACTACTCTCTGAATACAACCCTCCAACCAGTTTCTTACACACCATACCATCCACCCATCAAATCCACATCTCTCCAATTTATGGTCACCCCATAAGTGAAGGCCACTAAGTTGGTCGTACAGGATTTTCCCCTGCTGAAGCCGTACTGGCTGCCATTAATCACCTCCATGTCCTCCATGTGCTTTAGCAGAGCTTCTAGGAGGATCTGTTCTTCCCAGGCACAGAGGTGAGGCTGACAGGTCGGTAGTTCTCAGGGAAAATTTGAGAAAGCAGGAGATGTCACAGATCAGTGAATGAAACAGTCTGACTTAGTCCCTGAGCAGCTACCCATAATGAAGAAAACAGAAGAAAATATCTTTTTAATGGAGGACTTCAATTTGGAAGACATATGCAGCCAGCAGTAAACTTCTCATATTTAGGAAAAATATGAGATGAATTAATTATGGGTTGGCAGTTGGCTGTATCCTAGGGACCAACTGTTATTATCAGATTGCACTCCATACAGACAGAGGACAGGATGAACAATAATAAATATAGTTGACTCTCCAAAATAATTCATTTCCCAAAACTGGGAAATCAGAATGAGATTTAATAAGTAGTAACAAAAGAAAAGGAAAAGGAAAATGAACACTGCATTTTTTTTAGGAGGGGTTTATGAAGCCGTGGGTCCAATTGTGAGGAAAAGTAAAACTTTGTTCAAAGGCAGAGGAAATGCACTAATTAGAAATAAGAATGCAACATGTGACAACAGGAAAGAAAGAGACCTTAACGCACACAGCAATATAAATTAAACATTATAAAGTGTAGAAAATTGATAAGGGAAGCTAAAGACATCAAAGCAAATCTCGTGGTTAGTAGGATTAATGACAATGAACTTAATTTTTAGGAATAATTAGGAACAAACTAAATTCTATAAATAGCATAACAGTTTAGTAATGGAAACTGCAAAACTGTTTAAACCGCACAGCATAGGGTCAGGTCTCCACGCATTTCTATTTATCTAATGAGGTTTGAACAATCTGCATCCTCAAAGAATTTATACAGTAAGGAGTGATCTGTATCCTGTGAACTTAAAAGTCACTATTAAATTAGTCTTATGGGAACTCTTTTAGTATTTTTTCTAGGGTCAACTTCAAAGCAATCAGTCTATCCTTCTTGTCAGTTCATTTATCTGTGTTTTTAAATACACCGATATGACAACAACGTATTTTCCTTTTCCAGAATTTCTTTTTTATGCCAAGATTATTAAAAATTAATATCAGTGATTGACTGTGTGATTCTGTGAAGAGATTACAACTCCATTTGATTGACTGGGTAGGTAACCTAATATATCTGAAGGTGTTTAAAACTCCTACCACATATTCTAACACACACTAAAAAAATCCCACTCTAAACTTTAAGGAAATTCCATAACAAGAAACAAGCATTCAAAGGAAGAAAAAAATGAACAATAAATATTAAAAAGATAGATTTCATAGAGGTACAAGCACTGAATAAAAGTTATTTCAGATTAATTCCTTGGGGGACAAAACCAGCTACTCAACAATTCCATAGTCTGAAAATAAATTGAATGTTGTTAAAATATGTTGAAAACAACATAGAAAGGCACAAAATGATAAGACCAAGTAATCAGGCAGAATAACCTAAATATCTTGATAAACCAAGTTTAAAAAAAAAGAGATATGCCTTAATACTGTTGTGAGGAATCTTGTGAACAAAGAATGAGGTCGTATCTGTGGAGTGGTGTCTACATCTTGGGAGGCAACAGCTGGGAAAAGGACCCAATATGATGCTGAAGCAGGAAAAAGGGCTTTGGCAAAATGTTTAGGCAAACAGAAGTTATTGGGCACCACAGAGTGAGAAAGGGTTGAACACAACAGCCTATGAAAGACCAAAACTTAATCTAGGTGATCTAATGAACCCTTCTGGCCTAAACCCTAAGTGTTGATGAGACTTATTTCTTCTGAACAGATTTTTCTCTTCCCTGTTAGACGTTCCAGGGTGTTATTACTGAATGCAGTGAAATACGTAGTGTTTCAGAGCTACATGGGTTTTCTAAGCTAGAAGGGACCATTATAGTCTGACCTCATGTATAACAGGGCTACTCTAACTATTTTGCAGCCTGTGGTCCAAAACATGTTCCTGTATCTGCTAAGAAGAACGTGAACAGGTCATCCAGGAAATCTGAATCTGATCTGTGACTGCAAAAGAAATAAATTAACCAGAAGCTCATAAATGAAGATTCAATAACTCAAAAAGATATCCCTCCTTTCTGCCTTCATTGATGTGGACAACTGCAAAGTCTCCAACTCTGTCTACGGGACAGACAAGCCCTGAGTAATACAGATTATAAGGCAAATAGTGCAGCATTTCACAGCAATTTTTACCAAGTGGTTCTTGTATAAAATCAAGACCTTTTGCACAAAACATATACTTTTATGAAGGGTAGTAAAATGAGATCCTAACAAGTTTAGTTATATTCTTTTGTTTATCCCTTACTTTAGTCCAACAAAATTTTAAGCGATTTTAGAACATTCCTATCAGCATCCATATTCCCCACATGGTCAACATGCTTTGGAAAACTTGCAAAGGCAGAATTTTTTCTTTGCCCTAGTGGACATCAGACATCACTTGACTTTCTTCTTTGACAGACACAGCCACACACACGCACACACACAGACAAAAAAGAATCCATTATGAAGAATGAAAGGCACACATCAATCCCCTGCTGAAGAGCCTTTATTTTGTTTTATCTTTCAAAAAGCATCCATTTGATCATTGTTACTACCTCCCACCTTTGCCGTTGCAGATAACTCTCCGTCATCAGCATTAGAACATGGCTTATAATTTTCTTTTCACATCATTTGCAAATATATTCAAAAGCAAAATTTATACACAGGTATCTTCAGAGTTTTATTGTTTTCTGAGCTGGAATCACTATATTTTGTCTAGATTAATTAAACAAGCAAAACATGAACTTCCAAGGATAGCTTCAAAGTTCAGAATGCTTCCTTTGCCAGTCTAGTTTGTGTCTGGTCCAAGAACAGAATACTTTTATATAAGCTTCTTTCTGCCTCTGTTTTGAATAGTCTCCAATGCCTCATGTCACCAAGGACCTGACCTACTCATGGCATAAATTAGAGTACCCCCAAAGCTACTCTAATTTGCAACATTGTGCTTGTACAACAAGGAACTTGTTCTAATGACAAGGAAAATGTGGTTTGAAGGATTGTCCAAAATAGCGTTATTTTACATATGCTCTCGACACAAAAGAGTGGTTCATGCAGGACCTACTAAGCTTGTTCTTCACCATCTGGAGATTTACCCACGTGGAAGAAATTTCCAAGGGGATGGTCAAACTGGTTTTCCAACTGCAAAACAACCTCAGCAAGAACCAACATCTGGTCAAAGTGTCCTGTCAGGGACCCATGCTCACTGTGCATAATAAACATGGCTCATTATTTTTCATGGTTTATTTTCTTCTGTCACTTGAGATCTTAAGGGGGTGGGAAGGAGCAGATAGAGAGGAGAAAGGAAGGGAGAAATGCGTATAGTAAAAAATAAAAGAGTTTTCAGAAACTTTTAATTTAAAATGACACAACCTTCCTGCAGATCACACAACAGCAACAGTTCTTAAAAGACCTTCGCAGTGCTCCAACATCCTTAGCCGCTCTCCACACCTTTGGTTTTGATAAGGTTGTCAACATCTCATTCCTTGTCCATTAACCTGCTTTTTTCCTAGTCCTGCTACCTGAATCTCTTAAATCCATCTTTATTCAAGTTATTTCTACAGTGTAATACCACAAAAGTGAAAAATCCTAATTATTGCCTCAACTGCCTCCTGTACCTGGAGTCTGATCTCAACTATATTACTGGTCTTCCAACAGTCACTCAACAAAGTTCCCTGCATTTTTTCTTCATCAGCCCTTTAATTGCAAAAAATTCCTAAACGTTTCCAATCTCCAATGCTATCAGCATTTTTTTTCTCTCTCTTCTGCATGATTAGATAGGCTTGTGCAGTTTTTTGAAATTATTGCTGGTTTTTATTATTTCTAACATAAGAATAACATCTACAAAAGTAAGTTTTATCCTTTTTTGCCTTTGATAACATCATACTTGCGAAATACCCGGGTTCTTGTTTTCCCTCTAATGGGATATTTGTTCCTCTGAGACACTGGTCAGCCAGGAGAATATTTATGCGATAATAAAAACTTTAACAGAGGGTTGTTTGGATCTAATAGTCTCAGGTATTTCAACACATCTCTGCTTGTCATGTGTCATGCTGAATTACATCGTGGCTGCATGTGACAGCAGCCCATAATGTGACCCATGTAATACAGTTTGAAATGTAATGTAGTGGGAGGGAGGCTTAAAGCGAAAAAAACACTATTCCGTTCTGGATAAAAGTTGTAGATTCAGAAAGAAAGCAACTTCAAAATGCTGGGGAACTGGAAATGATTAAATGATAGCCCAGTAACAGCGTACATAGAAGTCTGTGGTAGCAGATTAAATGATACCTGTGAAATGTTTCATTAATATTAATAACTTTCATTAATAATTTTCAGTTTTACAGCACAAACCATTTTTCCTCTGTGTCATCAAACCACTACTAAATGTTAATCTTTCCATTCATACTTGACAAATAATGAATGGTTTATAATTAAATACATATACAGAAAGGTAAATAAACATTCATGGAGGATAAATGGCTGGCTGGGGCCCAACGACAGAGCCACGGAGAGAAACCAGGTGTCCTGATTCTCAAGACTGATCTTAAGCCTTTTGGTAACATCTCTTTCCACCAATCATGCGCTTATCCTGATACGTCCCAGCTACAGAAAAGACTTGCTTCTTTACTGAATGTTATATCTGTCTCAGGGAGGAAAAGAGAGAGGATACGACAGATTTCCATTTGAAGTAAGGAAATGGGAATGTCCTTCTGTTCTTACAGAGCATCTGATTCTCTAGGGAACTGATGCTCTTTGCCTAGATGAGAAAAAATGATTAAAGAAAAAAAAAAAAGGCAGAACTGTTTTTTTCTGGCAGAAATGGTGAAATTTCACCCTTCAGCAATTTGGTGAAACCTGATCGCTGTGGACACATCTCAGCCTGGGTAGCACAGCAAAAGGCTGCACCATGCGAGCTGGCAGATGCGAAGACAGAGAGAAAAAAATAGCACTTTAAAGCTGTGCACCAGGCTGTCCAGCTCAGTTAATCTGCTGTGCAGCCTCCCTGCTTGCAGAGGGCTGGTGTAAACACAGACAGGAGAGAACTCGGCTCATTTTTGCCAGCTGAGAATCCAGCACATGATAAAGAGATCACTAGGAACTACGGTGAAGGGGCTGTGCCAGGGAATGGGTTCTTCCCCTAACTTGTGCTCGGTCACAGTCCTGCTGGCATGAGAACACAGACAGGAGCAACACAAATCGGACCAGTGAGACCCAGCTCATCCTTGGAACTGCAAAAGTAAGCAGGGCCATGACATGAATTATAGAATCATAGAATGGTTTGGATTGACAGAGACCTCAAAGCCCACCCAGTTCCACCCCTGCCCTGGGCAGGGACACCTCCCACTGGATTAGGGGCTCCAAGCCCCATCCAACCTGGCCTTGAACCTCTCCAGGGATGGGGCAGCCACAGCTTCCCTGGGCAACCTGGGCCAGGGCCTCCCCACCCTCACAGGAAAACATTTCTCCTTAAAATCTAATCTAGATCCACACTCTTGCAGCTTAAAACCATTCCCCTCATCCTGTCCCTGCACTCCCTCATGAGGAGCCTCTCCGCAGCTTTCTTGGAGCCCCTTCCTGGGAGCAGCTCTAAGGTCTCCCTGGAAGTGCCTGGGTACGATACTCC
Organism: Phaenicophaeus curvirostris; assembly: GCF_032191515.1. NCBI lineage: Eukaryota > Metazoa > Chordata > Aves > Cuculiformes > Cuculidae > Phaenicophaeus > Phaenicophaeus curvirostris. The sequence continues at coordinate 126,469,649 of NC_091393.1, read as the reverse complement.
AAGGTCTGGTGCCATCTGAGGTGCCCCAGAGTACCTGAGACAGCCACATACAGCTGACATTCATGTCCCAGAATGTGTAAAAGACTGAGGCACAACTATTCTGGCAGCTGAAAGCAAAGCGGAACACCTAGGGTATCTCTAATGGCACTGGAGATCTGAGTTTAGGAATATAAGTTGAAGGCCCTGTGTCTCTCCACTGACAATAAAGGGAACTAGAGGACACTGGTTCCAATATAGACACTCATGGGTCTATTCAGTCACTCACACATAAGGGTCTTGTGCCATCTGAGACCTCATAGGTTTCCCCTCTGGCCTCCAGCTGCCACTCCAGAAGGCTGCTGGTTTCCATCAGTCTTATGTCATTTCTGTCAGTGCAGATGTCTTGGATATCCTGAAGTACCTCAAATGGCAGGAGAAGCCTATGTTCAGGCAACTGAATTCTGCTACTCTAATAGGGTTCAGCTCCAGGTTTAGAAGAAGCTCCAGATTTAGTTATTAAACAGAGTTCTAGTGACGTTTAAGATGCTTCAACATTCCTGAGACATCTGCACAACACTGGCAGATGTGACAGAAGCCTTACAGGAGACCCACGAGGTCTGGAGCAGCAACTGGAGGCCAAATGGAAAATTTTAGAGTGCCAGAAGTGGCAAAATGTAGCTAGGGAGCTGAACCTTTTTCCAAGTCAACACAGCCAACAGTCTACTTGACTGTCCAGATGCTTAGAGGGACGTGTCTACTCCAAGACGAGATTGCTACCCATCCAAGCTCTGTTGGCTGCATTGATAAGATCTCCTTTGACTTAATGGGAACTTCAGTTTACAGTTTTATAAAGGCACTGCCTTTACAGATGCAATTCTGAAACTGAATTCCGACTCAGTTCTTGCTGGATGAATCTCACCCTCCAAGTTCAGATGAAGGAATGAGTGTCTCTTCTGTAGTAAGGAACAGATTTTTTCTAAAGACAGTTTCATCCTACAGTTCCCACTATTTCCAATGATCTCTCAGGCACTCAAGTATAAAAATTATAAGAAAAGATGACTCACTTACCTAGTTCAACTCAGACACAGACTTCTCCCTAAGACCTCTGTTGTAGCTTCAGAGAGTAGAGCTTTAAATGAGTTCCTAAAGTCTTTGCCAGTGGTTTGAATTTGGAAGTTTGGAGCTCAGCAGAGGTGTCTTTGCTAGTAGATTCTACTTGTCACACTTTATGCTCCCGTAGTCAACATTGGCACCTGAGTTAAAGTGAGGTGGTTCTTCAGTGTAACTACAATAGACTGAAGGTGTTGCTTTGAGAAAAGAGGTGTGAAAAGTAGTGTAGACGTACTCTTTAGCCTCGTAAAAGGTTATTCTCCCAGGAGTTAAGGAAATGTCACATTCTGCTAAGCATCAATGCTTTTTGAAGCTTTCTGCCTCTGCACTTAATAGGCAGGATGGCTGTGTCTACACTTCTGCAAAGGGTAAACCTGGGGAAGATTTGTGATTAATTTAACTTCCTAATTGAATCACTAAAACTGTGGGTGCTGTAGAGGTTTTTAATATTTGGGAAATGTTGGGTGTGACCTCAAAGACATTCCTGCCCTGCCTCAAATACTTGCTCTGTCCTCTTTGCCTTGGCACAACACTACGTGGTAAGTATGAGGAGTTGACGCGTCCTGTGGCAGAAGGGCCCAGACCAAACTCTCCATGAAGATCGAGGGGATTTGTAGGCAGGTTATGTAAATCAGACATATCGTCTTGAGGAATCGAGCTCCAGTAACAGACAAGGTTAACAACTCCTCCAAGACCTGGCTATGCACGCGTGTAGCCAAAGATATTTCGGCATTGAATAAAGGAGTCACATTGAAATTCCACCTACCCTGCCTTTTTCTTCCTTTACAGTATTTCAGAGGTAACACAATAGCCAAGTAATGCAATAATAACAAAAATAACTCTAACAAGCTACACTCAATTCCACTCCAGCACAGCCTATAATGGGGATCTTTTCTTTCTTTTAATAATGCTTTTATTGCACAAATTCAACAGAATTATGTCCTAATTATAGTGAATTTTTTTTTATTTGCCACTGGGAGGAAATACAGCAGATGAAGCTGTTTGAGAGTGCATGGTTCATACAGCTGTATTAAATGCTTCCAACTGCTGTCTTTCTGGTTGTTAACAAGTCAGGACCAGACACGCATGCATTTTCCGAGTGCCTTTGAGGATGGCATGGATTATACTTGTATTTTTATTAGAGCTGCTCAACACATTCACTGAGAAATAATGTCTGACTGTGCTTTCAGAACAGTCATCTGTAACCCAACAAGAAATAAACAGATTGCTAAAGACAGAAAAATCACACAGCACATTAATTGGGATCTAAAAGTGTGTGGTCTATATCTATCTGGTCTCTGGACCATTTACACTTCCTTTGGAATCAAGACAGAAAAATAAGCCATTCCCAAAGGAGTTCATTGGTCCCTAAAAGAGAAGTGTCACCAAATGGACTCTAAGAACATCCGTGTTCCTCTTCATCGGTTTTAAAGAGAGTAACATGAATCTCAATTTTACATCTTTAAATTTGATACGAATCCTACACACACAAAAAAATAAGCTTAATTCTTTCACGTTATTACACTAAAGCTGAACAAATTCAGTGACAAGACTTACACATTCTTTAGCAAACAGGATAAAAAAAGAGTCAGTCAATCTCCCAGCCTTACAAGCTTCTACACCTTCTTTCTCCCTCCCTACAGCTTGAGTTGTTCATTCCTGTCCTGCTGTAACCAGGGCACACATAGTTGTATTCACATGGATCAGATTACAAGCTGGCAGCAGGGGAGTCTAGATTTGGAATCACTTTGGCCTTGTGATATTTTGGGTGCCAAGCATGAAACAGGTGCTTGATTTGCATAAAGTCACGTTCACACACGCTAACCCAAACCAAAGCAAAGTTGCTATCCAAAACCAAAGTCTTCCAAAGTAACTGGTTTTCAAACATAGGTTTTCAAACACCTTAGTTTATATCATCATCTCCTGTTATTGGTGTAAACCCAGAATAACTTATAGAATCAGAAAATTATGGAATGATTTGGGTTGGAAGGGACCTCAAAGCCCATCCAGTCCCACCCCTGCCATGGGCAGGGACACCTCCCACTGGATCAGGGGCTCCAAGCCCCATCCAACCTGGCCTTGAACCCCTCCAGGGATGGGGCAGCCACCCCTGCTCTGGGCAACCTGGGACAGGGCCTCCCCACCCTCATCGTGAAGAATTTCTTGCTAATATCTAACCTGAATGGTCCCATTAATGAAGCAGGTGTTGGCTCTTCAAACATTGACAAATCCAATAGAAACGGTTCAGATTATTGATAAGTCCTAATGCAGTTTCAAACATTCATGTTTTATCTTAACTTCCAAACCATGGCCAGCAAGCAATTTACATCAAAAGGCTAATTTTAGTTTTTCTCTCTCTCTTTTCCTAAATTTTCCATTAACAGGAATTTGTACATCATCCCCAGCAAATATTTGTAACACCTCAAGATCAACATACACAATACAGTCTGGAAGAATTCCCAACAGGAACAAAATTCCATTTAGAAGTTGTCAAGTGTTTGTCATTTTATTCCTGGTTATGGGCAATATAATAGGAACAAAAGGTGGATAATATCAGCTAGTTAATATTATTTCTCGAGTTCCCATTTTTGCCTGGGAAATTTTTGCTTCTTGTTCATTAAAGAGTGTCTAGCTCTTGTGGGAAGCAAGCTTGGTGGGAACTCACCCTAGGAAGAAGTTTGAAGTGACAAATTTTGAAAAAATCACAAGCATAAATCACTTATTATGCTTTCAATAAGCGGGGGAGGGGGGTGGTAGAACTGGCAAATCACCAGTAGTGATTAAACTTTTTAAAAAAATTTGCTGAGGAAATAAGAAATATTATGAGGACTGAGGAGAACCAGAAGTCTCCCTCTGTCTAACCAGAAGAGAATAAAGCCAGTGCAGCATGAAAAATAGATGTTCACCAAATCCTTGCACAGACCAAACAGACCAAACAGGAATGTTCTTTCAGCATTGCATTTAGTCTGCAAAGATTTGAGTTCAGTTCCCATCTTTGCCCTATAATTTCTGTGTGGCTCGGTTAAAACATTTACTTTTCCTGTATTTTTGATTTTTCAAATTTATGACAGGAAAATAATAGTTCTTTTCCTCATGAGGATCTGTGTAGCTCATTATTGTTTGATAGATGTCTCCTGGGGATGTTTCAAGTGGAATCATTGGTCTCTTGAGGCCAAAATGACCTCCCTAGGTCCCTCTCAGCCCGATTTTCTAAGCCTCTGTAACTGCTTTTTCAATGCTACAGTAATAGGGAGCATATGATGACCTAGACAGATACTTTTAAATGACTCAACCAACAGAGCATCTGTGGTTACCTCTGGGAGCCTCTTTCACAAATGATATAACAGACACTTAAGAAGTTTGTCTAGATACCCAACCTCATTTTCCCTTTGCTCAATTTCATCTCATCGCCCCTAGTTATGAATCTGCAAATCACCCTTAACAGCTCCTCTCCCTCCTCGCCGCACGCATCCTTCAAATACTCACAGAGCCGCAAACACCTTCTCACAACACAGTTGGGGACAGCGGGGGAGAGAGGCGGGTGAGCACCTCTTTTAAGCCCCCAAGCACCCAGGAAGAGAGCACACAGCCTGCAGAGATGCCCATGTGGGTTGTCTGTATTAGAGCAGCGAGCACCCAAGGAGAAACCCACCTGGTGAGTGAGCTTGCTTTCATTTTATAAAAAAATCATCAAATAGTGTTTTCCTTGTGATCTTAATTCAAGCACTTAATTAAAGCCAACAGAGGATTCTAAAGTAAGGAGAAAAATTAGAGCAACAACTTTTTAATTATGCTGTAGGCATTTTCTCTCTTACTTATTCTTTCTCAAAAAAATCAAACAACTCCTCCTCTAAACACGCTTCTAGACAAAGACAATGCCTCAGCGATATTATGGGCTAGAGCTTGCTTAGTGCTTAGCAAGCAAGCACTGGAGGTTGTATGCCCAGATCCATGACCTAAGTAAGATGATTACCCCTCACCAGGGATCACCCCGGGTCACTCCTTGGCTTCCCTTTCCCCAAGACATGGGAAAGGAGCGGAAGAAAGAAGGGATGGGAGGTATCTCCTGGATCGTCATCTCCTGGAACAACACAGCTCCTGCCTTTCAACTATAAAGAGCTGAACCTACTTCACCAACTCTGGTTCTACAGTATTACTACCCACAAAACAAAACTGTTTGTCTTTACAGATAGCAGCTGATTTTATATCACTTGGGATGGACAGAGAATATGGACGTAGACAAGGGCAAGTTTTAAAGGAAGGTCCTACTCAAGTCTGAAGGAAATATCTGAATGCAGGACCCATTGAAAAAGAAAGAGGATGTTCTTGTCATATTGATCCATGTAAAAATATGGAAAGAGTTATGTCCTTTCCAAGCTCAGCACTTCCCATAATTTTATCAGTCTCACCTGCAGGCAGGGGGTGGAACTAGATGGACTTCAAGGTCCCTGCCAACCCAAACCATTCTGTGGTTCTATGATTATTGTCTATATTATTTATTTAAATATCAAGAATGTATCTAACTGAGAAAAAAAGTCTGGACTTGGATTGCAACACTTTACTCTCCCTGAGTTGTGTTTATATCAGATAATTCAGTGTAGCAATACTTTCTCATCTCCAGATCTATCTGTCACCTGACAACTTGTGGCTGAGTAATATATTTTTAAATTTACCTTCTTTACCTTGTTTACCGTGTTTTTGGAGGACACTGGGGAGAGAGTATGAATCATTTTCTACCCTGCTGCTCTATGCTCTGAAGAGATTGACTACTGAGTTCTTATTCTGCAGCTTCAACACCTTTAACTGGCTATGAGCTGCCTCCTTAGTAAGAATTCTTGTTGACGTGTCAGAAGAGGGTAGAGCGTGTATCTGGAACACTTGCCTTTCTTTTTTATGATCTTGGTCATTAAAAGGACAAGTATGTAAGATCTATCAAAGTAGAACTGCAATTTGCATTTTTCTAACGTGAGAAACGTATGGAAAACACGGGACAGTAGGTAAAACATCAAACCTAGCCCTAAAAATAATCAGATGCCTTCTGAGAAATCTGAAAAAATTCAGGTTTTGTAGTGTTAATATAAAAAGTAATTTCATGGCAAAGTTGATAATAATATACAATTGATTATATACATAGTTGAATATGTAGTTGATAATAATTTCATCCCCAGAGTTGACTTATAAGATTCAGACAGATTCTATCTCATGGATGTGATTCATATAAACATTGGAGACTGATATAATCCTATTTGCAGACAAATCAGTAGTAAAAATCTCAGTCAGAAAAAAGGATAATACTGAATATTTTTGAAACTCCCATGCAGTGCTTTGAACGTGCTCTTTCACAAACCACCTCACCTAGCTGGTGCTTACGTAGGCACCGTTATTATCCGGCATTAACCATTAATGGATTTATTCTCTCAAGAGACTTGTGAGCATGGAAGCAAATATTTTTCTTCTGCTTTACACAGGCACACCAGAACTCCAGAAAGGTATGAAACCATCTGCCTTCGAGACTGATGCCCTTATTTAATCACAGAACATGGGAAGCAGCTATAATAATCTTTCCCACATTGTCACAAATATTATACTTATATCCTGGTGCTTAGGATCAAAGAATATCTCAGTTCCTTGCCCTCATATGCTCATTCAGTCTTTGGCTTTGTAGACAAGTGTGCCAGAAAGGGCCCCTCGTATTCTCAGTCATAGGGATTATTTTTGTCATAGAGACATTTGTCCAGAAGATACTAAACTAAGAATGCTCATTTCTATTTATTCCATGCACACAAGTTAGACATCACCCTCATCCTCCTCCAATCTGATTTTTTAAATGATCTCCAGTAAATAAATTATGAAGAACTTTACACTAGGATTTACTTGGGAACAACTCTTAAAAGAGAAAATATCTTTTCCCACTAACATTTATCTGGCTGACAATCATAGTTTGGGAGGTGAAAAGGTAGGATTACCAATACTGAAGAGTAAGAAAGTGCCTGTCGCACTAATAGGAAAGTATTTGTATTATGATGTGGATTACTTCTCTAAACTTGTGTACACTGAGTTGGCAATAGTACTGCCTATTTACACCCGAGGCAAAGGAATAAAATCACAGGTAGAAGCAAGCCTGCACGCTGCTGTAGGAACTACAGGGTGAATTGGCTCAGTAGGAATCAGAGCACAGCAAAAAAATAGTTGCCTGAAAGACTTAAACACACAAAACTGATAAGTAAGAAAGTGCACCTCCAAACTGAATACTCAAGATGATGAGACGGATCATCCACTCTCTTGTGCTGATGTTATTTATGAGGAGATACACTTGGACTGAAAAATCTCTAAATCTCACAGCACAGCTGAGGTCTCAACATTTCCCCTTTTTGTGCTGGAGACTGGGTATGGAAACTGTCTTTGATAAGACTTGAGCTGTAGTATTTAAAAAATGAAAAGGTGGGTCCGAATTTCCTTTTATGTCCTTTAGATTAAAAGATATCTATGTCACCAGCTGTGGATAATGCACTTGTGAATCTCCTGAACTAGGCTTTGTCCATACACAAGTCTTTTTTTTCCAATTGTCTTTGCTATGGTAACAATCAGTCTTCATTTCCTATTTTTTCCCACCTCTGTCTTTGATATCCCCATGCTCTATTTCCCACTCACTTCACTGCTTTCCTATTATGTGAGGTAATTTTGCACAGCATCTCCAGCCACCCTTCCTTCTGCTGCAAGGTAGACTTCTCACTCCCTCTGGAAAGAGCTGGCACATGGGATGCTGCTGTCCCATGTTGTTCAGCTCTGTCTGTCAGTAACCCCCCGTGACTTCCCTGCTTCACCTGTGTTTTTAACCTCTTCACAAACACATTCCCAATCACTCTTCCTTATTAACAAACTTCTTTTCCCTACAGTTTATCCCAGCTCTCCCAGGAAAAAAAAAAAAAAGACCACAACAGAAAAAAGAAAACAAATATCCAGATGGATTTAACTTTCCCTCTAGAATTTCCAAAAATTGATAATCTCAGAAAAGACTCTCAAATGCGTTTCACCTGCTTTTTGTTGTCCACATCACACTTGCGATTTTGTTAGTGTGGATTTCTTTTCCTTTCTGAGAAAGGTGGAGTTGTTCAGGCTGGAGAAGAGAAGGCTCCAGGGAGACCTTAGAGCAGCTTCCAGTGCTGAAAGGGGCTCCAGGAAATCTGGGGAGGGGCTTTTTACAGGAGCCTGGAGTGATGGGATGAGGGGCAATGGCTTTAAATTGGAATAGATTAGAATGGATTAAATTGGATTTAGATTAGACATTGGCAAGAAATTCTTCACACTGCAGGTGGGGAGGCCCTGGCCCAGGTTGCCCAGGGAAGCTGTGGCTGCCCCATCCCTGGAGGGGTTCAAGGCCAGGTTGGATGGGGCTTGGAGCCCCTGATCCAGTGGGAGGTGTCCCTGCCCATGGCAGGGAGTGGGACTGGATGGGCTTTGAGGTCCTTCCAACCCAAACCATTCTGTTATTCTATGATTCAATGTGAGAAAACAATATTAAGGGTATGACGCATGTGACCTGCTTTCTAAGGATGAACAAACTCACTCACTAGAGTGATGTCTTTGTCTCCATTGCTATTATAGAGGGTCTAAACAACCAACTCTAACACAGACATCTGTGTTATAGACATCTACATTGGAGGCATCTAAATCCAGTCAGATTAAACCAGACGAACAGGATCCACTGATTTGTTCAAATGTCCTATGCAACTGGTGGGCAAAATTCTCCTTCAGTTTACACTCCTAGCCACGTGCATGACTCCTAGCAAGACAAGATTCATCTGATTTTCAGAGACCAACATCGCATTAAAACACTAAATGCCAAGTTTTACTGAGATGTAGTCAGAAATACGGCATAGTTTTCTTTGATATTTGAACATTATTACTTGAACTCCATCTGCACTGAACAGATTATGAAGCGCGGCAGCTGAAGAGAGTTGCTATCACATCATTTTCCTGCAGGGTAAGATGCTCATATAAAGATGTAAAGGAGAGTCAGTGCATCCCCCTCTTCTGAATTTTAACTGGGGAAACTCAAATGCTCCCAGGGTTACCAAGTGCAACCTCAGGGTGTTCTTGGGCTGCAGCAGCAAAATCTGGGCCAGCTGTGAGAGGACTTCGATTGAACACGTCCAGCCTAAATGCATTTGTCTTCATCCGTCTCTTCTTTACATTTCAGCTTTGACTATATTTTCCTTTCTTGAGAACGGTCTGGAGTTCTAGCAATGTCCTTGGAGAAATACCTTGCCCGAAAGAAACATTTGGTTAAAATTACAGTGGAAAACAAACAATGCTGTCTGCTGCCATGTTTCTCTGAAATCCCTGTTCTGCTGTTAAGCAAGAGTCTCGGTTCAGCAAAGAAAGGGAAGACTGGGATTTTGGTTGGTTACATGTGTATATGAGGGTTATTATCATTATTTAAATCCATGTTATCCCTCCAGAAGCAGCCAGACTAATGGTTTTACTATCTAGCCACTTAATGGTGCAGGTACAGAATATGACAGAGTCAACCTGCTTTGCTCACTAGTTTGACAGTACCTGGACAGTATTTTATGTATTGATGCTATTGAAACACCTTGTGGTGTGTCCCCTAAACTAGTGAAGCTCTGAGAAGCAATGGTTTCCCTTGTCTGCCCTATCATCGTTATTGCTTGTTTTCTTGAATCACACTTTCACACTTAGCACTTTTCCTGAGTGTAAATTTCCCACTTGCATGCCTTAGCGCTGTGGCTAGATATCAAACTTTGGATTCATGTTACCAAAACTAGCAAGAATTTTAGTTATTCAGGTTCTTTTTATAGAATCAGAGAACCATAGAGTGGTTTGGATTGGAAAGGTCATAAAATAATAGAATGGTTTGCGTTGGAGGAGACCTTTAAAAATCATCCACCCCAACTCCCTGTCATCAGCGGAGACACTTTCCACCAGATCAGGCTACTCAGAGACCTTGAGTTTTTCTGAGAAAGGGGCATCTACCACCTCTCTGGTGGGCAACCAGTGTCCGTGTTTCCAGTGCCTGTGTTTCACCAATATCAGTGAAAAATATTCTTCCTAATATCTAACCTGAACCTCCCCTCTTTTAGTTTAAAACCATTAGTCCTTGTCCTGTTGCTACAACTCTATTAAAAAGTCTGTCCCCACCTTCCTTATAAGCCCCCTATAAGCACTGAAAGGCCACAATAAGGTGTCCCCAGACCCTTTCCAGGCTGAACAACCCAAACTCTCTCAGCCTGTTGTCATAGCAGAGGAGCCCCAGCCCTTGGACCATTTTTGTGACCCTCCTCTGGACTTACTCCAACAGGTCCATGCTTTTCCCATACTGCATCCAGAGCTGGACACAGGACTCCAGTTGGTGTCTCAACAGAGCAGAGAAGAGGGACACAATCACCTCCACTGACATACTGACCACGCTTCGTTTGATGCAGCCCAGGATAGGGTTGGCTTTCTGGGCTGTGAGGGAACATCGTCAGCTCATGCCCAGTTTTTCATACTCTGGTATCCCCAAGTTCTTCTCAGTGGGGCTGCTCCCAACCCCTTTATTCCCCCAGCCTGTGTTGATATGAGGGATTGCCCCAACCCAGGTGCAGGAGGACAGTAGGGTGTTACAGCATAGAAAAAGCTATTCTAGGGCACAGTTCCTTTTATCTTAGTCATCAGCTGTGAAGGGAATTCAGGACAACTGGCTCGGAGATAAACACATATGTTGCAAAGTTAAGCAAGGTTAATTTCACTCCTGGTATGCAGCTCTCCACTCTGCCTGCCAACAAGATGTGCTTCCTTTTCCATTTCCCTCTCATCAGTGTCTCCCAGGTTATTTCCTTGGTACCAAGTGGCAGTGCAGAATTTCTCCAGCAAACTGTCTTCACTATAAACTAAACTATCTTCACTCAACCACCTGGACAACCACTTCTTTCTTGGCCTTAAAACACAACAACTGATTCATCCAAGACATGAACCAGCTTGATTTCTGTGTTTTGCATAATTCTGAGAACGGTGCTTGTTGAAGGGCGGTCTGTTTTTTAAAGAAGTAAGTACAATGTTCATTAGGGGGAAAGATGTGTCTGATAACATCCAGAAATTAAAAAAGATAAAACACAACATGTGCAAAAACAAGTATTATTGTCACAGCAAGTGAAATGGAAGGTCAGTGTTAGAGATCCCATGTCACAGCAAGAGAAGAGTGCTCTTTAAAAACTGAACTACATAGGTTGCTTCTAAACTACTTTTTGATACTAGAGGGAGAGGCAGAGGAGGTATTGAAAGAGTAATGCAGTCAACATGTTTGGAACTGTACATAAAGCTCATCCTGAACCTCCTGAACTCTATAGTTACGTGAACATCACTATCACACAGAAGAGGGGATGAGTTTCCTGTATAAATTAATGATCGGAGTTAACATTACATTAATATGGCTAGACTTGAAACAAGTCCTGGATCACATCTTACTTGAATACTTAGCTGAAGTGTCTCAGTGTTGAACTCCCACCTGTTCTGGGTTTGGGCTGACTGGTGCAGAACCAAAGCAAGTTTTTCTGACATGGCAGAAGAGATACATCAAATCAGATTGAGCTCATCTAAATTTTGTCATCTAAAAATTAGATACTTAGTCATGGGATTTTTTTCTATAACCAATGCTGAGAACAACTTTGATCCTGTTTTCTGAAGATATATCCTGAGAAGCATCAAATTTCATAGATAATTGCAGGGCTTATTGGAGACCTCTTGGTTCACTCAGATCAGACATTTTGTCTACCCATGCCAAGAGTCAAACATACTTCTGTAGTCAAGAGAACCAGAGAGATGATGGGATGATATCAGACTGAGTGTTTTCCTTGGATTAATACAGAGCAAGTGGGTTGTACCAAAAAAAAAAAAAAAATCACTTATCTCTCTTTCCCTGCACTATCAATATACTTTATTAAATATATAAAGGAGAACAGCTTAGGATGAGAGAATAGATGGATCCGTCCTCAACAGCAAATCATCACTTCATCATTAGTCTTCTGCCCTGAGAGGCTACAATACTCCTCTTTCATGGACAGGCAGGAGGGTTGAGCTCAAGTATCCTAAGTCAGCCACAAAGTTTAAATATATATCAATAAACTAAATACTTCCAGGTTCTGTATTCTGGCCAGCTGCCTGATCTAGTCCCTCCATGTTATGAAGCCCTCGTATCCTCAAATCATGGTGGCTGCATCTAGCCTGTTTGTTAGGAATAGCTTCAGGCTCGCCCCAGCACAGGAACCATGCCTAGGAATTGTTTAAATCATGTTAATTTTCCCTGAGCAAAACTGTATCAGCAACCATAGTGAGTTCTGGTGCCTCAGTCTGAGTCTTGGTACTGTTTCATTTTCTACAATGGCTGTAACCAGAGAAATGAGCACTGCTTTTATTTAAAGAGCTTCACCATGACACTTAGCTTTTAATTCAATCCAAAACTCCTTTTTTTTTCTTTTGGCTTAGCCAATTTCCCCATTGATGTGCAGTCTATCGAAAAAGAAAGAAAAAATATAAGAGTTTAGTTTAGTTTAACCACAGCAGTCAGCATCATTTGAAGAAAGCAAGCATGACCAGGGAAAGTAGGAGGGCTTCAGCTGCCTTTTGATTTGTTTTATGCCAAGATCATCATACTGCAATCAGTTAGTAACGTCATTTTTATTATGCCTCATATTTTATCCTTAATTATTTCCCATTTTCTCTCATCTGACAGAAATAAAACCTGGAACAATTGGCTTCAGCAGGGCAAAGCCTAGTAGGAAGAGTGCACTATAAATACAGTCTAGAAAGATATAGCTATTGCCTTTATTTGACAACCTAACTGTTCCCCAAGCACTCATCCACCAGCCTTATAAAAGGAAATGCAGTTACGGAGGTCCAAATTCACCGTTGGCTTAAGTGTGTGCAATTCCACTGAAGTCAACACAATCGTATCAGTTTACTTTCATGGTGAATTGGGACCCAGACCTCTACTGAAGTAATAAAAGGTCAGTCAAACATACAGGCAAGAGACCAGCTTCTTGTTCAAATGAAAGCCGTGGCTTTGCTCGAAGTTCTTGTCATAGATGATAGCACCTGTTAACAAATGAGCTGAACAGACAGTGGAAGAATAAACATTGGGCTAGATGAGTGTTACAGATGTTTACAGACGTGTTACGTTAACTGATTCACAGTAAATAACTACATTTTTTCACCTTCGGTAAATGCAGAGAAGTATTTATTAGCTTATCTCATGCTGGAACAGGAGCAATGCAATGGAAGAGTGAGGCTGAATAACTTTAAGACAACATACATTATTTGTCATTAAAGACAAAACGAATTTAATACAAATGAGTCTCTCATACACTTATGCGTAATTCCCTCTGAAGACATTGTGTTTTGTTAGTAGAACCAAAAGACTAAATAGGCTCATGAAAACAAAACAATTTGTCTTGCAGTCACTCCGTTGTGTTTGGGAAGCTCATACTGTATGTACAGCTTTGCTCCACCAATTCTCTCTAAGGCAGATGGCATGATAGTAAACAGCTAGAGAGAAGGATGAGTCCCACTGGCTGGATATAACTTAATCTCATGGTTGCAGGGTCTCGTTTACTCATATTATTCTACTGTTTAGGAGCACAACAGGACATCAGCTAAGATTTATATTGTTTAAGTTGAATGTATAGTTAGGAAATTAGTATAAACAGCTTGGTTTAAACCTAGGCTCTCTCTGTAGTCAATGGAAACTGTATGATGAGTAGAAGTGATTACCATCCTGGTAACAATACTCCACAGCAGAGAGATTTGTGTGTTGCCTGTAGCACAAATAGAAGAAGATGTACATGCAGGAAGATTTTGGACAGAAATATAAGAAGTGACACTTAGAGTCAAGAGAAAGCCACAAATAATCAATAATAACAATGCTAAATACATTGCAAAGCATGCTTACCACACTGAATCTGCAACAATACTACTCAGTAGCTTGCCTGCATTTCTGGATGTCAGCCTAGGACACTGGAAGGTGCTACATGAAACAAATACCAATTGTGTAACAGAAGAAAGCAACAGGACTCAAACAAAACCGCAATGATAATGAAGCCTTCAGAATATACTTAACTGATACTTACTTAGCAGCAGAAAATGTTGTGTCAAAGCTGAATAAAGTGGATTACATTCTTTCAGAAGTTAGATAGTTGGAGATACCACCTCATAATGGGTAGTCAACCTGCAAATTCCAGTTACCACGACCATAGAAGAGTAATGATGGCAGCAGACAGATCTTAATTAAGTCCAAGAACATCTCAGGGTGCTTTGCAAGGATGATTTTCTTCTTTGCAGAGAAGGTACTTCCACTTAGCAGAACTGAGAAGCGATGGATACATGGCCTCCCTGCATAGGGAAGAAACCTGTTCAGTGTCTCAAGTTAGTGTTTCAGCCACTAGTCTGTAGAACATATTTATTCCCAACTATTTCCATTAATTCTGTGTACTTGATACACTGATCTTGATACATAGATTTAAATATTAGTGTTTCATGGTTTAGGCTGTTGCCTTTTATCTTCTTAAACAAGGACATCAGCATCTGTAGCTCTAAACAAAAGGGAATAGGAACAGCTATTTACCTTAAAGCCAGCTGACAGAGGTACCTTGTATCTATGGCTAATGTCTCTTAGATCTAAACAGGTCTCTGCATACAACTCGTCTCTTGAGAACGGCCCCTGGACTGTGCCGCTCTTGACCCAGGCCCAGGCGCTCTGGAGAATCACCAACTGGCCTAAGCTGTGAACCGAACAAGTAATTTAACAGTACAGTTGACCTAATTCACGGCCTGGACCCATATTCTGGCCTTGATTAGCTTGCTGTTGACCTTAATTAATTTGCTTCGCAGAGATGTGGCTTATGCATTACAGCAGAGAGGAAGGAACTTCAGTATAGGGCATGAAAATCTTTAATTTTAGTGTCTTAACATAGAGGCTGCTCCTGAGAGGCCAAGTGTTGCTATTTTATCATAACTTTCACTTGCAAAGATTTAGGTGCAATATGAAAAAATAGCGAGAAAATAGGGCTGGACAAGACCTCAGGATATCTTTTAGTCCATCTTACTCCCCAAGGTAGGATTTTCTATATCGAACTCTTCATGACATATGTTTGTTTAACCTACTCTTAAACCCTTCCAGTGGTGGAGATTCCGCCACCTCCCCAGGCAGTGGTAGCCTACACTTAGAAAGTTTACCTAATGACTAACCTAAATCTTCCTTGCTAAAGTTTGAGCCCATTGCTTCCCATCCTATTTCCAGTGGATATGGAAAACAAGTTATTTTCTTTATCTTTGCAGCAACCCTATATTTATTTAGCTGCCGCATGTTGTCCTCTATCTCTTCTATTTTCTTAGCTCATAAAATTAATAATAACCCTGAATTAAGAACATAAAATATTTAATAGCTACATTAATTCCACAGACATTGTATTCAGCAACTACTTGTAATGGTAAAAACTGCGTATGTTTGATTTTGCAGCCGTGTGCTTGTTTTAAACGCATTGTATTTTGATTTTCGTTTGGGAAAGAGATTGTTTGAGTCATGAAGGTTTCTGTCAAAATAGTCAGGACAACCTGCCTTTTCCTCTAACCCTCCAAGGGTTAAGTCTCTGGCTGATAATTCCCTTTGCGAGTCAGATCCTTCGTTACAAGCAGAATCCTTAGAAGAGGACATATTTCATTTTCTTAACTGGAGCATATCTAATGATCGGGGGAAAGCCCTGTCTCGTAACATTGGATCGAGCCTCCGACAAGAAGAGCAAGGTGGCATCAGCCTCTTCCTATTTAACCATGAGCCCAGGAACTGCACCAGCACAGAAGTGACGTGCAGAACACATGCAGCAAAGTAGCAGCTCAATCTGTACTGCAAATAACCCTCTTTCACGGCTCAGCATGGTTGCTGGCCCTGAGCTGTCATTCCAGTAATTGACATAGTTGCCCAATGCTAGAAAACAAACTTGGAAACTATTCTCATTAGACGTCCCCCTGGTTTGCTGCTCCGTTATTGTAAAACCCAAACACTGAGCTTCCTACCAGCGTGGCTCTGGTTTTAATTAGTTCTGATGGCACTGGGCGACGCGCCAAGGAAAAAAATGAACTTCCTGTGATTGAGGCTTGTTGCTCAGTATGTCGCTTCCTCCACACAGAGATTGTTTTCACATTTTCTGAAAAGGAGCTACTGACAGAAATAATATAAGTTTTTACTGCTTTTGATTATTTTTTATTCTGCCTTCTATGCTTATAAAAGGCAGCTCAAAGTCAAGGTTCCTTAAAGTTACTGTGTCATTATTTTGCCTTTGTGTGACTTGGCTGATTTAAGACATCCTAGCAGATTAATTTTTTTTAATAGAATAAGCACAGGCTCCTGTTAAAAAAATTTAAGACCAAGGATTTTTTAATGTTTTAAATACATTAATTTGGATATGTTCAGACATGAGGTGGGGAGGGGCTCGAGACTCGGATTCAACAGCATAAGTTGTCACAAGTTGAGTAGGGATGAGTGAAATGGCAGACAAATTTGATGTAAAAACAGAATTAGTGTCTGTTTGTGGAGATGTATTGAGGTATTCAGTGTCTTAGCAGTCTCCTTCATTTCTTCTTCTAAAGCTTCTGAAGTTAATTTCTTATGAAGCAAGACTCAGACATGATCGTTTTCCCCTTCCAATTTAAAGCCATTCCCCCTCTTCCTACCACTCCAAGCCCTTGTAAAAAGCCCCTCCCCAGCTTTTCTGGAGCCCCTTTCAGCACTGGAAGCTACTTTAAGGTATCCTTGAAGCCTTCTCTTCTCCAGGCTGAACCCCAACTCTCTCAGTCTGTTCTTACAGCAGTGAGGCTCCAGCCCTCAGATCATCTCTGTGGCCTCCTCAGGACCCATTCCAACAGTTCCATCTTCTTCTAATGTTGGGGATTCTAGAACTGGACACAGAGTTCCAGGTGGAGTCTCACCAGAGCAGAGCAGAGGGGCAGGATCCCCTCCCTCTCCCTGCCGGCCACGATGCTTTTGTTGCAGTCCAGGGCACGAGTGGTTTCTGGGCTGTGAGCACACGTTGCTGGTTCATGTTGAGCTTCTCATCCCCCAGCACCCTGAGACCTGCTCTGCAGGGCTGCTCCAATCACATCTTCCCCCATCCTGGATTGAAACGGTGGATTGTCCTGACCCAAGTGCAGGTTATCAAAAGTTCTGGTACTGCAATCATCAAAATTAGTAGCTGAACCAGGGGATGAATCTCTCCTGCCACATGACTTTTCCCTGGATGAATGCTTCTCTATTTGGTACACGGGTAGGGCTCTCACGGCAGTTCTGTGCTTTTTAAATTTATTTTTAAAAGACAACTTGATAGAAAAAAGATAAGCGCGTCCTGAAAGCTTCTGAAGCCTGTTTGTGTAGTGGAACGCAAGCTGTGACGAGCTGCTTGCCGCTGCTCCATTACTTTGTGACAGTCTCATTTCTGTGGGTGTACGTAGAGATAAAAGAAAAGATCTGTCCAATTCAATTGTTATGTCAGTCAAGTCAAAGCAAAAACAGAGGCTCCGTTTTCCTTCATCATTGTGTTTCTGGAATGACTTGCTTTGGTTTTTAAAACAGGAGTGTGAGGTGCATCAAGGTACATAACAAGAATGAATTACTATGACAGCGTTTAAGTACAAGACAGCAGATTTCAGAAGTGACCAGCTCCTGCAGTGAGTACGTGATGGCTTCTGCGGACTGAGCGTGAAATTTCATGTTAACAACACAGCAAGAAATAGGATGGTTGATGATAAAACTGTTCTTGACTTCTGCCTTTCCTTTTTTCCTTTTTAGCATCAAGACATAGTCTCTTCAAAATACATCTGTAAATAAATAATGCTAGCATCTCTTCAAGTACATCATCTTCTCTGATGAAAATGACAGAAAAATTCACTGACAATTATTAAATAGGAGGACTTAGAGATTCCTGAGCTACCAGAGGCTAGAACTACCTCGGACATGCTGCCAGGTACTTGCCACATTATATAAGTCCTTAGGCACACTTTGTGGAGCTCAGTCAGATGCAGAATACCTGACCCAGCAGACCTATTTTGCCTCCAATCCATACTACATCATAGAATCATAGAATCATTACAGTTGGAAAAGACCTCTACTATCATCAAGTCCAAGTCCCAAAGTGCCACATTTACACACTTTTTGAACACCTCCAGGGTTGGTGACTCCTCCACTATCCTGGGCAGCCTCTTCCAGGGCTTAACCACACTTTCAGTAAAGAAATTTTTTCTAATATCCAATCTTAACCTCTCCCGGTGCAGCTTGAGGCCATTCCCTCTCATCCTATCACTTGTAACTTGGGAGCACCCACCTCACTACATTGGAACAGGCTGCCTAGAGAAGTGGTGGACTCACCATTCCTGGAGGTGTTCAAATACACACAGAGGGGGCACTTCAGGACATCATTTAGCAGGCATGGTGGTGTTCAGATGATGGCTGGACTTGTTCTTAGAGGTCTTTTCCAACCTTAATGATTCTGTGATTCTGTGAATGCTTCATCGCTCCTTCAGTAAAGACATTTTTCCTTGTGGAAGCTTCTGGCATCTTCTCCCAAAGAAGGATGCATATTAACAAAAAACACACCAAAACTAGAATACTAACTAGATTACTCTGGCTGGGAACAGCAATGGGACTCACTGCTGTTTTGTACCCATGCCAAGACTTTTACAGTCAAAGCCATGAGTTTCACAAGGCGATGAAGTTGCTTTTGGATGCAGCACGGATATGTTGGCTTGTATTGGCATGGGTACCAAGAGGTAACTAAAACAGATACAAGGCAGCTGCTCTTTTCATAGTTTTGTGCGTTTATGGACAAAAGCAAAGAATTTGATTGATGCTGGAAAATATAAGTCTACCAGGAAAAACAAATGCAGACTAGGCAGGATACCTTATTTGTCTGAAAAGCTGCTTAGGCCTGTGTCTGTTTAACTGAACTGAGCCCTGAGGGTTCGCAGAATCAACGAATGGATGGAGTTAGAAGCAGGATCTCAGGATCATCTAGTCCAACCCCCTTGCATAGAGCACAGTCGTCTTGAGCAGGTTGCTCAGGGCCACGTCCAGTCAGTAACTAAGAAGAGTCTGTTTCTGTCTTGTTTCCTCTCTCCTGTTAGTTATTTATACGCATGAGTAAATTCATCCATGAGACTTCTTTTCTCCAACCCGTATAATCCCAGCTCTCCCAGCCTCTCTCAGCATGTCAAATGCTCCACCCCATGATTGTCTTTATTGCTGTTTGCTAAATCTTCTGATTAAAGTGCGGTGCCTTTCTTTTGCCTTCTTTCCTTTCCCTACTAAATCCTCGGCTCTTTTCCCTAAGCAAGTTTCATGGAAAGGCCTTTTCAAATTTCCTTTTTTCTATTCTAATTTTTCAAGGACTGTGCCGTAAGACCTTGTCTTCCTGATGGTATTTTAGGTGCCTGATTCCCAAAAGCATGTAACTCCCTCACTCTGCTTTATAAATCCCAATTTTCACATGGTTTTACACATCAGGTAAGAGGATCTATACAGGTTGGCTTAATTAACAAAGCTCCCTCTGACTGAACAGGGTGTTGAAGTCTAGTCCTTAAAACCTGTGCACTTATATTTAGCTTACACATTTGAGGACAGGATAGGTCACAGTCTTCAGCACTGAAGTTCCAAAACAGGCACTGGAGTTACACAAGGGATTAATTTGATTCTGTGTTTAGATTAACAGTGCTCATACAAGTACTGAATTAGAGCTGATGTCAATCTTTTATGCTAATTGCTAGCTAGACCCCATAAAAAGGCGCGCTTTGCTTTGACCACTTCTGTAAGATTGCTATCTATCACATGGGGAGAGCTTTACGCATTTGTTTTCCATTAGCATTAATAGGAGCTGTCCACATAAATCACTCATCACCAGCAAGAAAAGATAAAGTCTTACTAAGTTCAGAAAACACAGGCTTTCTCAATTGAAAAATCTATTAATAGTAAAAAACCCTACAATGTAAATATCTGGCATCTAAACTGTATCGTAGCCCTGTGATATGAAATAAAGCAGTCCATGAAGTGATTGCTCCAAGGGGAAGCACGGCTTGGCTACTTCCAAACCTGTTTTAAAAACTCATATAACTTCTCTGGTATTGGTAAAAGCATCAATAAAGCAAAGAGCTGCAGAGGAAGGGGGAGGAGCAGGAGCACAGTCATTTCAATTGTTATTTTTATTGTCTTTTACTTTTCTCTGCAAGATAGTGACAAATCCAATAAACACCTTGTTATACATGTAGAGAGGACAAAGATTGCTAGAAATGATACCAAAAAACCCCAGCTCTTAGCTAATCCAGATGTAACAGTGCATCAGATCATTTAGGCCAAGAAGTTAAAGGTGTCCAGATGCAACGCTTGCTGCGTTGTTCCTCGTTGCTGTTCTTTACAAAACTGATATAATTTATCTCACTAGGGCAGGAAAACTCGTAGATCAATGGCCAAGACTCCCTGGTTCCTGGCACTGGGCCAGCCCTGATTGTGAACTCTGTAGCTGTACGAGCTGGTGATATGTAAAAAATAAAAGCAAAATTGTTTATGGTGATGTAAATCTGGAATAATTCTAGTGAGGATACAATAAGGTAACACTGAAAAATAAAAAATAACCCAGTTTCTCTTCAGAAATCATCGCTTTGTCTGATCATCATTGGAATACATCTATTTAAAATAAATTTCTTGAGTTTCACAGGTGAGTGTCTAACAAAATTATTTTGTTTCTTCCAAATTCTTTTCTTGCAGGGAACACACAGTTTGGGCTTTCTGATGCCACAGTGTTCTGTGCCATTGAGCAGAGTTTATTTAACTTGAAAACATTCCAGATAAACTCCTGCTATGACCCCAAGACACTGTGGTAGATCCTCAGTGTCTACTTAAGAAAGATAAACAGCCTTAAAGAAATAAATTCTGCAGAATCTACTGCTTGCCCTGAAAAGTTATCCTTATGGATGCGGTGAGCTCTTGGCTAAAAATCTGAGGTTTTAGTTTATCCAGCCACAAAACTACTGGATCATATGCCTCTGTCTCTGTTACATTAACGAGCCTTCCAGTGTGGCAAGAGACTTCCCTGGGTAGGTAACTGTGGATATGCTGATATAGTTCATAAACTAACATAATCCATTTGGGGTTTGGCTAAGGTTTTACCACCAGCCTTCATTATTAGCTGGAGAGGAAAAGCTCCTCTCACGTAAGGGGCATCGTGGCAGACAAAAGTTAGATTGGTTTTAGCTGCCACTGAGCAGCACCTTCCCATTCCATCAAACATCTCATAAGCTTGGATTCACATTCAATCCACAGTCCAAACTTCCATAGAATTTATGTATGAAGTTGGTTGGAAAGAAACAGCTATAAGTGATAGCGATAACTTGGAAAAGCTTTTACACCTGAGTGAATGGATGGGCGGAGTGGGGATGAAGTGTTGCGTTTCAGAATCGTATCCTGAATAAGGTGCCGAATTGTACTCATTATCTTATTAGGGTTGTCTGAGATCCTCACGGAAGAATTATCTCTTGTTTCTTATCTGTTCAGGACCTATCACAAGAGAATAAAGATAGACAGGTGAGCAAAGAGGCAGGTAAATACTAAGAACATCTTTATCATCTCATTTAGTTTGGATATTAGGAAAAAATTCTTTACTAAAAGACTGGTGAAACACTGGAAGACGCTGATCAAGACCGTTACAGAGTCTCCACCCCTGGAGGTGTTAAAAAAGCCTGTAGGCATGGTGTTTCTAGACATGGTTTAGTAGGAACGGTGGGGTTGGGCTAGGGGTTGGACTGGATGATCTTAGAGGTCTTTTCAAACCTTAATGATTCTATGATTTACAATACAGTACTGTAATAGGATTCATAACACTGTGGCAGTGAGCAGCACCCTACGTGTAATTCATACAACTGAAATAAAAAGGTATAGTAGCCATAGTGTAAATGCGAAGAACATGAAACTACTCCTTGTCTATGCAGAAGAATATGAATAAGTTTCTGGTGATAATATATTAATTAGGAAGCTTTATAGTTAAAGGCACAGGTCATTCTGAGGATGCGCAGAAGGATCCAACAGAATAGAAGTAATGAACCTGCCAAAAAGACAAAGAAGAAAAAGAAAGCCTTGTTCCTGTGACTGCTAAGAATAACAACAGACAGAACCTTTTTGAAAAAAATTGTGTGGTGTTGACATTTTACATCTAAACACTTTCACCCAATAATGTTGAGACCCTCCATTAAAAAAAAAAAAAACCAAACCACAAATCCTCCAAAAACATGCAGTGATTTTACAGATCCCTATGTATGCAGGATCACAGATGCAGTGAAAGAAGAGATACCGTGATAGGAAAATCAAAAAAAGAACAGAAATGGCTGATTCTTTCTTTGTGACATATTTTCTCTCTCATCCTTGCATATTTGCATTAAAGTGATTGTGAATAATGTACATTTGACCAGTGCTGTCTGCGGAACTAATGCCTATTAAAGTGATGGGAAGTAGCATATGTTGTGCCTTGGGCAGAGAAAGTCCAATCACCCCCACTGTGTGCAAGTCTCCAACTAAAATGCAGGACAGCCTGGGTTTTATCCTAAATGAACCCAGCAGGGAGAAGCAGGACATAGTCCCTCATTCCACATTTAAGCTTCTAAACTGAGGTTTAAAGAGTTAGATTCAGAAAATGGCAAATGTAACATCCATCACTTCATTTGCACTTGGCTCTAATGCTATTTAATTTTCTACCGGTGCCATCAATGCGAAGGAGAGTGGAGAGGCAGGGGAAGCAGACGTGTATTCAGTTGTTTCAAGAACTGAGATGCATTTGCTTTATTGGTACCAAAGGAAAGAAAAAAGGAAAGAAACAAAAAAAGGGGTCAGGCGGAGGAAAGACAAGAAAAGAAAGAAATAAACCCTCCATCACTCTGCTCCTGTTATTCTTCCACATTTTCTGCCAGTGCACGATTGTGTCAGTAATTGCAAAACAGTTTGGGTTTGTTTGGTTTCACTTTTAAGTTCCTGCAGTGCACGAGAAATGTTGGTGCTATTTGAAAAGTTTGTAAAGCTTTTTGAGTCACGTTACATAATCTTCCCAACGACTTCCAGCATCAAGTACAGATCTAAAGCCGCCTTTCTTATACCTGTGCAAACTTGATAGCTGGGGAAAAAGAGAAAGGCAATTAACGAACTGTCTGAGAATAACAAATTCAGCTGAACTAAGGAAATAAAATTTGCCCAATTGTCATGTTTAGATCTGTAGCGATGAATTTTGCTTCATTACCTTCAGCATTACAAAAAGGAGAGAGAGCAGGGGGAAGAAGGGGAAGGAGGCAAAGCCCTTTCTCTTTTTTCTGTTATAGTATCCATAGGAGGTATTTCTTTCCATTTCCAGTGAAATAAATTGGTCTTAAGTAGAGCTGCACCTCTTCGTGGTGTGGAAAAACATTCACTGCCAATGTAAATCACGAGCAACTGCAGTGAAATGAATGGGTTGGCATGGAGTCCCAATTACAGTGGTGTGAGTTCTGAATATCCCATGAACTTGAGTTTAGTGTTAAGAAGAGAGACTGAAATTTCTTCTTTTTTCAGTGTAAAGATAAACTGAATAGTTAGTTTGATTTGTAACCTTGATAGCAGATAACTAGCATGCCTTAAACATTAATTATTGCTGGTTAAGTGTTTCAGAGTTGGCATTTTTAATTGCCTCTTCGTAGAGTCAAAAGTAAAAGTTCTGACACTGGTTAGAGTCTAACTCTGTCCGAGAGCTATGACTGAAATTCAAATCCAGAGATGTAGTCTGAAATCCAGTTACATCCCAGCTTCAAAGTACAAAGAAAGGAGCTGCTCATTTGCACTTCTACTCAGGTAGTGACTGTAGAGAGGAAAAATCCCTGGTTTTTGTCTGTTTATTGTTGATGCTATTTAACTTTAAAAAGTAATCAGTAAATGGGAAAAACAAAAAGAGAGAGACTGTATTGCTGAGATAATTACAAGAAGAGGCTATTCCCATTAACAGAGCTTAAATTATATGATTAGACTTCCACTATTTTCCTCGTTGTTGCCTAGGAAATCTAGACTGACTTTCGAGAAATTATTTTAGCTTTTATTTCCTCCTTTTCCTTATCTTCCTTGCATAATTCCTTAATACCAGCAATAATAAAAACACTATTAAATACTCTGAGACCCCAGCTGGATTTCACAATGGGAAGCATCTTGCATCCACACTTTGTGGCCTCGTTTCTTTAAGCCACCCTAAGCACATACAGCCACAAAAACTGGCAGACTCACCCAAGGCTGAGATGCTGTGCCCCTTCCCTCATTGTTATCGTTTGAGACTCACCATAAGCTGCATCTCCAAACCAGTCTTGCTATAGAGGAGAAGGAGAGGGAGAAGGTTAAAGTTCAGGCAAATCATTTAGATGAATGCTCAATGCAAAAACAAACAGCAAATAAATCTGCATGAAAGAGAGGAGGAAGGTGTGTGGATGCAGGTGGAGGGTCATCGTACTACAATCCAGTAGACCGGTTTGATCGATTAAGGGCAAACGTGAGATCACAGCTCTAATGAAACCACATCTTATTCAAACATCTGCCAGACTGAACAGATCAAGAAAAAAATGTACTGGAACTGAGGCACACGGAGACCCAACCTTGTCCCTGCCTGGATGTGTCTTACCCTAGTTACCTTCACGGGGCCTAATCCTGACCCCAAACTTGACCCCAGCTCATGGGCTGATGTCCCCATCTCCACGGAGGTGCCTGATGCCCTGGGCTGGATGCTAATCCCAGGTGCCCACCGTCTTGTTCCAGAGGTGGAATTTGGTTCAAGATTAAGACAACTTTGATGCCTACGTACAAGGGTTTGAACAGGCAGGAGGTGTTTCTGCTCCCGTTTCAGCATGGATATAACCAATACAGCCAGTAGAGTCACGTCAGGATCACTTTGCCGCTTGGCATAGTTTGGCCATCTGCATGGTATGAACTCTGTTCGCCTCCAAAACGAGACAGGCGGATTCAAATTGCCACTTGGGAAAATTCTTTGGTCTGCGCTAATTCATCTCAGTGAGTTAGATTTTGTGAGACTATCACGTCAACTCCAGCCAAAACCATCCTACAGCCATGGTCCAGGTCTCTCAAGACTGAGCATTGAAGACAATTCTTCTCACTGCAGTTGCCAAGAAGGAACAGATTTCGGAGGTCCTGAGTGGTGCTAACAAAAGGTCAGATGTTCCTCACAAAGATACATCAGTTCCTACTGAGCTATGCCGTTCCTTTTTGATTTTAGCCTCGATGCTCTGTGTGGCCTCATTCCCTCATTTATTTTGACTCTCTTTGCAGTCTCTGCTTTCATACACTTATCTATTATTAGCTCACTTCTCATTGCTGCTCCGCTTTGGATGGTGTGTTTTAAACTACTCCCCCGACACCAGAGTTCAAGCATGGGCACCCTTTTTTGTGAACATCTTCTTTAAATGTTTTTTTCGAGTTCTGAGATGTGTTCACTGCTATTTTCAATTGCGTTTGTGTCATATTTATGTCTTTCCCTCATTTTACAATATTTACAGTTCTCAGTTAAGTAACTGGAGGGGAAGAAAAAGAGGAGGATAGATGTGAATTACAATCTTAAATACAGAGACTTCTAAGATAATAAGAAATCCTTACGGTTATCCAGTCTGACTTTACACATGCATCTGAAAGGTATATGAGTAACATGACTCTTAATGATAACCTTCCCCAGATCTATCAACCAACATGACAATGATGACAAAACAATTAAACCAGAATGAACAGTTGAGAACAAATGCCCGGTCAAAATTTCAAATCCAAATTCATCCCTAGGGAAAATAAATTTTTGAAACAATAAATTTACACACTTTAGATCCTGTTTGCTATTGAAAAGCTGTTTGGCAAAGATGCGTCAACATGAGAGAAAACCTCAGAGCTATGTTCCATGATTAAATTCTTGTCCTTTTTAAAATCAGTGAGACTTTTGCCATTCACTTCAATTGTACCACGATTTCTTTTCCAGTACTTTTTGTACATGCGCTGATATGGTTTTGAAGAAAGGTATCTATTCTGTGACAAACTATGAGTTGACAGAGCTCATGGCTTGGCTTTACGCTAGAAGGAAATTCTATGCAGCGGGAGCTCTTTTACCCCATGGGAATATTGTACCTCTCTGTTAAAAAGCCTCACAACAAAACGTAGGATATAGTATAAATAGATTCAGTGATGCTACTAGGTCAGTCAAAAAATAGCTAACTCTTTCAGAGATGGATGGACAGTATCACATAGCTGTACATCTTGCTTGCTTTTTCGGTCCTGTTTTATTGCTAATTTCAACATGCTTCTATTTGGCCTATGAGTAGATATGAAATTACAAGCAGCTACCACCGAGCACAGCTGTTCATTGTCATCATTGATAGCAAAAAATATAATCAGTCCAAAGCCAGATCACTCCTCTAAGGGGAAAGTATATTTAGCTATCATTCAAAATCCTCAGCCTGATACCCTTGATAGTGCAGTAACTCACTGTTTTGCCAGTGGGGCTGATAGAAGTTTCTTTGTTGTGATGGATGCATTTGCCATTACTCACCATACCGATTCTCCCCTCCCTCCAGCTGTTTTACTGTGGTGCAATATCTGAACCCATGAATCTTGTGGGATCCTAGCAGCCCAGTCTGTAACATTCCAGCCTGACAAAATTAGAGCTAATAATTCAAACGAGCTGAAACACCAAATAGGGAAGAGTCAAAGGAGGCTTTTCATTAGAGGCATTGACTATTGGGAAACCTGGGAGATAAACGGTGGTCCAGTAATCATGCTTGTCAAATCAGAAAGTATCAATGTATTGATTACATCATTATAATTGAATTAATTACAGTTGTATCTCTCTGGATATTTAACTTGCATCTTGATATTAGGACTTGTTTTTCTTTCCCAAAAAATGAGGATTTTTTTCCCATGTCCCCAGTAGTTTGTTCTGTTTGGGTTTTTTTAACATGAATTTCACATTTTGCAGAAGGATGCTGACCTGGAAAATGAATCTCTGCTTACCCATGCAAGCATCTCAGCAAATTTCCACTCTGCTGGCTCCTTCTGAGATATTTCTGTGAACCATAGCTAGAAGAAAAAGGGCTTGGTATCTATTTCGTTGGGATCGGAATGACAATATATCCCATGATGTGGTGGAGTCTACTGACTGCATCTGTGATGTGCCTGTTGGTAAGCAAGGAACTGGACTGGGAAAGCAGACCTAGTCCACATGATCCAGCGGGAAGTCATAGACTTTCAGTATCTGAATGTCTCTCACCTAAATTCAACAGCAACAGGAAAATTAATAGTACACTGCATTAAATGCAACATTTCAGAAAGAAGCTTTGTGTGAAAGGAACGATTTGGGAGTTGATATTGCTGTGTTTTTACTGGATGTTTCTTTGATTTACTTGGTTAATGTTGTTATATTTGATAGACGTGATGCCTGATTTTTGTATCTCCTCATCGCTTATTTATTTCTAAGTGCCCACTTTTGCTTACCTGGAAATATCAGCACAAGAGGATTAGAAATATTTTCTAAGTTCTTTCAGGAAAATAGCTGTAGATACAAACAGCCTGGGTGTCTGAATAGACAGGGCAAGTTGCTATTCAATACGCTATTTTCACTCTCTGTGATGTTGTGACAACATCATTTATATATCTTGTCCCTATTTCTAGCTAATGTATTTTCGACTTTTATCTTTGAAGCTGTCATCACAATTAATCTGGAGTAAATAGGAGGAAGTCTGATATTGGATCATAGCTGCTAGTACATCAGAGCAATCATTAAGTCCAACACTGCTAGGATTCTCAGGCTAATTTGTCTTTGTTTCAATGATGTAAAAAAACAATTGGAGAAAAAAAAAATGTTTCTTCGTTGTTGAAAAGTGTGGGATTTTTACAGGTGCATGTGATTTTGACTGTTTTTACGCAAGGGACACAACACATGAGGTCTTTTTGTACTTTTTAAAAAAGTATAATTGATTTCAGTGTTTGATTTCGGGTCTGCAGTGAAACACCAAAAGATCAATAGAACACATATTTTCAGTCACCAGGTTCAGCTGCGGAGATCATGTTGCCTTCTGGTTCTGCCTCAGCAAAGACGGTCACATTAGCAAACACTCTCAAAGTGCCACTTCACTACACGTTCCTTCATCTGGAATTCAGTCACAGCTTCTTTCACCTGAAGTATATTTACATCTCTTGAAGACCGAGTCCAGTGAGACTCCAGCACTGTTAACCTCTCCACATGGAGAAATCAAACTCGACCTCAGATCTGTGCAGTAGGAACGCAGAAACCATGAGGTCTAACTTGAAAAACATCCCTTTCTCCCCTCTATAAATGCTGGACAATCCTGTTTGCTGGCAGAGGAAGAGAATGGAAGAAGAATCCTCTTTTGAAGGATACAGCCTGAGAAACCACAAGCATGCAAACAGTTTGAGAGCAGAGGGACAAGAGGTTTATGAAAACATATGCATAATTCAGAGTCTCTAGTAACAAAACCTCACCAAGGTGCATATTTCTGTTTCCTGATTGCTATCTCCTGGAAAAGGCACATGCAAACTGTTTCATCCCTAAAGCCAGGGACACAACACTCTGTGGTCCTTGAATCAGAACCTGATGCTCAACAGGATCCACATGAAGAAGCTTCTTGGCTGTGTTGAATACACACCTATGACTTGCATTACAAAAGTGGGTTGTATGTTTTTAAGGAATAGAGAACTTCTGAATCCAGATCTTTACAATAACACTTCCCATCACTTTCATCAATCTCTAAATATCTCTGTTTTTTCTATCTTTCTTATAATATGGTACAACTAGTAGAGTAATAATAACTACCTCACAAGAAAGATATGAAGCTTAATTAAATAAAGGCTGATTATCAGAAACTCAGAGCATGTGCAGCGCCTGTTTGCTATAGCTTTTCTGTTGCTAAGCTTCTCTGCAGATCAAGCCTGGGCTGTACTAGAAGTGATATGAATCATCTGTATCAAAAGAAATATGAGTCATTCAAGGCAGAGCTATCCAAGATCACAAATGAGGCATTATTTTAATAATGAGAGAGTTATAGAGGAGACAAGGGGAGAAGGATCTCCTGATTCTTTTAACCAAGCCCCTATTCTAGGCCCCTACACAATCTCCTTAAAAATGTACATAGTCTTCACTTGAACTTCTTGACTGAAAAAGACTAGCCAGTAATTCATAAAAGACAGAAAGCAGACGACCCTCAGTCATTTTTACACCTAAACTCAAACCAGACTTCATCAAGTTCCTCTAAAGTTCTTTTTACTGCTGGTTGCAAGCTGGGACTGGAAGTGGAAATGCCAAAGCATCCCAAAGACAGGCAGCATTTGTGATGGGATGAGAAGCAGATGTTGAAGAAATCTCTGAAGAGATGATCTGCTCACAGAAATATCAAGCCTTTTTTTCTACAATTCAAGTCCAAGGCTTCAACAAACAGGTGTCTGCAGCCTCCACTTCAAGAAACCTCTCTTTATAACACCTTTTGTATCACATCCAGCAGCTCTATAGCTATTTGAGGTGTCCTGGAGCATCTCAAAGGGATCACGACCTATATGAGTTGCTTACTCAAGTCCTGCCCAACTGAAAATATGTTAAATAAGACACGTAATTTAAAGTACTGGTGCTCAGTATTGCTTTGAAAATCAGGATTAGTCATCTTTAAAATTAGTCACCAATATTCAGCTATCAAAAAAAAAAAATTCAAGCAGCCTCAAAAGACTGAGAGATCCAGTTTTCAAGGAAAGGCAGTGGGCTTTTTCAATCCTCTAGGTATCTTACCTTTCATCCAGAGTGTAATTCTTGACAGCAGCACTTTTATAACCCACTGGATTTCAGCATGATTTAATTGATGCTCAGACAACAAGGAGAGAGGAGGGAGATACTATCATGCTAAGTGGAGTTGAGAAGGGAGTCCAAATCATTCCTCTCCTCTATTACTGTCCTTCTTTGTGACCTTAAAAAGGATGTTGGGCCTGAATCCTTAATACTCTTTAATTCCCATGGAATTTAAGTGTCTTACTGCCATCAGCACCATCCAGTTGTGAAGATAACTGCACTGAATATCATCCAGCTTCTCTGCTGAGAAGTAACGAGTAACAGTTGTAAGTGAAGCATGGCCAAAGAGAGAAATTCTTTGTATTGCTTCATTTGAAAAACAGAAGCCACAGGTGGGATTCATCATTCCTGAGTGTGTTTAAAGTCTTGATGACTTAAGCCATGGCACCATGCTTAAAGGTGCAGTGACCACCTGCAGGAATCACTGCAAGCACCTAAGACAAAAAAAAAAGCAATTCCAGAGACTTGTTTATCTCAGCTTTATTAAATCCTTATTTTAGGCCTATGTATCTCATGAATTATCAGTCTTCTCTATTGCATACAAAGGGAGTCCAGAACAATCTGCTTAGATTTAGACTTCTAACTTGAAGACAACTAAATTCCACCTTAAAAAAACACTGAGGCATAATTTTACATTTTAAACTCCAACCAGAAAGCTGGGTGCGTCTTTTGGCAGAATATTTACAACAAGGTTTTTCTTCATTAAAACCTACTTTTTTTTAGAAAATAATAACAAGTTTAAGAATGAATGCATTACATTTTATGTTTTACACTTTGTGGCTCTACAAGGAGCTAACTGAACATAACATTTTGACTAAAGAGGGTTTTAAAGGGCAATCAAACCAAATGGATATTAAATGAGGATACTGTAAACACATTTATAAAATATTACTTCTTTTTACGTGTGTGCTATCATTATTGTTGCCATATACCTGAGTATTAGCATTTTTGCCTCTAACTCTTACAAAATCTCAGAGTGCTTTACAGTGATTAATTAATTAATTATACCTCAAACTCATTCTGTTGGATAGAATACTACCTGATGGGTTCCCTGAGGCACAAAGTCCCTTATGGTTAGAGAACAAGTGGGTAGAAAAATTAAATCTTTTTGCCTCCTGCTTCACCCCTAAGAAGATGCATAGTGCACCACAGGGCTCAGGATGCAATATTTCACCAGTCTGACCAGTTACCTGTGGATACCTGAGGCGGCGTGTCACCATGGCTGCAGATGGGAAGGTTCATGAGACGAAGAGCAGCTTCACACTCCACCAAACACAGGGTTTTAAAATAAGTAGATGCTTTGCTACTATTTTTTAAAGCCAAGAGGAATTCCGAGGCAAACTTAAATTTCATTTCTTGAAGAACTGGAAATGTCTCATTGCATTTGAGGTGCTTGGATTTCTGAAGCACACATGAAGTTCCTATCGCTAACGCCTGGGGATAGGAGCACTAATCACACTAGAGTCTGCGCTCGGCGCATGGACCAGACAAGGCATCCAGCTCTTACGTGTGTGTTCAGTACAAAAGAGATAGGACCCTCCAGACAGCGATTCATTCAGTCCTAAAGCAGGTTGCTAGTTGACTGCTAGGGCTCGGTGTCCAGTCTGTAGGCAACCAACATGAAGTGATCTCAATCCCTCTGTAAACAGCCAGCTACTGCTATAATGCGAGTCTTACCCAAATTAAATCAGTTTCTTTTAGTACTACATCGACCAGACCACTTGTTTCAAGCCCAAATAAACATCTCCAGTAACAACAAAAACCAAATGTGAGAATTAACAACATAAACACTCATTTCAATGTAAAAATAAATCCTTGTTTTCGAAGGCTGTTTGGCTTAAATCAAATACCCCGCTAACCTTTGAACCAGCACTGGGAAGTTTCCATTCCAGTGAGAGCTTTAGGGATGCGTGCCAACAACCTACACTCTATCCCCAGTTGGCAGGAGGTTGGCAAGGATACAAAAAAACACGTTAACAATGATGCTTTTTTTCCTGCATATACAGTAAACCTTATGTGTATCAACACACTTGTTTAAACAGCTTTTTGAATCTAACTCAGAGTCTTCATGAATACATAAAAAGTTCCAGATGTTAAAATGTCCCAGGATGTACATTTTAACCAACTTTGTTCTGCGCTTGTAGCCTGACATGCAGAGGGGCATATTGATTAGAATTGCTGGCATACTTACTGCTTCAGTTTTCCTGCTGTGACTAGCCCTTGTGCTATTTATTCCTAGCACGGTGCTCTTGGGATCCTGGATGCTTTGGAAACACCCTTTGCATCAGGAACTGGAGAGTTGAAAAAGGAAAAAAAGAAAAAGGGGAAATAAAGTGGGCTGAGACTTCACGGGCACAGCAGAGGAGAGGTTGAGGGCAGGACGAGAAGGAGGTGAGAGAGAAAAGCTGTTTGCCCTTCTCTACTGTTTCGCACTGATCGGGTAAGGCATGGGGGCTGTGTCCAGGCAGGAGGACTGCTCAGCTGCACCTCAACATTGGTTAAGTCCATTGCAAAGCACTTCGCACTGGTGCAAAGTCACTGTTTACTTTAACTCTTACACATTATTAAATTTAAAACTCAGAATCCCCTGTAGCCATTTGCTTTTATTAACAATGAGCATGTGTGCACCACCAGAAGATCCAGGGCCTGGGAGAAACAGACTGCAGAATGTTACAACTTCAGGGAAAGCCCATTAGAAGCAAAGTATCCTGGATGATTTGCATGGGTGTTATCATAAAGTCTTAGCAGAGCTTGAAAAGCAGATTCTGACCTGTTTGCATTGATGTTCTACCAGTGCCACTTTGCAGATTTCAGTTTAGCTACTTCCAAATACGACTAAATGAATTTTGGATGGATTTTTCTCAAGTTCCCTCATTATTCTGGTTTCTAAAATGATGAAGCACTTAACACTAAGTCCATAAAAGCTTGATGGAGCCTGTGCTCCTCTGCACTTAGATCCAGATCTTAGAACCTCGTCCAGATCATTTACCACAAAGACCCAAAACAAGCATCACAAAAAGCAGCAGGTACCCACTCGATGGGGTAATCCAAACGATGACATTTAAGCTACCTGACTAGTCAGCAGGCACCGTCAGGACTAATACAGAGCTCTTCAGAGACTGCGTACATGTTTTACACTATGGCTTTTTGCAGCACAATGCATACAAGGTGACAGGAGCAGGAGTTTCCCATCCTAGTACCCAAGCCAGCAGCAGAGCTTTTTTCATTCTTGTTCCTGTGGTCCCATAAATTTTGCGTATCTTCCTACAGAACAGCCCACTCCTGGTGATAGATATAGAAGATAAGTCCCTGCTTCGTTCCTTTTCCTCCTTTGCACCAAATCTCTGCTTTTGCTCATTATGCAGAAGATGCCTTCAGGGCACGAGGATCAATGTCTTCTTCAGGGCGGTGATGTTTTAGCTGAACTCACTCTTGAAGAGTTAGGAATGATCTGTGCAAGTCTAGCTTTGGGGGACCAGAGAACATAGTCAGACAGACAGCCCAGCAGTGACACACACAACTCAGGCAGCATTCAGAGATAAACAAGAGGTTGGCAGTGGGCAGGTGGCAGAAGCTACACAACCTTGGCCACAACTCTGGATGCACAACATTTTTCAGGGTTGGAGTGGGGTAAAATAATCTAATTTGGCCTCTCAACTCAAGCTTCTGGGGTATCAAATTAAAATTAAATGTAAATGCGAGCTGGCACCCCTTCTATGCTCCTTCAGCAGTGTTGGCTACTTCCCATAGGAGGACATTTGATACTTAGAGAGCCCATAGGTACCTGCCTTTTGAAAACAACATTTTAGCGCCTTAACCTCTAACAGAATCCCACCTGTCTTTATCTCTGAATTATACTTTGCGTGTCTGCATTCTTGGTTTCATCTGGCATAGGACTGCAGGCAGTGCCTAAATGAAAACTTAGGATTTATGTGTTATCCAAGTGGTGGGAACGTGGTCTCGTGTCCCATGAATTTGGCTAATGGTGACAGAGAAAGGATGAAAAGACATATGAAGGAGAATACTGTAACACTATAATTAATGCTTAAAGACTGGAGGTGTACAAAAGCTTGCGTAGTTCAAAGCCTTTGGCTAGCTAATATTTAGATTAGCAATCTAACTTAATGCATCTCAAACACTAAAGCAATTTATTTGGAATGGAGGTGTCAACCTGGAAGCACAGGAAGAGTGAATTCACCTCACTGAACTTTAGCCATCAGAAAGCTAGACATCTGTCTACACTGTTTAATCAGTTCCTCTTAAAGTCAGTGAAGAAAGACACAAACCTCTAGAAATGGCCTAATCCATCCTCATATAAGTGAGATGAAGTGCTTTCTGGAGGATCCTGTCTGCTTCCATTGACTATTGAGAGATGATCAACAGCTTAGACAACTAGCTTAGATTAGGTACCTACTGTCTAGACATTTAACATTACATGAGACTAATCTACCCCCCAGATATTCAGATTCTCTTTAGAAATCTCATGAGTGTAGTTGCAGTAACAAATACTGCTTTTTCATACTTACGCTTCCCAGAAGCAAGTTCTGATTTGCTAGTGTGTCTCTTTTTCTTCAATGATGATTCATTGTCATTCTCTTCACCCCTGTTTAAACACAGGTATACGTGTACGTGTGTGCATGTACATAGGATACAGGTGAACTAATTGTACCTGCATATGTAATACAGCATGCATGTATTTTATGGCATGTGGGTTTATTTGGTTTCTTATGAACAAACAACAGGGAAATGTGATAGTCTCCAAGTTTCTGCATCTGAACTCTAGGCAAGGTATACTTTTTGTGGTAACTATTGACCATGGGACACTTGTGGAACTTAAAAGCCTTATCAAATTGTTAATTATTTTATATGCTTAAGGGTTATTTTAGAACCACATTCTCCCAGGTGCTGTAGTTATCTTGTCCTGGAATATTTAAGTCATGTTAACCTTTGAACCTGTGTCATTGTTTCTTCCAAACTTAGCCAGCTGAGGCTTTTAAAGTTCACACTTAAAATTAGCCTCTTGTCTGTTTAGTCTTATAAGTATCCTTATCTATAGCTTGTGGTTCTGACCTACAGTCAGTGACTATCAGCCACGCAGCTGAAATAATCAGCTTTTTTCAAAGAAGGAAAAAATGAGAGAGGAAAAAAAAAACACCAAACAAGACATATACAGTCTGTTTATATCCTAGTAATATCAAAAGGACTTTTTTGCAGGAAAACAAATTACTAGATAAATAGCTTGCTTGGATACTAAACAGATTAGTCCTTCATGCCATTTGAAGGAAGAAAACTGCTTCATAACAAGAAAATTATTTTTCTGTGTCGTATCTCACCTGGTGCATTTCCCTTCCATTGTACTGATAATTTCAACATACTTTTTATGAAGAGCAATTCCAGACCCCATTAATGTTCCAAGCTCTGACATTCACATAGGAAATGAAAAACTGCCCTAACCTTCCTTCCCGCTCATAAAGTCCTGGAAGAGGTGGATAAGACCACAGAATCTTTTGACTTAGGGTACAATTTTTTCTGTATTTGCATAAATCCCCCAGGCAGGCAGGAAGAGACAATATTTCAAACCCAATCCCAAATATTTCATTTGGAGCGGTTATCTCGTAATTACAGAGCTGCTACCAATTAGCAAAAAGAGAAACCTGTAGAATAATTTTGTGCTGTTCAGAAGGGATGGGGCTGACGGGCTTTAACAAATCTTGTGTGTAGATATAGAGTTCTGAAGTAGAACGGGCAGTCCCACAGAGTGACCGATGACTTCTTTGCCTGGAGGATACACATACCCTATCCACATCGATCGAAACACCTTTTCCTCATGAAGATGTTTTCTGTTGTGGGACAACCATTGCTGCCACAGTGATTTAATAGAACAGGGCAATGTTATAGGCAATCTGAGGCACAGACTGTATTCACCCACCAAAAATGCACTGAGAATTTAGAGATAATATAATTATCTTTGGC
The DNA here is from genome assembly GCF_032191515.1 of Phaenicophaeus curvirostris. Lineage (NCBI taxonomy): Eukaryota > Metazoa > Chordata > Aves > Cuculiformes > Cuculidae > Phaenicophaeus > Phaenicophaeus curvirostris. Next base: position 126,433,659 of record NC_091393.1, on the reverse strand, counting down.
AGGGAAGTAGTGTCCACATGCAGAAATTCCCTGGAAGCCTGACGGCTGCAGAGGAAAAAAAGCCTTTCCTTTAACATCACCTGAAACACAGAGTCTGCAGTAGCAGGCTTCCTCGATGTCGTGTCAGTCCAGAATACAGTGAGATGAAGAGGATTACCTCCGGGCCATCTGCAGCTCTCACCGAGAAACTTCTTCTTAAAACATCTTAGACTCTCCATTCCTTCACCAGCTAATCGAACTTTGGGATTTACCGTCATTGCTACCTCACATCTTACTCTTGAGGGTTTCTAACCCACTCATTTTCTTGTCTGCACACACACTTACTCAGGTTTGTAGCACTGATAAGTACACAGGCTGCTTAAGTCTTTTACATGAACACACGAGACCATGGTAAAGACAGGATGAGGCTGGAGGCAAAAGTGAAGAACTCTTCCATCTTCATGATGTATTTACCATTTATGAACCAGACATGTCTTGTGGTGTCTCTCTAAATAAAGAACTTCTATGGCATTTTTTGCGGGTTCAAGGTTACAAGGTGAAAGTTCCCTTCGGAAAAGTGATTACTGTCCTTTTGGCCAACCAAAAGTCTAAAAGATTATCTCGTCCAATATAAAAAAGTCCACTCATCACCTCTCAGGCTTGGAATGAGGAAGACACCTCTCAGAGCATGGCTATGCCTACAGCAGGTTACAAGTGGAGCTGTCATGAGTATGGGATGTGTCCTATTCACTCGCTAATGGCTCCAGCGCAGACTCCTCAGAGACCACTTACATGTTCCTATGTCACCCGCGTGCAAGCACATGGACTTTAGCTTTGCATGGAGATTCAGTGTCCTAAGGATGAGTTAATATAACCTTCAGTGTCACCTCAAGGCCAATGTGAAAGAACAGTACAAATTATCAACATTTACTGTACGAGATCCCTAATGTAGAAGAAATACCATGTCACCACTGCTTGACAGTCAAATTACTTACATCCCAGTCCCAGAGTGCTTGAAATGAGAAGGATCTCTGAATATGGTTGGATAGATGGGCAAACTATATTTTCTTGGAAGCTACAGTGTCTAACCAAGTAGGCACTTTCCCGTGACGGCTTGAAGATCATATCCGGTACAAATTTGACAACTGTAAATATGTGAAATCAGTAAGGATAAAAGACTCCTGCCTATTAGCCTTCCAATTCTAAAGAAAGTCTGCCTGTGGGTGTTACCAGCCTGACCTACAGTGATGGGGTTTCTACCTACTAATTCATTGGCCCCGTGTAATTATAATCAGAATTCAACTTGGTTACTTCCAAAAAAATTCCTCTTTTTCCATATATATTCTACAAGGAAAGTTATTTACACATGGGGATAACAAAACCATGTCCTTGAAAAAGATCCTATGACACACTGATTCTGACCCATCCCAAACGACAAGGGTGGGTCTTCCTCTTCATGTCTTCAAGGAACACACTGTGCTGCTTTAAGAGGAGAGCAATGGGATTCCATTTCTTTACAGTGGACAGGACTGAAGAAATTAAGGCCAAGCCCTGTACCCTACTGAAATTAATTAGAATTTTGCTACTGACTGAAATGAAAGCCGAATCAGACTTCATAACTACTTCTCCGAGTACTTTAATAGCTAACCCTGTGTTTTTATAATGTCTGTATTTAAATAGTTTATTCATTTAACAACATCCTTTCCCCTTCATTTATGTCACAAATAAACAGAAATTGTTGAGCTGATGCCTAAAAAGGAAAAAAAAGTAAATATTTGCTACAATAACAACTAAAAACTAGGATTCACCTCTGGCCCTGCATTTGTTAAGGACAAATTGGGTCCAGTAATTTTTATTGCACTCACTATAAAACAGACCACACACTTGTTTCTTTTAGAAATGTTTAATCAGGGATTTAAAAACCTTTGTGTGGTTACTAGGACCTGTAGCACCTCAGCATGTACGGAGGGTCGTCTGTTGGAGGAGCTCACCACTTTCCCTCTTGATCCATTTGAAACAATACAAATCCTGGGACAATTACAAGGAGTTGGGTACAGGAGGGGGGTGTCTGCTGCCACCAAAAAGTGTGATCGTGTCTGCTTTTGCATCAAAGTCACCCAAATGAAGAATAATCTGCCCCATATGGGTACTGGTAGGACCAGTTTGTGCTATTTGGGCCTGGGGCCAAGTGAGTCTGCTGTGGAGGATGGACTTATAACTCCTTATGTTAGAGATATTGTTTGAGTTTTCTACAGTTTCAGTCCTTTCTTTTATTTTTCAGGTGTTCAGGAACCATCGCCAGACTGGACACAGCCTGACATGCGCTTTTTCTTTCTCGTGAAGCTTTTCCAATGTCTTTTCTACATCTCCAAGCAATATGACAGCTGGCTAAATGCCACGCTGCATTTCTCTAGATAGGTTATGAAAGCAAAGAAAATAATGAAGTGGAGGGGAAACCAAGAAGGAAGAGCAATGAGGAAATTAAGATATACAATAATATAATTAATGAACTAGGAGAATACCTGGAAATTGCTAGGACAACCTGTAAATTTTTTCCTCATTTTATTTCAAGTTAGTAGAAAGAATGAAGGAACCAAGATGGGAAGGCCAAGAAATTCTCACCACTGACCTTACTCCCTCTTTTCCTCAGGTCCAGGCCACACTTAGCCTCTTCTTGCCCACTGCATCACATTGTCCTGCTCCCTGGCAGAGCAAGGAGTTAGTTCATGTTGGAAATCAAGCCCAAAAGGCCTTGCTCTATACCAATGCCAAATGTTGTTGTTGTTGTCATGTGAACACTGCTGCTCCGTTGATCTGATACCATAAAGAGAGAGTCTGGTCTGGCTCAGGTTGGGGACACAGCCGGAGTGGTCACGCTGAAGTCACACACATGGGGTTGCGTAGGTGCTTGAAGACCCTGCCAAAGCACAGTCTATAAATGCAACGTATGGTTTCGAACCGTGGGTCGTGGCCAAATGGTGGAAAACTCGCTCACGTTTCAGCTCGCAGGTTAGCCAGGGAGATCTGAGGGAAGGAGGGAATCCTGTCCCTGTTTCTTGTGCAGCTGCCAAAAGCTTCTGCTGCAGTTTATACCTCCAGAGACCGAGGGGGAAAAAACACCTCACAAATTTTCAGCTGGTGAGTGCATCATGAAGGCCTCTCCTGGTCTCACTGCCACCATTCACAGCCAGAGTTATGGTCTCTAACAACCTTTTGCGTGGCCTGAGAAAGGCCTGGCCAATTCCACTGTTTTTTCTCTAATAAGAAAGAGCAGAAGAAACTTTACGGTTTATGGACACAATATTCTCATTAAACCTTCACTGTGGCTTCCAGAAGTTTTAATAAACCAGCTGGTTAATCACAATTATATCCCTCCCCCCTTCACTTTATGGAAAGATCCTGTGGTCAGGAAATATAAAACTCTCAACACGTTGACCACAGTGAGGATTACAGCCTCATGCAGTGACACTTTTCCAACTGTAGATCTTGTGTGCTGCACAAACCTCAAACAACCTCATAAACAAGTTTGAAGCAGACCTAACGCCAGGCTTGCCAAGGAGAACATCAAGAGTGATTCTGTTAATGAGGTCTGGCTGGAGCTGAAACACCTCTCCTAAGTGTGTTATTTTTAATCAAGTCATTTCCAGCAGGAACCTTTATAGAAGTGTGCAGTGATTCATTCCTTAAAATTTACACTCGAAGGCCTCAGTCTTGGGCCACTGATGTCACTGGAAGCTTTAGCAGTGACGGATGGGTGTTGAATCAGACACTGCTGGCTCAACACCCAGTGACTTAACACCCACTACTCAGACCACAGTCCGCGTCCTCAGACTCTCATACCTTGGAGAGAAGGCTGGGAGCATGATCCAAGAGCTCAATGCTCCGACAGATGAGGAAGTTCATAACAAATCAGAGAAGCATTCCTGTGTTTCATCACCACTGCCCTGGGGCTCACAAACGAGGTGCTCTGAGCACCCCGAGGTGCTCAGTCCTACAAGCGTGCTCTGATCCGAGCAGGATAGGTGAATAATAACTGGTATCACTTCCAGTTCATGACCATTTTTATTCAAAGAGTAGCTGAAGAAAGAGCTGCTTTTGCCCAGGGAAAAGGAGACTTAAGACCAGTGCCCAGCTCCACACGAATCATTTCAGGCCCCTGTCTCCCAACAAAGACTCTGAAACCACCAGGCTACTTTAGAAAAAAAAAAAGATTCTCACTCCCTTCTGCTGCAATAAATCCACAGCAAAACCCAGAGTGCAGAAGCAGGAGGGAGTACAATTTCCTTCTAGGTAGCTTTTTAGGATCCTAGACCTGCCTCTGTATTACAAATGGTGTCAAATGTGGAGGCTACGCTCAAAGATGCTCCACTCTTAGCAGAAATGATGTGTTCCTCTAATCAAAGTCTATACAAGGAAGCAGAGCAACAGCAAGCAGCTGACAAAGCATCAGAATAAAGTGGATGTGGTGAGCACATCCCTGACCCTAAAGATACTGCAAATGTTGAACTCACATCCTAGCCAGTAGGCCATGAAATCTGAATCCTCCTAGGTCAAACTGGAGGGATCTCCCCAACACTCTTCAAGTCAAATTCACTTATGTGATGAAGCACAGGACAAGGAAACAGGAAAGCCTGCTGTAGCAATAAAACTGTTGGGGAGTGCAGTTCTTTATGTCTGAAGACCTTGAAGTGTTTCTTAGCATAAAATAAGTAACAACGGTCATATTTTTACCAATTACCTGTGCCTAATTTAGCACCTGCACCAGATGTGCAGTTTTAGTTCATTAAGCGTATCACTAAGCATAAAAGGCAACTCATACCACCTCCTTTCAGTCCCCTGGGTCCCTGTCAAGTCCACTGAGAAGCCAAGATGTACAGATGACGTTCATCCACCGCGGTCTAGATACTCGTGTCAGGATGGAAGAAGCCAGCCGCTGGAAGAAGCTCTCTCTGTCCGTATAGAGGGAGCCTCTGCCACTTAAACAGGTGCCAGCCTCACAGACAAGTAAAATCTGATGGGGTTAACTTCAATCCCTTAGCAAGAAACCAGAATATGGCTCCCTGTCCCATTTATGTATGTAATAAATGAGGGATAAAGCAGCTGTTCCAGCAGAGCTGAGGAAAGGCTGCATTTTTTCCTCGTTCGTGTGCCATGTCTCTACTCACTGAGACACGTTGTCTCTCTAAAGGTTTTCTACTCCTGGAAATTTACTATTTCTGGATAATGGTTCCCAAGTTGTTGTTTAATTAAAGCCCCCATGTAGCCAATTTTATTCCAGAATTCTGGAATAGCTATTCTGGTAAATTCTGAAGTGTCAAGAAGCCCTAAGGCTCATGAAGAGGAATGTGTGCCTGTCTCAATGAGAACCTGTTAAAAGGAAGGTGGAAATAATAGGAAACTTGCTTATACTGGTAAATGGCAATGAGAGTGTTGCTGGTAACATCATTTTAAATCATTCTGGCACACAAACAACTAGAGCTGCGAAACTATTTTGGAGAGGAAAAGAAGGATTGGATTAATTCAACTTCTTTTTAGATTTACACATGGTCTTCAAGGTTACAACTTATCCACTGTTTGAATTCACATTCCAGATAATTTCTTTGAGGATGTTGGTCTTAAGCCTATACACTGTTTATTGTATATATTTGATATACAAAAATCAAGCTGGACTAATCTGTTTTTATTAGATGCATAGTTTATGAAGTGTTAGTTCTTTGCCTTGATTGGATTAATTTAGTTCTTAGAAACACAGGTTATACATGAGAAAAATATTTGAAAATACCTCTGCCACAAATCTCCTCTAACAGTCATTGGAAATCCCTTGTTCGAACAAACTTTCCTGCAGTAAACTTACAGGCTAAACCAAATATTAAAAAATTAATACACTGGGATCATGAATGCAGAAAAAAATATGTGCAGTATTTTATTTGTGCAAGTAGTCAATGTTTTGTAGAGTAGTCCAGCCCTATTCACTATTGGGTTGATTAATTATAGTCCATGTTCCTGGTACTGGGCACATATTCAGGCATGTTCAGCTCTAGTAAAGTCACTGAGATTGCTTGTGACTTGGAGGACGCCAGCGGAAGGGCTGTCCCAGCTAACACTGCAGTTTACAAAACCCAGGCTGCATTTTGATTCCACCCACCACGCTCACCTCACACCCCTCTCTCCAGAAACACGAGCCTGAAGATGGTCTCTTGTGTCCCAACATCGGCCATCCTGTTTTCTGAGAGCCCTCCGATCGCACACCAGCTCCACCACACACACACGCAGCCACGCTCACCTTCAGCTTCAATCACGTCCTCTTTCCTCCACGAACATGTACTCACTCAGACACTTTCACATTGGGTTACGTACCCAACTCCTGGCACTCACATTCGGTTATGTCCAGAGTGTTACACCCACACTTAATTACAATCACACCCTCACACTCCCCATTCAGTTACACCAGCAGTGCTGCCCACCTCCCCCCACACTCAATTAGAATCACATGTGATTAGACCTGCAATCCTGCACCTACGGTATAATCCTTCGCTGGCATTCGCATCCACTTATGCTCAACAGCCTTCACCGGGACACACGTCTGCTCATCACATTCATGCACGCATGGAAACACCAGATTTCTTCTTTCACCCTGACAGCAGAGTGGGTTTTTAGTTTTCTGTTAGTGACACAAAGAACGCCCGCTTCCCACCGAGGAACAGAAAGACCTCCTGCCCCAATGGAGCATTGCCTTCCCTGAAAATCACCTTGAATCCTTATTTCATACTTCCTGAAGAATGTGCGCTGTGGTTGGTTTGATTTTAGTACCTAGTGGGAATTAAAATCAAGGTGCCATTGCACAAAATGCTGGGCACTTGAAACAAAAGAGAGTTTCTGCCCTGAAGAGGTCAGGGCCGTGTCTAACCCTCAGTTGGAGCAAGCGACAGAGTTTCTTGTAGAATCATAGAATGATTTGGGTTGGAAGGGACCTCAAAGCCCATCCAAGTTCCATCCCCTGCCATGGGCAGGGACACCTCCCACTGGATCAGGGGCTCCAAGCCCCATCCAACCTGGCCTTGAACATCTCCAGGGATGGGGCAGCCACCGCTTCCCTGGGCAACCTGGGCCAGGGTCTCCCCACCCTCACAGGAGAACATTTCTTCCCAAGACCTCATCTCAGTTTCCCCTCTTTCAGCTGAAAACCATTCTCTCTCATCCTATCACTACAATCCCTGATAAGAGCCCCTCTCCAGCTTTCCTGTAGGCAGATGGAGGAGTCTTAAGGTCACCTGCTCAATCCTTCATTGCACCTATGGAAAAGTTAAGCGAGGAAATCACCGATGGTCCCTAACACACGGCCCAGGACTCACCACAGCAGCGTCTCATTGACCAAGCAGTCAGCAGCAATTTGACACAACCTGTATGTGTCACCTCTCCTGCAGGACTGCGTGGCTGTCTTTTGTAATTTGGTGCCAGTGACATGCAGGTGAAATCCTTCTTCTCCTAAAGTCAGCAAAAAGGTTGTTTCAGTGACCGTGGACCTATGATCTCCCTGATGATAAGAGCCACCTCAGAGGAATGTGAAGCCCACACTAACGCTAACAAGAAATCTGGGATGCTGTGGAGCTGTTTTCACTGGATATGTTCAGTTCCAGGAACACTGACCACAGTCATAGATAGTAATGAAAGATGACACAGAAGAGAGGGTGGAAAAAACATTGTGTGAAGACACTTTAGAGACTTAAACAGAGAAAGCGTCTCCTGTACCAACCCGTGTGCACCCACATGCCCAGGCACCTCATTATTTCTTCCAGTATTTAAAACCCACAGTCAGTCTGAACCAGACTTGAGAGGAAGTGCTGATAATGTGAAGTGATTTCTAAAGCAGGTTTTGATTTAGAAAGATAAGACAAAGCTCTGACTAAGAAGCCAAATCTCCGATCACAATTCCTGACAGAGATTTGGACTTGGGTTTTTTTAATCAAGATGTAAAATTCCAGTGAAATTCACACCAGTTGTTCCAGAAGTGACAGGAGGTGGGAGAAAAAAAAACACCACTACAATCACTCAAACCTAAAAAATACCCAGCAGGATGAGACAGAGCCCGTGGATAAGCGCCTGCCACCACAATGGGATCCACATGGCCTGTTCAAAGATGCCTTTGCAGGGAGCCAGGCCACAAATAAAAAAAGACATGTGGTATGAGGCTGAATTGGCCACTTTTTTATTAAGTAAACAATTGATCCAAATCAAGTAACTCTAAATCTTTTAGGAGGTCTTGTTGATCCTGACCAGAACTAATGCATGCAGACAACCTGGTCTTGGTCTTATAATCATGATTCCCTGCACAGCTACCACCCATCAGGAATCCCACTTCTGTGCGTCTCCGAGAGGCAGGAGTGGAGATTAGAGAGAAGATAGGAAGGGACATAAGCAAGAGGAACTATTTCTTTTCATCATCCGAGTATCTTAAGCAGTGTCTGAGCCTGAACAGATGCGTATGACAAAGGGGGGACACCGCAGTCTCAGGGTTGTGGGGGTGGCACCCCTGCTCCATGCCAACCACTGTGTTGGAAAGGAACGAAAGGCAAAATGCATCCTCCCATTTGTCCAGAGAAAGAATAAAAGCCAGAGCTTTGCCACAACCTGATAACGTGAAAGATATTATTTCTAACATAAGCTATAATCCAACATAAGGAAACCAGAGGGTATTTGACAATAGCAGTTGTCATAAACACCAAAGGGCAACACAGAAAGAGTATTTTGAGGCTGCCGTGAATATTCCAGGTCCACTCATGTCATTATTGTGGCTGAGGGCACGTTACATTTCTCCACTGTTCTTGGATGACTTTTAGAAATCAGAGAACTTTTGGTCAACATCTTTCAAAGCTGCTGCTGCTGACCGCTTGCTCCTCACTCTTGTTCAGGACCCCATTTTTTAACCACCGTAGAGAAGAAAATTTGTTTAATGACATGCTAAATATCACCACTCCAGAGGACAGCCAGTGTGTGTCCTACAAAAATAGACTCATTTTGGAACACGTGGTTGGACCCTGATGTAACTGAGGTAACACCTGTGAGTTTCCGCCATACAGAAGGGAGGGATTAGGGACAAAAAGCAAAAGTTTGGGTTCAAAATAGTGAAAAGCAGGATGATAAAAATGAAAATAACTATTAGATCATTTGCTACTAACATGAAAACAACTTTGAATGGTGTCACTGTCCAGGAGGTGTGTTCTTCTTATCAACTGCAATCAGTCAGTGCTGGGGGATGAAGGTGGTGTCAAAATAAGAAAAATACCTTCAGATACTTTCAAATACTTAATTCTGATGGACCAGTCCCAGCCCTGAGGGTCCTTCAGCAAAGTTGTTGCTGGTATGCCAGCACCATTGGTATCCCAGTGCTCAGTTAACCTTCTTTTGAGTGTGTTTTTGTGGATTTACACCCAAAATAATCCAAATCTGATGTTCACTGTGGGTTCATTTATTTACGGAGTAAAGGAAGGGAGGAAAAACAAGCAGCACAGTCATCGTCAGTATTAAAACCAAAATGATAACCAAGAGCAGAGAGAAAGTGAAATAAAAACTAAGATTTTGGGTTTACACCTCTCCAGTGTCTTGTGGGAAAATAGGAATAACGACAACAATAACCACAGGAGCAACAAAAATGTGGGATCCCATTCTCGCTGTGCCCACAGTGAGAATAAAAAATGCAAAGCCTGGGCCACCTCGCCTTTAATTTCCTAACTGCTGTTTTGTAAGGCTGTGTCATGCTTCTCAGTTCAAACACGCTTTGGCTCTTTATTATTCATGGGCCTTTTTCTCAGTCAGTGGTGTTGAATAATAAAACAGCCCAGGATCAAATGGGCCAATTCTCCACGCCTGACACCAACTGCTACTGTTCGCTGGGCTCTGCCAAGCGTTGCCTCTGATAATGAGTGGGATTTGGTTAAACAGTAAATTAATGAATAATGAAATATCCAGGTTGATCAGTTAGAGAGCACGCTTGCTTTGCCCCCGGCCAAACGCCCGGGGCAGAAATTACTCTCAAACGGCACTTGCCTGTGTGCTGGGCTGGATAACTATTTTACAGCCTAGTGCTTGACAGGATGCTGGGGAGGGGGTGAGGGGAAGGGGGGATGTAGGGGAGGTTGTGATCTCCTCATCACCCTAAAGGAGGGGAGAAAGGGCTGCGCTGGGGCCAAGGAGACCCCACTGGGAGCGGGGAGAGGGTCCCGCAGCTGGATGGGGTCAATGTGAGCCAAGGGGAAGGATGAGCTCCCTCCTAGGTCCTCCTTTCCCAGCTTTACCTTGACCCTGTGGCTGGGGATGACCATTTCTGGCTGGGGATGACCAAATTCTTCTCTCTCTCCCCTCGCACGAGCCTTGTCCAAGCGTGTTTCTGGGTGAGAATCACCCCTCCCCGCAGCCGGGGCTGCAGAGAGAGCTTCTTGGAGCCCTGTGCCCCTGCCTGGGGAAAGCAAAAAACCCTGGGAGACCCTCCAGCCAGGGGTGGGGACACGGCGAGTGAGCGGGGAGGGATGGAGGAACCCAGGCAGCAAGGAGAAAACAGCCCTGTAGCCTTCGTTTTCTGCACCGGGAGAGATAAGTAGGTGTAAAATAATTTCCCGCAGGTCAGTGGCAGGAGCGCAGAGATGTGCACGGGCACCTACCGATTCCTGCACCTCGAGGAGGGGGACAAGCCCCGCTGGGCTTTTCACACCCACCCTCCAGGGCTGTCCAGGGGGGTGTTTTGGGGTGAATTGCTCCACATTAGCGAGAAAACTGCTATAATTATCACCTTTCATCCGGAGGCGAAACTCTCTGTAACCAACCCTCCCTTCTCCTTTTGTGTTTTTTTTTTTTTTAATGATTATTCTTTCCAAACTTAAAAAGAAAAATAATAAAAAATAAAAATAAATAAAGTAACTAAAATAAATAATAACTAAAATAAATAAATAATAAATAAATAAATAGTAAACTAAACTAAATAAATAATTTTGATAGGAATGGTTGGACTCGATGATCCGGTGGGTCTCTTCCAACCTGGTTATTCTATGATTCTATAAATAAATAAATGCCCCAACTCCCCCAGCCAGACAGAGCGGGGGAGGGAAGAGGGGAGGCGAGGAAAACGCTGTTTCCAAAATGCGACTTTCCAGATCGGGACCGAGTTACCTGTTAACCTGTTATCTCTACATCGAAGTTCAACCTCACAGCGAGCTTCGGGGAGGAAGGGGGTCCCTGCTCCTCCTGGAGGGGGTTAAAGGATTTAAACCACAGTCCCCTCCGCTTTCCCGGTCTCCTTCTCCCACTGGAGGCACCTGGGGACGAGCAGGAGGCTCAGGTGAGAGCTCAGGGTGTTTATTTCTTTCACTCGCCAGACAAAACCTCCTGCCGCATCCACCGCAGAAAGTTCAGATAAAAATCCAGAACTTTTCGTTTTAAAATGTTTCACCTCCTGCCCCTGTTATTCGGATTTTAAACGGGTTTTTTCAAAATCCAGCCTATTTCCCTGAAAACCGCTTCTCCAAAACGGCTCCCCAGCCCCTCTCGCGGTTCTCCCCCCGCCCCTCCCCGCTGCTGGGCTGGGATCTTCCACACAGAGCTGGAAACGAGCTCCCTTGCCTTTCCCAGCACAAATAGGATCCATTCTACACTGAAATAAAGCGATACAGGAGCGCAGGGGACACCAGGGCTCGCTCCCGTCTTTTTTGGGAAGAGCTGAGGAGCTGGCTTTGCAGGGAATTGTGCAGGAGCAAAATATGAAAGAGGTAAACTCTTATTAGCCCTGGTGTTATGAGGGGGGGGGGGGGGGGGAAGAAAAAGAAAAAAAAAAAGAAAAAAAAGAAAAAAAAAGAAAAAAAAGAAAAAGAATATTCCTCCCGGTACTTAACGGATTTTCACAAGGAAGAGAAATGCCCACACGCGTTTCCTTCACCTGGGAGCTTTAAGCGAGCAAAACTACGGATATAGCGGCAATTGAGCCCAACGCCTTTTGTAAATCTCGAGACGCACTAATTTATCACCTGGAAAGGATCAAACTCCTCGGCCTGAGGAAAGCATCCCCTCCGCTCTTTCTTTAATAGGCTCATAATCACCAGCTCAACACCTCCCCGCGCTGGGGAGCTGCACCGGGCAGTGTTAAACATTATTATTATTATTATTATTATTGTTATTATTATTATTATTATTTTGGGGTTTTTTTATTGTTGTGAGGATTTTCTTCATCAGATTCATGGCGGGGGTGGGTAAAGAGATTATTGTCTGAATATTCGGGTGAGAAAGGCACCCGCAGAGACACACACACCCTCCTTTGGAGGAAGCTCCAAAGCAATCGCAGGGATTTCCTAATTCGTGAGGTGCTGTGGTTTGGTTTTTTTTTCCAGCTTCCTATCAAGGGGAATCTTAACTCCTAACCCCCCTCTAGCTGCTCCCCCCCAGAAGGCAGCAGGGCAGCCCCTTCCTGCGCTGCCCTGGGCGCAGGATCCGCGGGGATGCTCGGGGGGCAGGAAAAAAAACCAAAAACAAACAACAACAAAAAAAAAAGACGAGGAGGACTTATTTCCCCCTCTCCTCCCCTCCCTTAACTCCTAAAAGTCGGCAGCGGTGTGCGAATAGGTGTGAATTTGGCATGAGGTGCAACTCAGAGTCCTGGCAGAGCTGCCCGTTTACGAGAGAGAGGGAAAAACCAAAGGAATTCGGCGAATCTATTGGTACTGGGGATTATTTCAGACATTTGACTGGTTCCATCACAGGGACACCAGGTGCTGTTTATGATGTCTCGTATAAATATGGGCACCATGCAGGTGGGGAGGGAAGCAAAGAGCTGGAAGGAAAGAGAGGAGTTCACCCCAAAGGGGAGAAAGACAAAAGTGATGTTTATAACTGTATAAACCAAGGGGAATTTTTGAGATGGAAGCTTGAGCTGCCTAAACTTTTAAAAGATTGAGGCAAGGTAGGGGAGATGGAGAGAAGGTCCCCGCTGGTCGTGACTGGAGAGCAGGTTGTAACATCAGCCTGGTGGAGAGGGAAGTTCTGATGAGCTGCTTTGCTGCTGCTGCTCATTTATTTTCGACCTTAGCTGGGGAAGAAGCTCCAGGAGGACCAGGAGGCAGAAACAGAGAGACAATGAAAGAAAGAGGGAGAGAAAGAGACAAAGAAAGAGAGAGAGGAAGGAGAGGAGGAAAGGAAAGGAAGGAGAAAGGAAAGGGAAAAGGAAAAGTGAATCTCGCCTTTCTGCAGCCCTCGGGGTCTGGCAGCGGGGCGGGGGCGATGTCCCCGTTAGGGATGCTCGGGGTGACGCCCCCGGCCCCGTTCGGCTCCCTCCCCTTCGGTTCGCGCACCGAGCGCCTCTGCCGAGTTAGGAAAGAGCTTCCCACGGTGCTTTCGGTTTTTTAATCCCCATTTCGCCGAACTGTTGCGCGGTTCTCGGTCACCAGAGAAACTTCATGGTCCCCATCCCCCCCCCAGGGAACCCCCCAGGCTCCTCCGGGAGCTGCCCCGACAGGTCCCACGCTTTCCCATAAAACAGACTTTAGGGCCGCCTCTTGCAACGTTGTTTGTTTGGTTGGTTTTTTTTTTCCTCCTTTTATTTTTTTTTTTATAGTGAAGATGATGATGATGATTTATTTTGGACACCTTGGGCGATCAGCTGAGTCGGTTCCTGTGCTCCGAGCTGGAAGGAGAGGGAGAAGGGAGGTAGTTTGGGAGATGGAGGTGGGGATGGAGTTATTTTTTTTTTTGCTGTTCCCCCTACTCCTCTCCGAGGGAAAGGTTAAGTGCCAAAGCCGCCCCCCGAGCTGCCGCTCCCTCTAAAATCCAACAAACCCCCCACCCAGCGAACTCCTCAAAGCGGCTATTTCACTAAAAATAGTTCGCCGTGGTAAAAGGGGATGCTTTAAACCAGTTTCCACCCTCAGGGCTCTGTTTTGTGTTGGTTTTCAGGGTGACTGGGCGGAGAGTTAAGCTGACAGTCCTTTCCAGCCTCTGATTTACAAGCAAAAAAAAAAAAAAAAGGTGTTTCCTATACTAACACTGAAAAAAAAATATCTCGGACCTTAATCTGCCCCCCTCCTCCTTCATTGAGCCGCAGGGTAAACCCCGAGTCACTCCGGAGTGGCTCCGGGTTAGCCCCGGGGATCATCTCTCCATCGAAAGGGTCACTTAAAAACCCAATAAATTCGATTTTGGGAGGGAGGAGAGGGAGGAAGAAGATGTTTTGGTTGGAACGTTTCCTTTTTCTAATTGCTGGTGCTGCTGCTGCAGACCTAGAGGTAGAATCTGAGCATCACTCCGGATCAGCGTGTGCACAGACACCGTCACAGCCACCTCCACAGGAGCCAAACAGACACAGCAAGGGGGGGGAATCGGTTTGGGAGGCTTACAGGACATTTTCTTTTAGTGCTTTGCAAAGGAAAAATAAGATTTACTCCTAATTCAGCTGGTAAAAGCAAAATGAAACGAAAGCTCGTATTAACATGACATGAGGTTTATTACAGGTTCTGCTTAGAATGACGAGGTAAGAGTGGTAAAAATATGGACACTTCCGAGTCAGACAGAAATAAAATACCAACATTTCTGAGAAGCAATATTTATTGTCTTTTTTTTTTTTTTTGTCTTTTTTCTTTTTTTTTTTTAAATGTAGAGACATGTCCTGAATTTCCCCAAAGCCTCGATTGGGAAAATAAAGACTTCCTGGCGTTATAAGTAAATCTGTCTGCAGAATCAAAGCAGCACCAACATTCAAAAAAACTGAAGAGGAAAATACAACGAAACACAACAATCTCTTTTTTTTTTATTCTTATTATTTATGTAAATCAGGTCATCACTGGACAAGAAACCAATTTCTACCCATTACCATAACAGCTTGTCTATAAAGAACAGAAAAGATTCAGGTAGGATACTAGCTAGTCAAGCGGGATTTTTTTTGTTGGTTTTGTTTTTTTCTTTTTTGTTCATTTTTTTTTTTAACTTTGTGTTTTTAATTCCCCCACCCATTCACAGAGGTATAGATTCACAGATAAATAACCCCAAAACTACTTGCTCGCCATATTTACACATTCCCGTTAAATTAAGCATAAATAAATATATACAAACTCAATACTGAATGCCTCTCCGCATTTCTTCTAAGGAAGAGTCCATAAACTGATATTTCTCACTGCTTGGACAGATTTTTTTCTAGAAGAGGAGGTGAAAGGGATCGTTTGGGGCACAAAAGGAGAATTTTTCTTGCATCTTTCCAGTTTTTCTTTCCCTTTTTCAGAGCTTTGCATTTGTTTGGGTCTTTTATTTCGCGCTGGCGCACAATGATTCATCTCTCTCAAAATATTCAGGCGTTGGCCAGTGTGTTTGGGGATATTTTCTCTTACTTTTTCCTTTTGTATAAGAAAATATATTATTTGTAAAAAGCCTATGGTCTCTCTCACACAGGGAAGCCGGAGGGGAGGGTGAGGTTGGCCAGATTGATCCGGCAGCGCTTACGGCAGCTGAAACGAGCACCAAATTCTCTGAGAAACATATTAAAACAGAGCCAGACAGGTCTGCGTGATAAACCGGTCAGGAAGAGATGAGCAGGGGAAGGGAATAAGCCCTTTGGGCCAGCTAAAGGTCTTACAACCATCCTCTCCCCCCACTGCCCTCCCAGCCCCAAATGCAGATTTGGGGGCTTCAGGGGAGGTTGGACTGGGATGCAAAGGGGCTTGAAACAGCTTCTCACAGAGAACTTCTACGAGGTGGGACAAGACACCACCCGATGTTAAAGACATCATCGGGTTGTCAAGGGACTCCCATAAAACTGGCTTCTTGTTTCCTTCACACTTTGTGTGAATAACAACCAGAAAAATAAAAGTTTGGGAGAGCATGAAAGAGCTTTCCAATGGAAAACAGACAATTGTCACTTAAAAAAAAAAAAGAGACTAAAAATAAAATAAAATTTACAGTAACCCACCTGTTTGGTTTGAAAACAAACTTTTCCTGGTCTCAACTCAAACTTTTCCCTTGAGTTAAAAAGCAAAGCTGCCATGTTAATCCCCCTGTTTATTGATTTATGATCCCAGTGAAACCAAATCTTTTAATAACTCAATTATCAGATAAACATCTGAGGTACAAGTAGTTGGGCTGGGAAAAGCAGGGAAGCCAGAAAAAAACCTTCTGAAGGGAAGCTGAGTATAGTTTTTGGGGGACCTCACTCCTCAGCACTGATAGGAGCCACCGAGCAATGAATCCCCTCTGGGATCAGCACTAGAGTAGGGGAAAGAATAGTGATGGATGTACCCCTACACCGTGTTTTCTTTCTGTTTGCATTTAAATCAGCAAATTTGTGGGGTTTGTCTTCATACTTCAGAGACCAAATGGAGGGAATCCCACTCAAATCAGTGGGGATTTTACATTAGGTTTTAATTCACCTGATTGAAGTGCATGGTGGCTTTTGCAATCTGTCTCTTCCAGGGAGAAGGCACAAGGGGCAGATCCAAAATTGCCAGGGGTCAACTGGAACTCTTCCCTCAACCTTCTCAAGGCTTAGGTCCTGGTCCAGGTGACCAAACCTGTGCCTACGGGAGGTTTCAGCGGCTGCAGCAGGACCAGAGCCTCACACCTGCGTGACCAGGTTCACACGTGTGTGCAGGTCTCTCCCTGGTGAGTTGTGAGTGGTTCCCTCTCCTCATTAGTTCGTGGTGGCAGTGGGATGCTGCCTTTAGCAGCAGAAAGGAACACCCCCAACAGCCCTCCAAAGACAAGGAATAACCATCCCCAAAACATTCAGCGGAAAGTCTGAGGTGGTGGGGAGCAGGTTCCCATATTCCTGTGTTTGCAGCTGGGGACGTTAATGACTGAAGTTAACTTGGCACGTCCCCACACCCAGGAAGCCCTGCTGGGCTGGGAGCTGCTGGCAGGATGGGCCCACAGGCTTCTCACAAAGGTTCTTTTTGCATAGGGCAGGCAAAGCAACGCTCAACGCGGTGCTGTGCTTCAATAAACAGAATATTCTTGCCAGATGGAGAAGGAAGACATGTTTCAGATGGTGCCATTCACTTCTCCCCAGGTACACACACACAGACACACGTACTCGTTCCCTTTCCCAGACATCACTCCTGGGGCGCGCCCTGTGCTTGCACTAGGATTGTCCTCCCCCAGGGGCCTGCTGAAAGTGGGAGGGGTTGGCAAGGGTTGGCTTTGGAGGACCATGGACTGCCTGGGGACTACTTTTCAATCTGGTGGTCCCCAACCTACCAGTGAGGGGTCCATGAGATCTACATCACCCAGGGATCCACATCTCTGATGACATCCCACGGGGCTTGCCAGTTACCAAACCCACAGACCAAACCAGGGTCAAAGACTGCCTTCGACTCACTGCAGAACCCCATGGAGAAGACTGTCTACCTCAGTTTCCCCTTTTTCTCATGTGAAATTCCTCACTGTGCTCTGCCCCGGAAGAACCAAAGGTTCAGGAGCGAGAACCAGCACCAGAGCGGTCAGCGCTGCGTGGGGCTGGATGAATCCTGGGTTTCTATTGCCACGCGTGTATCCAGCTCACTGGTAGGGAGCAAAAGCCAAGGCTTTCACTTGCTGCATGAAGATTTGAAAAGCAGAGCAGGCCCTGAGCTGCAGACATTTCTCAGAGAGCTGAGGATGCTGAGGATGACAGTCAAGAGGCTCATTTGCTTTTTTTTGTTCTAAGTACATTTTTTGGGGGGTGCAGAGAGTATTCCTAACCTATTTCTCCCCCAGCATCCACTTTGGAAGGTATCTAGAAATGAAAACAAGGCTAAGGCTTCTCCTTCATCTCTCTTTCTCGCCTTGTTTGGAGCCCAGGTCTGCCTGCTTGGGTGGGTGGGACTGAGCGCTGCGGCTTTAACAGGGCCCTGGGGGAGGCCTGACTCCACTGGAGTTTTCCCAGTGACTCCAGGAGCTTTACCCACACCCAGCAACTGTTCTGGCATAAGCAGAGAGATGTGTTAGTGCACAGAGCCTGCCCCGCTGAGAAACACAAGCAATTACCCAAACAGAAATTCACATCCTTACACTTCAGCATCATTTTTATCACAGAAGACAAAGATATTTATGTTAAAATAAAGAAAAAGGAAAGAAACCAGGCTTCCCCTCCACTCCCCCCAAATCATACGCATGAGACATCCTGTCACACACCAAACCTCCGAGAAAAACATTGGAGTTAAGAAACCTCCCCCCCCACTACACCGACTTGTTCTAAAGCAAGAGTCACAAGACATTTGTTTTAAAAGCTTTCTAAGAGAACCAGATTTCCTCAGACTGAGCTCAGAAAGCAGGCTGTTCCCTGGCAAGCCCTCCCCACTCCCATCACGAGGAGCCGGCTCACATGGCAACCCTTTCCTCCCTGGGTACAGAACCCTAGTGCCAAGCAAGCGTGGTAACACTCAACACAGCTCTTATTTTCTTTGCAATATCACTCCTTGACTTCAACTTCTACTTTTTATCTCGTTCACATTATTCCCTTTGAGCTTCTTTAAAGAAGTGCACCTACAGAATGCGGAAACAACCGGCTTTGATTTGAAAAAGCAAAAAAAAAAAATAAAATAAAAGTATCAGAATATCAGAATTGTGGATTTTTTTTCTCTGTACCTGATATATTGTGTAGGGATCTCTAGTCCTCTTTGAAGAAGCTCATAAGCCAAGCGGGCAAAGCTTTAGGAAACAGAAGAAAATAAAACAGTGCATACTCCTGAGAAAGAATTACATACTCATATCACTCATATTTTTGTTGTTGTTAACAGTTCTTTAAAAATGGGGCAAGATATCTCTCACACACTACTTGGGGAAATTAAGGACTGAAACATTGGCATAGTTAGGAATATAAAACTCCCTACAGAAAAAGAGGAGATCTCAGAAAATTAAGAAATCGGATAGCGCTGACATTTTACCAGACCTTACTTTCCAATTTCGCAGCCCATTGTAGACAAGATATTTTGCCATGGAAGGCAAGTGCTGAATCACAAAGGTATGTTTGCATGCATGAATATGTGTGGCGATACACACATATTAAATATATATGTATACACACATGTATACACAAACATACACAGGACACAGGCCCCTATGGAGTGACGTGTGTGCATACAGGTATGCACACGGAGAGCCACACGCGCGCCCACACACGCCTGTAAACGCTGGAAATCTAAACAGAGAGTCTGTCTAGACCAGGAAGCACAAAAAAACCTCTTAAAAACTAGAGTTAGCGGATTCGATTGAGTCACAGCGACTCAATGCTTCCCATCGAATGGCATCGAACGTTAAGATGCTGCCACGAACGCAGCTCCGAGCGGCTGGTGGTGTCGGCTCAGTGAGGGGACTGTGCGCTCGCCTCCCCTCCTTTCCTAGTCTAGACAGAACCAGGGGGGTGAGATGAGGTGGGAAGAGCTGGTGGGGATGAGACGATGGGGTTGCTCAGGTAGGAACGCTCTGGAAGATCATTTTAGTCAGGGTGGAGACAGGATGTCATTCAAAACCAAGAACAAAATAAAAGGAATAGCAAGGCAGACCGTGCAGCTCAAGAAATCAAAGCACTGACACCAAAAATGTTTCTGCGATTTCTTCCAATAAGTTATTCATTTCTTTCTTTTATTATTATTATTAATTATTATTATAGTCCCCTCCCCCCAAAATCATTATTTAAAAAATGTGAAAGAACAGAAGTGGGAAAAAAATCCTGGTGGTTGTCTTCACATGTTCCTGGCAAGAGACTCTGAACCACTGGTCTTGCGCCATTGTGCTCCTCTGATCTTAAATTTTTGTCTTTCTTTTATTATTATTATTATTTTTTATTATTATTATTATTATTATTTTTTCGTCCTACCTAATAGAATTCTTCCAAAGCCAAATCCAACATTTTTAAAGCTAAAATTAAGACGGTTTTGTTTTAAAAGATTATCTCTCTCTTTTCTCCTTTTATTTATTTAACTTTTGTTCTTTTCCTTTCTTTCTTTTTTATTTTTTTCCTCTCTCTCTCTCTCTCTCATTTTCTGTGTTTCTCTTCCTTGTCTCCAGTTTTACTACCTGGTCCTTCGGCAGACGTGTGCCTGTTAGCAGTGTTGTTGTTCAAGAACATCTTGTCCATGCCTTTCAGAGCTTCAGTCAGGTAGTTTTGAAGGGCCGTGAGGGCAGCGCAGATAGCAGGGGCCCCAAAGCCGTGAGTGATGAGGCTGAAGTGAGTCAAGCAGCTCTGAATGCCCGGTTCCAAAATAGGGGTGGGCCGGCTGTTCCCAATGGGCGTCCTGTCCTGGGCCAAGAGATCTGTAAATTCTTTACAAAGTTGCCTGCACAGAAGAAAGGCAAAGAGAAGACAAAAGAGAGAGAAAAATACAGCAGTTAGGCTCATCCCACACTTCTCTAAGCTAATCGAGGTTGAAGGAAGGGGCAGGTGCAGGTCAAAGGTGATCCTGAAACCCAGGTTAGGACCTTTTCTCTACTTTCCTTTCCCCTAGCACTGCTTGTGGACCAGCCATGGTGAGACAGCATCTCCCTGCTCGGAGTGATGCTCTTCAAGAGAGAGTTCATTGCAATTGCAGTGTAGCACCAGCTCCGGAGAGAGAAATCTCTCCAGCAGCTACAGGGATGCTTCTGAAGCACTGTGAAAACCCAGCCCTGCTTGATGGCTCTGGAAATAACCAGAAATTTCATACATATATATATATATATATATATATATATATATATATATATAAAGGGAGCTGTGCCATGGGTCTGCCAACCACCCATCTTCCTGGAGGCCTGACCCTGGCTCAAAGCAGCTCCCAGTGATGCTCTTCGTGGAGAAGAACTCAGAGCTACTGGGTGGCACAGGGACACAACGCAAGGAAGGGCCAAAACGGAGCCTCCTCTACGGCTGCTCAGGCTGGGACACCTCGAGATAGATCAGGATTTTGGGACCCCATGTTCACTGCATAAGGAGCAAAGCCAACGCTTCTTATTTTATTTCAGGGATGGCATCACAATTAACACATCAGAGTTGAAGCCTGGCTCTTGCTTGATTGCCTGCACCTTCCAAAGATCAGATTTTATTTTTCTAATGACTTCACACACACATTTTCTTTTGCATTGCTCGGGTCCAAAGGGCCTTCGAGTCAACAGGTGTCTGGGCAATGTAAGAACCCTGGGGACTGGTGGAGTTCCCAAAGGAATAGTTTCTTTGAGACAGGTGCCTACCCAGGGACTGGAGAAAAAAGGGTTGGAATTAAAAAGAAATTAAAAAAAAAATAGGAGAGAAAGAAAAAAAAACCAAGGCCCTTAAAAAAGGTGTTCAGCTCTTGTCCTCTGAAATTCTCTGAAATTCCCAGTGGGTTAAAGGTTTCAGAGGGTGGGAAAGAGAAAGGTCTGCTTCTATGTGTATTATCTGTTAAGAAAGTGCAAGAGAGGAAACTTTGAATTTGAAGAACAAACAGTAATGAGTCCAACATTTTACATCTTCAAAGAGCAAAGCAGGGTCTGCGAGCAATTAAAGTTCTGGGACATTAATATCTTCTGACCCTGCGGAAAAGGCCAATCAAATTCCAATCACATCTAAAAAACATCTGGACAAATTTGAGCAAATGATTTTTCAGCCCTCCATATATTTCTTTAAATTATGCTGTCATTGGAGGCAAAGCCACATCCCAGAGCGTGAAATAAATGAGAGATGGTTGGGGTTTTTTCTTTCTCTCTTTTTTTTCCCCTCCCTTCTTTTGCTAAGTAGAGGGAGATGTGCAGAGTCACACAGAGTCACAGAGTCACACAGCACCCACTGCCAAGGACCCCAGCAAACTATGAGGCACCAAGTCAGAAGCCTGGGAGACACAGCTAAGCGTAACCCATCCTGGGCAGCACATCCTCGAGCAAGTGCCAAGGGAGAGAGATGGGTTGGGGGCTCAAAACTGAGGATCATTAGCAGTAAATGGTGGGAGATGTTGTTTTTCTTCCTCTCTTTCTTTCTCTCTTTCTTTCTCTGACTTTCTCCCTTTTCTCTATCTTTTCTTTCTTTCTGTTTCTTTCTGTCCTTCTTTCTCCCTCTTTCTTTTTCTTTATTACTTTCTCTTTTTTTCTATCCTCTCCTTTTTTCTCTCTTCCTTTGTCTCTCCTTTTCTTTTTTCTCTCTCTTCTCTCTCTTTCTTTCTCACCTCTCTTTCTTTCTCTCTCTTCTCTCTTTTTCTTTCTCACCACTCCTTCTTTCTCTCTCTTCTCTCTTTTTCTTTCTCACCACTCCTTCTTTCTTTCTCTTTCTTTCTCTCTTTCTCTCTCTTTTCTGTTTTTTTTTGGTTTGTTTTTTTAATTAAACCCTATGAAAAAGACATTGCAATTCGGTAGCAGACAAACAGGTGTGTGAGCAACAGGAGGGACAGACAGACACGCTGTGAAAGCAGAATATAGATTTTTTTGGTCCCTTTTCCATTAAGATTCTTTTAACTGGGGGTGGCATGGAAACAATGTACAGTATCTAGGACACAGTCACCTACAACCTTTATAGGGACAGCATGTGCTGGCACAGACCCCACTACAGGACACAGGCAGGAGGGTCTACCCTGCCCAGCATCCTTCCTCCCCAAGGGACTGTTGTAATCTAGGGACTGAAAATTCCATCTGCTTTCACAACGAGCTCAGAGGAAGAGTTCAGGGAGGGTTTTCCTGGGGGAGGGCAACTTGACACTCACTTTGTAGCAAGCAGCATGTTTTTCCTGGAGTGGAGGTCGCTGGGGTCCGTGTGCTGCCGGTTCAGGTACTCAGAAACAGCTTTGGCTGGGAACTCCGTTTCGCAGATGTACCCAAAATCCCGAGCTAAATGAACGGCCTCACCTGGAGGGAATGAGAGGGGGCATCAACACCTCCTGGGAATTCTGCTTTGCTCTAAAGGCTCGTGGTGGAGTGTGTTCCTGCAGCTGATTGTGCAGAACGGTGGGGAAAGTGCACACACAAATCACACATACACACGCAGTTTCTCTCTTTCACACGAACTGGGACAAATAAAAAGCAAGGAGAAACCTGTCCCAGAAGACAGAACAATCCATACTCCCATTACACCAGAGAAACCATTCCTGTCTCAACACAACTGCGCCCTAGCCAAGGTTTTACAGATGTGGACGCAACGATGATGCTCATGTCAGCTCTCTGCGGGGCTTTATACACACACTTGTTTATAAACAAACACAGAGAACTTGCATCATTATCACAGTCACCACCACAGCTGTAAAATGATGGAGATAACCTCATTTCTTCTGGTGGAAGATGTTAATTTGCTTTTTTAACTGACCACCGTGCAACAGGAGCTCCTCTATAAGGACAGCAACAAACGGCAACGTTTCTTCTGTGAAAAATAATAATCATTCTAGCTCAGATTGTCACTTTTCCTGCCGGCCTGGTTTCAGGTTTCTTGCCTGCAGAGGTTCGTGTCATGCAGCTCCTGCTGATGTTCCTCATCCCACGGGAAGAGGAGAGGAGCTGCAGAAAGGGGGGCAGGAGGAGGAGCGGGGGGAGAGCTCGGGGTGGGGGGGATTCCACCAGATTATGTCTCAGCCCCTCCGGAATAAAGCATCGAACCCTTTAAAGCAGCGCCTGAGGGACCAGGGGGAAGATTTCCCACCCGCCAAACAGGTAACTGCAGGACCGCGTTGTTTTTAGGGACCAGGAGCTGCCTCCCGACGCCACCTTCCGCCGTCCAGGGCTTCTGGCTAATCACCCGAGCGCCTAATGAGGGCGAGGGCAGGGTAGATGTCCAGCAGGTGCAGCTTCTTCCAAGCGAGGGGGAGATCCCTCAGGGGGAGCCGTCGATTTGCGAGGGAATCGGGGGGAAGGGGAGGGGACCGTGCGCCTCCCTGCACGTTGGAGATGGGTTCTAGCATCACTCCAGCCGCACGGGATGCAGGCACAGGGCAGTCCTCGCACCCCAAGGGCAGCACCCCCTTGCTCTGCACCCTCCCCAGGAGGAGCTCCCTCCCCCAGCCCCTGCTCAGCCAGCCTCCCCTCGGCTCCGCACTCTTATCGCTCTCACAACTCCATCCAAAAAGTGGGAAAGTTCATATCTAGCACAAACGCTTCTGCATGTTTATAAGCGGGAGAGATAAGAGGATTACTTCCACGCCTCTCGGTGTGCGTGTGTAATGTAGATACACATAATTCATAATTGCATCCATACCATTCCAGCTACGGGGTTTGGAGGAGGTCCAACCTCTCGTAGCGTAAACACGCACATGCCATAAATGTATTTAATGACTCTAAATTCTGCTTTTCAATAGGGGAACGATAAATCAAAGAAACACGCCAAACACCGAATTTATGTTAGTTGACTTGAAATGAGGTGAAACCGCAGCCTCCCCTTCGCTCTCTCCTTCCTCAGGTGCCTTTGGTCAGGTCTTGCCACCTTAACTGTGCTCTGTGACTCTCAAATTGCTCTCATTTCTTTGACAAAAACAAACTCAAGCAACAAGCCCTGTGTTATTTTTCCTCAGAGCCCTGTGGTTGCCATAAATAAGCTCGGGAGGAGCGAATTACCGGGAGGATGGAGCAGCCGTGGAGTCGCAGAGCACAGGCTGGAAATCAATAGCAGCGAGGACTGGGGCTGCCCTGCAAAACCACACACGGACAGACACAGACAGACACACAGACAGACTCATTCCTGTCACCGAGAGGAGTAAACGAGCCTCCAGCCAGCGCCTTCACCCTTGGGGATGGGACCTTTCACCCTGCTCAGCCTAACCCGCCCTGAATTTCCCCTCCGCAAGGTTTCCCCACCTCATCCTGAAAGTCTGGGGCAGTTTTAGGGATGTCAAACCCGAGCTGGGAGCAGGCAGGGGGGGACCCTCTTCTTACCTTCCACCAGGGAGGTGAGTAAAGTGACGTTTGCGGCCTTACGCCTGCCGGCTGGTAAATTCAAACCGATTTTTTCTAGCCTTTCTCGCAAAGATCTGCCCCCGTTTTTCGATTTGGCTCTAGAACCGCAAAGAAATGGAAATGGTGAGCAACCCCGCCGCCTTCCTGGGAGAAACGTTCAGTCTGTGCGGTCGCTGAAGCCTGGGGAGGGTTCCACTCGACGTTAAGGGCTTTGGGTGTGTTGAGTTCTGGTGGGTTTTGATGAGATTTGATTAATTTCTCCCAGGGTGGGAGTGGGGACGAGCCTGCTTTTCTCCCTATTATTTTATCCACGGAAATAAAATCGTGCCAGATAGTTAATGAGCAGGGTTCTGGTCTAGAGAGGAGACGGTTCCTCACTCGCCTTAGGTTGGAGTGAGGAGATGGGCAGGAAGGTGGGGGAATTCCTGAGTTATTCCAGGAAAAAGGCTGAATGGGGAAGAAGAATGGAAAACGGAGGCGTGGGGAGAAGGAGAGGGGAGAGCAGCAAACGGAAAGGCTCGAAGGGACAGCGTGTGCGCCTGTGGGTGCAGAGAAAAGGGGGAATATAGTTGGGAAACCTCAGGAAGCGCTTCGTGCGAGAGCGAGAGCTGCTGGGGGAAAGGGGATGCGGAGAGGCAGGAGAGATACGGGGGGGAGGCGAGCGCCTGGGGGGAGGTTTGAGGATCTGTGGGAGGTTGCCGAGAAGGGTGAATGAGGTGGGAAAGGCAGAGCCATCGTTCGGGCGCCCATACATGTGTAAATCCCCAGGGATGGAGCGGGGAGAGCTGTAGCATCCAAGATCAGCGCCCATCGCCAACATCTCTGGGTCCTCACTGAAATTATGGTGAGCAATTTGCAGTCACACTCTGCGACACGATAAGCCAGGCTGGCTCCATATAGGAGAAACAGGGCTGGGTGGCAGGATTGCAAGAGAGAAGCTCTCTATATTTCACCCGCTCTGAACCAAAAGCTTGTCTAAAATTTAGATTCGAGATAGGAACTGAAGTCAGCAGCAGCCAATGATTATGGCTCGAGCCACCTCCAGATGTCCGCTGAAGTTCAATAATGATGTTTCTTTACCTCGGTAATTATATTTGCCACAGAGCATCTCTGGGATGCTCTCCTGCTCCATTTGTGGCTGCGCAGACCGAGCAGGCAGGTCTGGCGGGGGTCACAGATAAACATTGATCACAGACACCCACGTGGAGCAGCATCTATTTTAGGAGACCCCGATTCCCCCGTGGATTTAGGGGTGAATGGCTTCATGGAGCAGGATTTTCCTCCTCCAGACACGGAGCTGGAGCCCTTAACGTCGCTACAGGTGGAGCTTTTGAGCAGAAAGAAAAAGAAAACCAAACCCAACAGGTTCATTTTAACACACCTCAGCGTTAACGGTGCCCAGCTGCTGCTACAAGAATTGACAAGATACTTATTTCTCTAAAATTAGCAACTTCTGAACAGGATTTGAAACGTATCTAGGGCCAAATTATTTTCATTCATTTCTGTCTCGAAGTTTTGCTTTAATTTCCAGTCTGGCATACATCTCACACGTAGAAAACGAACTCTTGTTCCCTCTCACCATTCCACTGGCCTGAGTGAACTCAGACCATAATCATGACCCTGTCCTGCCCAGAGACAGATCCTTAGCTCACATTTCCTACAGACCAGCCACACCGACCGTTCACAGTCCTCCTCTTACTGTAGTCGAGAAGTTAAAGGCTTTTCTCCCTGTTAGCCTTGCCAGCTGAGGACTTCGGAGCTTAACTTGTTCTTTGCAGAGTGGCAACCAGACCTCCAGGATACCCCTTGTTCCTCCTTTTCCTCAGCACCAATAATGCCAGCTCTTTCGAGGGCTCCAGTAAAACCCACCAGGGTATTAGAAGGTGATTCGCACGAATGTTAAACAGCAAAGACCTGAAGACCGACGGTCACTAATTCCCCTTAGCCACCTCCTCTAGATGGAGCATTGAGTTTCTGACCTCCAAAGCTATATATTGATGGCTTTTCTTTAGTCAAGTTCTCACCCACCTCCCAGGTTGTCTATTCATCCACTGCCCATTTCAGTGATGTCCTGTCTGTCACCATGGTAATTGCCTTATCAGAGAACTTAGAGATTTATCTAGGTTCATCCCGCACCATCTAACTGCAACGTGGCCTTCAGGGCACCTTGTTTTGCCCAATTTCTTAGAGACGTGTGAGGAGAAGGAGAAAAAAATAGAAAGTGCGCACGTAGGAGAGTTTCATGTCTCTATTCCCTCATTTTGAGAAGTTTTGATGGAAAATACGCAAGGCTAGACCTTTCCCTGCTCTCCGCGTGGCCATCACAATGTCTGGACTCAGAATATTTTCACCTCATCCTGAACGCTACCCAAACACACAGTGACAACGAGATCAATACGTGTTTGCAATCATCTCGATTAACCCTTTGTGGTGCACACATGGGTGCCCCCACGCAGCGGCAGGTTCCCACGCTGCCCCAGCCTCTCTTACCTTCTGAGAACTCCTCCTAGGAGGGATGCGTTCAGACACTCGGGAGGGGAAAGGCGTCTTTGAACTTCTCCCACCGTTACTTTATACTTTGAAGTTGAACTAAGCAAAGACAAGCGGCCGGGTACAGAGCAAAACACCTCCCCGGTGTTGACTGAAATTCCACCCAGGAAGCCATCCTTGTTCATCATCAAAGAGGTAACGGATTTCGGAGGAACTGGAACTAGAAAAGGGGAAGAGGGGAGAAAGAGAAACCATCACG
This sequence comes from Phaenicophaeus curvirostris, assembly GCF_032191515.1. NCBI lineage: Eukaryota > Metazoa > Chordata > Aves > Cuculiformes > Cuculidae > Phaenicophaeus > Phaenicophaeus curvirostris. The sequence continues at coordinate 126,406,118 of NC_091393.1, read as the reverse complement.
CCAGGAAGGAGCACAGGGTAACCACAGTCTCTTCCGACATGCACAGAACAGCAAAATGAAAGGGAATTTTGAATCTCTGGCTACCTCCAGCAACCTAAAGGGTGCTGCTCCCCCAACCTCAAGGAAACAGCTCCATGGATGATGGATGGAGAGGAGGGTGGTGCAGTACAGCCTCTATACAGGGTTTGAGCATTGGGGAAGAAAATACGTATTGGCAAGCACCTGGCAACTTTCGGGTTTGAGCCTGTGTCTCACCCAGAGCCCCCCGATGCCTTTTGTACAACGGACAGCGCCTCTCTGGAGGGGAAACAAAAAAGGACAGTTTACTTTTTTTACTGATGTTTCCATTACTGCTAAGCAGAGCCAGGAATAAATTCAGTAGACGAAGAGAGTTGCTGTCTTAAGTAAGTATCAAGGCTGGAGGACACAGCAACCAGAAGACAGCTCTGTTATTGCTTTGTGGTTTTATTAAGTCTGGTTTATGAAATAAAATGAGTCTTTTCCTTCAGAGAAAAAAAAAAAAAAGAAAAAAAGGAAAATAACACCAGAAAGAAAAAATTAAAAAGCCTGGTCTAACCATTGCGTTTACCTTCATCATATTGTGCTGTCCGTGAAGCAAGAAAAACTCTTCCCCCTCCCCCCCTAAATAAAACCGATCTAAGTACTATAACATATTTAATGGTAGTTACGGAGGGAGGGGGGACAAAACATAACAATAAAGCGAAACTAAACAAATCAAACCCACGCTGCTCTGTCTACAATAAAAAACATGTATTTCTTTCCTTTGGGAAAATAGTGAGGTTATTTTAAAACCAACCATGAGCATTACAATGAAGAAACTCCTATAACGGCGACCAGGCACAATAATAAACCAACAAACAAAAAATAAACTAAACTTAACGCGAGAGCAATTCCCCCGTGACATGAGCTTTGTTTACAAATGCGCTTAAATAGCTGCCTCATAATTGTGTGTAACTGTTATGATTTACAGCAGGTGCTCTAATCAATCAACCAATCACTTTAATTTATAGGGAGCCTCGCTGCATTTTCCCAGTTGTTTCATTTCTGCAAGTAATTGATAACAAACCGTAGTTATGGTATGTTTTATGCAGGAGTTAATAAGAGCTGACAGCTGCTGCTTCCTCTCGGAATCGCTGCGACTCGCTCTTTCCTTACGGAAAATACACCCCGAATCGGGTTTTTTTGCTGGGGGTGGTGGAGTCCGGGCGTGTTTCGGGGGAGAAAACTAATTGCTAACACACCCTCGTCGAGCAGATTCTACCTCACAGCCTCCCGTTTCCATTCAATCAATTGTAAAACCAACCCGGCAAATAATAGGGTTCTATTGTGCACATATGCCAGCTATTTAGGTGGTTATAACACACGTCAGTTAAGTCATAAAAACCCTGTTTATTTGCAACATATCTGAAGAATCAAACCATTAGCGTTGAGGGGGCATTTAAGTCGTCTGGAGCTGCTAAACAATAAGATCGGGTATCCTAATATATTACCAAGTGCTAACTACTGGGCAATTGCCAATTTTATAACCTCAGCGCACGGAATAGACACCACCGTGTTCCACTGTTTTTATTACAGATCGTTTCCTACCGCCAGACCAGACCCCCACAATAAAACCTCTATAACAGCCCAAAACCAAGAGGCATGTCGATCTGAGATGTACATATCGCTTCGTACGCCTTGTGTACAGTCTCCAGTATAAACAAATTATTTCGAGTGGCTTTACTCCAGGGAATCGGAAAGTGAAATGGATTCCTATTTCTCTATTATTTTTAGCCGGGCCCTTTATGCAGCTCATAAAGGCGGTTTCAAACAGCTTGAGAACGGCACAGAAACAGTTATAAAAGAGTTAGAGGTCCGCTCCTGCTTTCGTTGCTATTAATAGGATTTTCCTCCCATTGATTCTACAGGAAAAGACTCTTTAGGGGTATCAGAGGCAGCGATGGAAGAGAAAAAAAAAAATGAGTCTCTCTCTCTCTTTCCCTCTTTACACACAGATCTGTCGCTTCGATGCACGAGGTTCTGCAACGTCATTCGAGGGGAGCATCAAGAAAAAGTTAAATCCCCACGCAAGTTGGGTTAAAGCGGAGGCACCTGACAGCTCCTCCCGGCTGGTGGTTCCCTCTGGCCAAGCACCGGGCCGGGAACACCTCGGCCGTGGTTATATTTAGTGACCGGTTTATCAGGTCACTGTCCAGTGAACTGAGAAATTAAACAAGAGGCAGCAATTCCACGGCCATCTGATCTTAGCCCAAACTCACTAAAGAGAGAGAGGGGGACCCGTGCAGCGCTTAAATGTCCCTCACCCCACTCGCTTTGGCCTTTCGGAGAGCTGATTACATTAGTTAACCTTTGAAATCTGGGGGTTTACCTGCTCAGTGTTTTCCTTTTCCCTGCAAATTGCAGTTGGGAAGCAGGCTGGCTCCCTTCCCAGCTCTGCTGAGAGCTCCTCAGCTATTGTTCCTGCCACTGCCTCCCCGAAAAGGACTCCATGAACATACCCATCAGCTGGAGTTTAACTCCAACCCCATTTTAGAAGCTTTCCAGGCGGTGTAAGCATATCTATTGCAATTTCATAGCTTCAGAGAGATGTATTCTATCTAGACTCTATATCTTCTGTAAATTACCTAATGCTGCCTCAAAAAAGTGTTTGCCATGGAATGAATTATCTCTATCTATATCATATCTATATGTTTATCACGACTGTAGCTTTTCAGACGTTACCAGAGATAATATAACGTGGAGATTTTAGTGGGTGAACACAGACACATCCGTGTGTGCAGCTGCGTGTGTCAGATCCCTGAGTGTGTGTCAATAAACTGCAAAGCACAGTGTATTTTTGGTTGATGTCAACTTTCCCAGTTGGTCAGGAGTTGCCACAACTGCTGAAATAATACAGAATAACACACAGGGACACACGCAGCATCCCCACCACTTCGGCTTTAACTTTATGCCATCCAGTCCTTGTGAACCCCAGCAGAAACTGTCCACGTTTTCCTTCACTCCAAACTCTGTTCTGTGTGAGAGAGAGCGTTCACAGATACATAGTGCCCCCTTCCAAAGTCTCTCCCTTCTCTCTCTCCTTTATTTCTCTTTCCCTCTCTCCTCTCTTTTTAACCCCATTCTCCTTATCTAGCCCTTTCTTTCTCTCTTTCACTTTATTTTCTTTCTCTCTCCCTCTTTCTTATTTTCTTTCTCTCTCCCTCCTCTCTCTCTTCCTCTCTCTCCCTCTCCATCTCTTTTATCTCACTCCCTCCTTCTCTCTCTTCCTCCCTCTCTCCTTCTCTCCTCTCTCTTTCCATCTTTTATGTCTCTCCCTCCTTCTCTTTTCTCTCTCTCCCTCCTTCTCTCTCTTCCTCTCTTTCTCCATCTCTTTTATTTCTCTCCCTCCTTGTGTCTCTCTTCCTCTCTCTCTATCTCTCCATCTCTTTTCTCTCTCCCTCCTTGTCTCTCTCTCTTCTTCTCTCTCTCCTTCTCTTTTTTCCCTCTCTCCTTCTCTCCCTGTGGTTACTTCCAGCTCCTTTGTCATTTCTCCCCCTTCCATTTCTCTTCAGCTTATCAATAAACCGGGAGAGCAACAGTAGCCGCTTGATTTGTTAGTAATTATAAGCACAGTGCTCCTGCAAACGGGATCTCTAGATGAGTGAGATCGCTTTAAAACGACAGCAGGAAATGGTGGGGAAATGGAGCATGGCGAAACCCAGCGTGAAGCTTTCAGTTCTTTACATGTTTACAATTTTCTGTGCATACATTAAGTCTTAGGGTTTTTTTTGGTGGCGGTTCTCTGCTGGGTTGCTCTCCGCCAACGCGTGAAAATGCGCGCAAATGCACGCGGACAGGAGGAAATGGGAGTAACCACACTAAAAATAAGCAAATAAATAGGATTATGTCTTAAAAATAGCTGAATAGAGAGGCTTTAAGCTGTGGATATCGCTGTCATAACCCTGGTGAATAACATTATAGTCAATCAGTCAATCAATTAATCAGAAGAAGTGTTTCTTATGTTTATTACTAACAAACTTACTGCTAATGAGCTATAGAAGTGCCTTCACTTTTTTTTTTTTTTTTTTTTTTTTTTTTAAATCTACCTACTGGACGTGAAATGTGTAAAAAGTTCTTTGTCGTTTCTAACAACAGGACTTTGTTGTCACTCACTGGTGGTTTGTTCTGACTTGGTAGCTAAACCGAGCAGGTCAAGGGATGGCGCCTCAGCCATTGCCACTAAAAGACTCCGTTATTTTAATTTTAATGAATAAATACACAAAATGTGCGTTCATGTTCCCTTCCCTCCTGTCCCTCTCGTCTCCTCCTCTTCCACCCTCCCTCTCCTCCATCGCAGCCCCTTTTCCCTGGAAGCTGGGGCTAAATTTCAATGTGAAACATATTCCCTCGAAGTCGTTTTGCATTCAATTAAAGTGGCTCTTAAGGTTCAGTGGGTAATCCGGGAAAAAGCACGGAACCGACTGGCAATGAAACACCATCCTCGACTCCAGATCTATCACCTGGAAAGCTGAGGCCAGGGTGTTTGCAGTTAATCATTTATCCGGATACTTCAGGAAAGGGCGAGGAGGATCCTTATGCTGCATTATTGAGATTAAAAAAAAAATGTCAAGGCACCTCCTCTCGTCTGTTTTTTTTTAAATAATTTTAAAATAATAGGAACGAGAGAAGGTGTTAGCAAGGAGAGGCTGCATTAAGGTGCCAGGGGTACAATGCTCTTTTGTGCTAAATCAGATGCGAGAGCGCACACGAAGCGGCTGCAAGTAAATAAACACATCAGGATAATTTTAAGGTCACTGACTGTGCCCCAGAGTCACAAAAAATTAACTTGGGACTCGGGCCACGCAGGGTTTTGCAAGAGGACAACTTGTTTCTCCCTAGCCGGTGCCAAGCAGATTGGAAATGAGCAGCTGACAAGCAGACCTGCTCTTTTATTCCTGACACACGGGGAAACCCTTCACTTCAGCAGAGAAAGGCCTCAAAACGTGCAGCCGGTAAGCTCTTAAAACCGAGTTAAATCTGGTATTAATGCTCTTGGTGATTATTATCATCGTGATGATTTATCTGGTTCCTTCCCTCCCACTCCCACCACCCAAATCCTAATGGAACTAGGAGCTAACGATGATTTTTTAATGTCTTGTTGGATTTTTAGGCTGTTAATGTACCGCATCCTTCTCATTATTAGTTTATTGATTGTTCATTGACCAGCCCCCTTCAAATCGTATTAACCACCCTCTGCCACTTGAGATTAGAGGAGTTTAAAAAGCACCTTTCATTATTCCAGCCACCACGGCGAGTTCAGGCTTGGTGGCTTAATGCTCGCTCTAATGGGGCAGCGAAGAGAGGGGCCACGGTCCCTGCCTAGTGCATTAATAGCTCAAAGGGGGCTAATACAGAAAATTAGCCTTAAACGAGCTCTGGAGATCTCCAAATGAAAGAGCCATTTATCACGCTGGCTACCTTCACTCCACTCGTTTGCTCTCTCTACTGGGAACAACTCATTTCCTCTTAACTAAATTACTTCAGAAATGTCAAGTAAGCTCTGATAGCAAACATAACAAGGGACTGTGTGTACGTGATCTGCTGTGCGGGATCGATACGCGAAATAAATCGATACCCGTCTATCAATCCCTCTATAATTTCCTTAATATTTTGGGCAACCTTGTTGCACAGAGAGATAATTCCCTCTGCAGGTCTCACAGACCATGAAGAAACAGGCACAGTCTGGCTTACACGATTAAGTTTAGACTTCAAGTTCGCATCATACTTTTTCTCTACGTTGTAATTAAAACATTTTAAGAAATAAAGTGGGGCTTGATGAATAGATACACTCCAATCCTCTCCTAGCAAATATGTAGCACAGGGAGTGCTCTACTGCACAGCAATCAGGCAATATCTGTCTATCTCTCTATCTATCTATCCATCCATCCATCCACCCACCCACCTATCCATCTATCTGTCCATCCATCCACCTATCCATCTATCTATTTATCTATCCATCTATCTACCCATCCATCTATCCATCCATCCACCTATCCATCTATCTATTTATCTATCTATCCATCTACCCATCCATCTATCCCTCTATCCATCCAACTATCGATGCCATCCGCCTGTCACAGCAACTTCCAGAGTTTGAATAACTTGTTCTCACTTTAAATTACACCCTCACGGTTGCAAACTGCAGGGAGCAAAGCGATATCCATGCTGAGCCCTCTCTGTGCTGCTCCTTCTCTCGTTCTGATCACATATTGTCCCCCAGAAATGTGCCCCGCTATTTATTACCAGTTTCTCTCCCTCCGCACCCAGGAAATTCCCTGTGCAAGAAAAAAAAAAAAAAGAAACTGAGCTCACAATGTCCCTTTCATGCTGGAAAGTTTCTTAGAGCTCAGCGTTACTTCCAAGGAAGAAAACCCTCCTCCAGCGACTTTAAAACAGCCGCAGACGGATCTCGGGATCTTTTTGGGTAAGCTAATTTCCAAAGTGCATGCGTGTCCTGTTCATCACGGATGATAACCCCGAGAGGTCTCTCCCGGGGCGCTGCGATGCCCAATGAGCGCATCTCCTCCTCTCCCCAACGCGCACAGTTGTCAATATTCACATTTCGGTGCTACCCGCTCTCTCACGGCTCCGCTCAGCGCGCACATCAAATATCTCTGCCCTCCTCCTCCTCTGGGGGAGGAAGAGACGCAGGCAGAGGGGGGGAGGAGAGGATTTGGGGCTGGGAGAGCAACAGAAACGTTCTGAGAAAAAAAAAACCCCACATTCCCATAAGGGAAAAGAGGAGCACGGAGCCACCTTAGAAAGGAGTCTCTCCACCACAAATCAAGCACCAATTAATCAAATACACCCGAGAGGAAACATCGTGTATGAGGTGTCAAGCGGGGGTGGAGAGGGGAGGGGAGAGAGGAGAAAAATACAATCAAAAATACAGCTAAACGCCATCAGGTTACGGGGCCCGAGCTCAAAATCTACTCAGCCTTCCAACTGAATCAAAACAGGAAAAGCAACTTTTTCTTTTTTTTTTTTTTTTTTTAGCAGGTATGATTTTTCCGTTTCTCAGAAACACCTTCGACTTTCCGCCTCGTGCTCAGAAAAGCTGCTGCTCGGGTCCCCGAACATTCACCGCCCTCCCTCAAACAAGCAGCACCCGATCGTGGGGGTGAAAGAGGGACTGTACGCGAGGATTTAAATTAAAAGACAATAAATACACGGGAGGAACTCCTGCCGCCTCGAACACATTTTAAATAAACACCTTCCCTGTTATTTTGCTTTACGCTCTGAAAGATCATCCCTATTAAAGCGTTTGTGAGCGTTTGACAAATAATAAGGTCCCGGAGATAAGTGCCGCTGATAGTTAAGCATAAGGGACAGCATTTCCAAGCCTCGTCTCTGGTGCTTAAAATTGAATCTAGAAATAGAAACTCCTTAGATAATTAAAGATAGCTTCCCCTCCATTTGCAGCGTGTGATCTGTTTAATGTCTATCAGCAGAACACACCAGCAATCGCCCAGCATCTTCGAGGGGCTGTCAGAGAAACGCAAAAAAATTAAGCAGCTGCAATACGCCCGAAATGAGTTATTGTAATTACATTTAATTAGTTTAATTAGTTAATTATTTTGCTTACAGCTGTACGAGAGACTGCAAACATTTGTTAATATCACATTCCCTGAAACAGTATGGGGTGATGCTGCAGTTACACTAAATCATGCGCGCGTATGCAGGGAGGTTTAAAAAATGGGGAAGGGGGGACTCTGAGAGGAAGGGGGGAAGGGGGTCGGGGCTGCCTTTCTTTCCACAGGCAGTTCTTCCTCTCCCCTTCATGTTCGATTCGCCTGGGAAACGCGTTTTAAGCCCCGAGGGGAAGCATCCCCCTTCCCCCACTCAAACCAAGGGGTCCCCATCGAGGACCACGAGGGGGAAAGAGGAGGGGACGGTGGAAGCTGCATCTGAGCACGGGGTGAGCCATGAGAGAGCGTGTGTGTAATTAAACCCTTCGAAGGACGGGGGAGGGGGAAATGGGCGCTCTTCCTTCCACATCCCTCTCCTTTTCCCTTCCCTCTATCTGCCGATCCAATCAGCTGCTCATCCTGCTGCCACGAGTGACTCCTTCCCGGATAAATTCATCGCCCCAAAGTAAAAATATATATCATGAAGATATTGCCACGCAGTAAAAGTTTGTCTAGCTTGTTGGAATAATCCATACCTTTTTTAATGACAGACTGGTCCAATAAGTTCATACCGCTGTTATTGGCATCTTCAACTGACTGTGGATATAAAAACATCACTATTCAAATTGACTGGATATTAAAGAATCGCGTACATAAATCATGTCATCCCAAACTGGAGTTTCTGTTATTTCCATTTATATTAATTCACTGAGGGAGGGGGGATTTATTACTATTATATCTATTATTATTCTGCAAAATAGACAAGGAAATGAAATTCTTACAAATTATAAGGTCTTCTAATAATAAAAAAAAAGAGGTGTGAAACATATGGGGTTGCAATACTGGTTTTGTCATCTTATAAAACATAGATACAGCATAGACTTTTTTGCATTCGATAAAGCCCTATATTTCTTCCTTTGGAAATCTGGCAATTTGGCAACATCTGCAAGATCTATTGCACGACATAAATGAACACGATTAAGGACAATTTAAATACTTAAATTCTCCCTCCCCTTCTCTCTCCCTCCTTCCCCTCCCCCCCTTCTTTTTTTTTTTTTGTTTGTTTGTTTAACCCTCCTACATCTTAATAATTCAAGGACCATTTACTTTTTATATATAATAGTTTACGTTATGGACTTTTAATTAAAGCCTGAGCAATCCGGAGCACAGCACAAAACCCACATGGTGTAGGGTGCAAGCAGAAAGAGATTTACAGCTCCCGAGGTCGCTTCTACCTCCTGGATCAGTGGGGACGGGGAGCAGGGATGCTCATTATCAAAACTATGAACTATCAAACCGATGGCTTAGGAAAACCCTCCCTATTTCCTCTCCAAAGCCTTTCCCTCCCTCTTTTTTTTCCCCCTCCATGTCCTTTCTTTCCAGCCCGCACACCTGTTATTGCGGAATTAACTTCTTCAGCAGGGAAGAGAACAAAGACGGGCACAGAGGGCAGAGAAAACGTTGGGTTTGGTTTCCCAGCGCCAAAGTGGGATGTACAGGAGACAAACAAACCAAAAGTACCGCTGAGGGCACAGCAGAACCGTCTCCCAAAGAGAGGAGGTGCCATAAGAGCAATTGATTGCAGAATCGCGACAGGCTCCGTGTCAGGATAAATTCAGGGTTTCAGAGAGAGGGAGGACCTGCGGGTTTCTTGGGTTTATTATTTGATTTTTCTCGTCACTAAGTAGATTTGGGGGGGGTTCCGGGTTTTAACATTATTTTTTCTCTGATAAAGGAAACACCTTTACAGCAAAGCAATGATTTTCTTGCCTGTTCTAACTCCATCTGTGCTGCACAGAGAGGCTGAGCTTATCCAGCCCTCATCTCCATCTCTCTTTGCTCAGCAGAGGCGTTCGAGATGGAATATGGTTTGATGGTCTCACAGGTCTTTTCCAATCAAGGAATTCTATGGTTCTATGATTTGGGAGAGAACTACACCTTCTCAAATTGGGACGCAACAACACTTTCTGTGAGATCTCCCCTTTCATTTTCCCTGAACCCACGCTGGAAGGAGCGCTCTGTGGCTCCTTCTGCTGCGTGTGTGTGTGCGGCTGGGTCTCTCCCTCCTAATCAATAGGCTGCGTACCTAAAGGGCACAAAATTAAATTACAGAGCCTTCCCTCCTCTTCCTCAGCGGCTCACAGAGAGTGATGCTGAGCACAGCCCGCAACCTGCGATGCTCCTGGCTGGCACAGAACCCGAGCTAAATACCTATCGCCATCTTCCCTTTGCTGTTTCTTCTCTTTGCTGCTTCTTCCCTTTGCTGCTTCTTTTTTTCCCCTCCTTATCTCACCTTATCTCTGGAGCGGAGGGCTGCGCGCTCGCTTTATGTGCGTGCGCGCACCCCGCTCGCTCCATCAGCAACGTGGGTTAGTTGTTGTAGTTAATGAGAAGACTCCTGTCTGATTTTCTATCTAATTACGCCCTCCTGCTGGGTTTTTGTACAGGATATTCGCTCAGCATGCTGGCAGTTAATAGTCACAGAGAGGATCGTAAAGATTTAATTAGGACTGCATGCGGAAACGTGGAAAAACAACTCAGACTTTTAATTACTAGACTTCTTTAGTTAAAAGTGATACCAGGGGTTACTTTATAAGAGACTTGGGTGTTTTGGTGTAACTTAACTTTCCGTGCCTCTAGGTAGCTCATAGGAGAGGGGATGGCAGTGAGAGTGAGGAGGAGGAGTGTTTGCAGGGAGGGGAAAGGTGATGAGCTTCCAGACATACTTAGAAAATCTGGAGAGTAAGATTCCCCTCCCTCTCCTCCTCCAATAATCTGATAGCTCGGAGTTTCCTGAACACCATAAATACAACTTATTCAACAGCTGCGGATCATCCGAGGAAAAAAAACACCCCGAAGACTGATCTTTTTGTTTTCCTTTAGAGAATCTGGATTTCCCCCTGTATATTCTCTTTATCCTCTCTTTTAGCAGCAAAACTCCGCTTTCGCCTAGCCAGCGAGGAGGAAAAAAAAGAAACCCTGGAGACGCAAGGGTGGTTTTCAGAGCCCCTATTAGAAGATGCAAATTTGTTTTCAATAGCTGGGTCTCGGCTTCTCTGTTCCCTGTCTGAGGGCTGTAAATCGCAGATTGAAAATTCCTCTCGAAAGGGGCGGTAATAGGGATACAACCCGTCCTGTTTACAATAACAGAGCGCTATCGTGTTACAATCACTTAATTCTACCCCTGGACAATGGCTCACACATGGTCTGGGTTTGGTGTTTATAAAATAACCGCTGTTTCTCTCTGTCACGCACTCTTTTCCTCTGCCTCGTTCTCCCTGGTCAGCCCAGACCCTTCTCACGGCATAGATGAGACACACATCTTTTTTCTTTTTTTTCCCCAACTGTATCCCTAGACATCAGTTCAACTTTCTGGACTGCTAAAAACAAACAAATAAATAGGGAAAAAACAACCCCAACCTTATTTAAGACCCTTCCTGGAAATTCTCCCTAGCGTTGGGGGATAATATGTCTCCGAAATAGGAATCCTGGAAGCCAGAGGGGATTCCTTGAATCCAGGCTAAACCCATATTAAAAATCAGGGTGGAAAACTGCCCAACTTCATCTGTCTTTAGGGAGGGGGCAAGAACAGAAAAAAAGCTGGGCTGCTTTGCCTCCTGCCTGTGCTAACTTGCAGTTGGACACTTCTTCCTTCACGTGTTTCTCCCTGGGACACCCTCCTCTCCCTCTTCTCCTCCTCCCCCAGCCTTGAGACCAGCCCCCCCGCCGCCTCAGCCCCCCAAACCGAGAACCTCAGCCCAGCTGGTTCGCAGCATCCTCTGCCCTGGCCCATCCCCATCCCCATCCCATCTCGGGTGCGGGGAGGTGCCCTGCCCGCAGAAGGAAAAGGAAAAGGGAAGAAGAGCAGCTTAATTTGAGCTGAGAAGGACTTCTCCTTCTCTCTTCTTTCTCCTTCTTTCTCTTTTTCTCTCTTTCTCCCTCCCTCCTCCCTGCTTTTCTTTTTTACTTCTATCTCCCTTCTCTTTTTCCACCTTTTCTTCTCTTTTTTTTTCCCTCTCTAGCTTTTCTACTTTGTCTTTCGCTTTCTTTTCGTTCTTTTTCGTCTTTTTTTTTTCTTTTTATCCCTTTCCTCTTCTCTCTTTCTCTCTTTCTCACAAGAGCGAACAACCGGCAGCTTTTCTTTGGGGAAAGTGTAATTACCAAAGCACAAACTGTACTTAACGACTGTGGGTTGCGGAGAGAAAGAGGGAGAGCGATCCCCTTCCTGCACTCACAGAGGTAAAACTCGCCTCGACCTGCAAGCCGGTTTCTCTGAGCCAGGAATGCGAGACGTGGGGGTCAGGGGCTGCCCCCGGCTCTCAAAACCAGCTGGGAAACCCGCAGAAACCAGCGACCCGGCGGCCACTGAGCAGAGGCCAATCCAGCCAGGAAAAAAAGAAAAAAACCCCAAAACCTTTCTATTTCCAAAATAACTCGCCCCAGAGAAGCCCGGAGCTTTGCCTCCAGGCGATGCGATACAGCCCCTCTGCTTCCCTGCTGCCCATTCCTGTAATGATCAGCAGGACCCTTTTTCGTGCCTTTTTTTTTTTTTTCCCTTCTCAGCCTCCTCTTTTCGCCTTTCTTTTTCCACTTCTGCAACTTTGAAATCCGTATCATCTATTCCTCTAGTTCTTTATTTGTCCCACATATAAATAAATTATATATATATATATAAAAATTATACAGGTGACATATAAACTTGGGGGTGGGGAAGGGAGAGAGGGGATGGGGGAGAACCCCAAATCCCGGCTGGTAAAACCTGATTTGAGACCCTGGAGGCTTCATGCCCACTCGGGGTCCCCCATCAGGCCCTGCTCCTCTCTGGGGAGTTGGGGGGAGCCACCCCAGCACCGAGGCTCTTCAGGGCCTCTCTGGTTTTGGGGAGCAGCACGTGGTGAGGGTTTTGGAGGGATGGAAGGAAGCTGGGAAACACCGTGCTCCGAGCTCGGTGAAACTCCTTTGTTATCCAGAAGAGGGAATAAAACTCTTTTAAATCTGTGCTAGGCTATGCTGATAACGAAGGGGAGGGGGTGGCTTGCTCCTGGTCACCGGTTATTGCTTTTTGGTGTGGGCTTTGTTTATATTTTCCCTCCCTCCCGGATGGAAAATGCAATAATTTGACAGTTTCATCAAAATCCCTGAACTGCAGGAAATTGGCTGGGGGGTGGGAGGAGGAGAGAAAGCCGAAATTGCATGGGAAATAACTGGAATTCGAAAAGCCGGGCTTAAACTGTGCATGTTTTGGAGACCGCTCCTCGAATCCTGCGTTCAGTTCTGGGCCCCTCACCACAAGAAGGATGTTGAGGCTCTGGAGCGAGTCCAGAGAAGAGCAACAAAGCTGGGGAAGGGGCTGGAGAACAAGAGGAGCGGCTGAGAGAGCTGGGGGTGTTTAGCCTGGAGAAGAGGAGGCTGAGGGGAGACCTCATTGCTCTCTACAACTACCTAAGAGAAAATTGTGGAGAGGAGGGAGCTGGGCTCTTCTCCCAAGTGACAGGGGACAGGACAAGAGGGAATGGCCTCAAGCTCCACCAGGGGAGGTTCAGGCTGGACATTAGGAAAAAATTTTTCACAGAAAGGGTCATTGGGCACTGGAACAGGGAGGTGGTTGAGTCACCTTCCCTGGAGGGGTTTGAGGCACGGGTGGACGAGGTGCTGAGGAACATGGTTTAGTGTTTGATAGGAATGTTTGGACTCGATGATCCTGTGGGTCTCTTCCAACCTGGTTATTCTATGATTCTGTGATTCTATGATTCTGTTTAGAGCGCTGCGCCTGCCTCCCTGCCACGAGGAGGGCTCCCAGGGCAGGGCAGTGGGTGGCAGCGAGGGAGGGGGGAAAGGAGGAGGCGAGGGAAGGGTGGGAGCATCCTCGGGGGGGTGTGGGGGGGGGTTGGTGGGGCAGAAGCGGCGCCTTACCTGTACCTCCTCCATGCCCGGGTGGCCGATGCCGTGCAGGGCCAGCCCGTCCCCCATGCCGGCGTCCAGCCCATGGTGCGCGGAGTGCAGGAGCACGTCGGGCCTCCTCACCGAGTGGTACTCGCGGCGGGGGTCGAGCCCCGAGAGCTGCGGGAGGGCGGCGCGGGGCTGCGGCAGCAGCGCCCCCGGCTCGGCCCCCACGTCCTGGCGCTGGCGCTGCCCCCACGGGTGCTGCTGCGGCTGGTGCAGCGCGTTCAGCGCGTAGGGGTCGTTGACGTGCGGGTAGGGGTCCTGGCCCTGGTGGTACGGGAGCGGCTGGTAGGGGGGGGGGAAGTACGGCGGCTGGAAGTCCGAGGACGGCGTGTGGGACAGCGGGGGGGCGCTGGAGTAGGGGCCCTGCGACACCGAGCCCAGCTGGGACAGCCGCGAGCTGTGCCCGGGGACCCCGTCGTGCCGGTCCTGCGGGGCAAGCACAGCGACAGCCTCTTTCAGCACAAAGAACAAGCCCGAGGAAGGCAACCCCCGCCTAAAATTAAACAAAAAACGCGCACAGCTGCACCCTAAGGCTTTTCTAAACCTTCCCCCCCCGCTGAAGGTTACAAACTTCCAGCTTTTCGCACCCACAGCGTGTCTGTCCCCAATAAGCATCGAGGGGGACGAGGGAGAAATGCTAAATGTCAGCGTTAAAAATGCAGGATTGGAGCTCCGTGCGCCTGCGACCCCTGACTCCGCTCCAACAAAGCCATTCCCCTTCCCCCAAATAAAATAAAAATTTAAAAAAAAAATATTCAGTCCTCTAACGCCATTCCCCCCTCCCCCAAATAAAACAAAAAGTAAAAAAAAATATATTCAGTCCACTAACGCACTCCCCCCTCCCCCAAATAAAACAAAAAATAAAATAAAAAAAAATTCAGTCCACTAACGCACTTCCCCCTCCCCCAAATAAAACAAACAAAAAAAAATTCAGTCCAGTAACGCGATTCCCCCTCCCCCAAACAAAATCAAAAATAATAAAAAAAAATTCAGTCCACTAACGCCATTCCCCCTCCCCCAAATAAAACAAAAAGTAAAAAAAATATTAAAAATATTCAGTCCACTAACGCGATTCCCCCTCCCTCAAATAAAACAAAAAGTGAAAAAGAAAAAATCATAAATAAAGAGAAATTAAGAACGCCCAAATCCCTCCAAACACACACCGCCCCCTTTCCTTGTCCTGCCTAAAGTTTCCAAGCGTCTGTTTGTTCCCTCCGCTGAAGTCCTGAAAGTTAAAAATCACCAACGCGTCTTGAGGTGGAAAAGAGCGAAAGGAAAGTTGCACTTCTCGGAGGAGCCCGAGGTAAGAAGTTGTCTGAGAAAGGACTTGGGAAAAAAAAAAAAAAGAAAACCCAAACTCAAAATAAAAATCGCGGGAGCTCTTTGTATAAAGAGCCTGCCCCTAAAAAAAAATTTAAAAAATTAAAAATAAATCAAATAAAGTAAAAATGAAACCTCTGTATCGAACAAATCCAGCCGCTATGATTTCTGCTGCAACTTCCAGTGCCTTTTGTCTCCTTTCCCAATATTATATTCCGGAGAGTGGGGTGGGGGTTAATTGTAATGAAAAGTCTTTGGGGTGTGCAGGGGGCGCTGGGGGGGGGGGAGGGGGGGAGTGTGGAGGCTTCAGAGAAAAAGGTAGGAGAGGAGTTTCGTCCAACTCCATCGCGCCGAAGCTGCGAGGCTAAAAGTAAACAAGAAAAATATCTGTTCCACAAAGTGCAGCTCAACCCCCCACAAGCGGTGGCTCACATCGTTTATATATTAAAAAAAAAAAAGGGGGGGGGGGGAAAGTTGATTTTTTTCCCCCTGCTCTCCCCCCAAGCTCCCCTCGCTCAAATCGAGAACACACAATGCAAAAAGGGAGAAGCAGCTGCAAGCCTCCTCCAATTATTGTGCTAAATTACCAAGCCAAAGGCGTTTAAAAAGAGAGAGAGAGGGAGAGAGAGAGACAACAGATCGAGAGAGAGAACATGCAATTCTAGTACAACATGGATCCGAACTCACCATGGCGGAATAGGTGTGGACTAACATCTGGAAATAAAAAAAGTCTTGTAATAGCTAAAAATAAAAGAATGGTGCTAATACTAATAATTGGAGGGAAAAATATCAAGGAGATCTGCAAAGGGGCGTGTTGGACACAGAACAGCTTGAGGTATTTCGAAGTCTATCCATCAAAAAAAAAAAAAAGACAAAAAAAAAAAAACAGACAAAAAAAAAAAAAAACACGATGCCCCCAAACCCGAGCCTGGAAACCTCTCTCTGCACACAGGAGCCACCCCTCCCTCTCGGGGGCTGCTTTTTTTCTCCCCCCCCCGCTTTTTTTCTTTTTTTTTTTTCCTTTGAGCTCCCAAATCCAATCCTCTTCAACCCAAGGCTGGGCTCAGACTGCTCCGCTACCCCTTCCTCCCTTTCCTTCCCTACGCCGCCTCATAATAATTGATATTCATGACTATTAATATTACACGACTACTTTAAAGGGAGAATGCAGGACCAAATGGAGCGTGAAGCTGGCAGCAGCTCGAGAGCTCCCCTACTATTGTAAATGACGTTCATTCAGTGGAGAATTACTCGATGTAATCAGACGAGGGGGGCTGGCAGGGGCAGAGTTTGGGGAGAGAGGGGAAAAAGTTTAGCAAAGAGGAGGCATAACTTCAATTAACTCGAGCGGAGGAAGGTGGGGAAAGTAGACGCTGCTGAGCTGGAGCGAGGAAGTGAGATGCAGCGATGCTAGAGGCGAAGAGAAAACAGATTTCCTTTTTTTTTTTTTTTTTAACATTTAATTATACATTCCTAATACAAGGAAATGATTGCCTTTGGTGCTTTTGTTCTTCTATATATTTTTTTAACAAATAATGAGGAAAAAAGAGGCTTTTCTACTCCTTTCCTATATATATATGTATATTTTTTTTAAAGAAATGTGCAGTCACTATAATATTTAGAGCGGAGATTAAGCCATTCTGGTGCACGTTACAGACCGTGTTTATTCGCAAAAGCCAAATAAATACTGGAATCTGCATTAAGTTGGGCTTCACTTTTTTTTTCCTGACCCCTGTTCCTCCCGCCCGGTAGGAAGAAAAAAAAAAAAGTATATATATCTCCCGATTTTCACCCAAATGTGAAATGTACGCAGTGAATTTTAAAGGAGAGTAAATTTATAGTTTCGGGGCAAAGCCGGGGGCGATTTAAAACCTTTTTGATGTCGCAGGAACCCGTTCAACTGGACTGTCTGCCATTTCTGTTAAAGTTCAACTTACGTTCCTTCCTAAATAGACTCACGCTCCCCCCGCAGCCCCCCCCGCGCCTACACACACACACACACTTTTGTTTTAAGAACAGATTCGGTTTAAGCGGCTGAGACGCCCCTTGTTGTTAATTATAAATCGGAAAGAAGAGAGGGAAACACTTTTTAAAAAAAAAAAAAAAAAAGATAAACGTAGAGGGCTTCAGCTCTCACAAAACACCCCACAACGGGGTTGTTTTCTTCGTTTTTAAGGCTCCAGCGCCTCGGGGCGCCCCCCCAGCCGCGGTGCCCCCGGTCCCAGCCGCTCCCCCGGCTCGAAAACCCGTTGGAGAAGGGGGGAAAAGCCCCGTCCCCGGCAGCCCAGGGGCTTTGTCGCCGGCTGCCGCGGGCACAGACAATGCCGGGCTGCGGACGGACCGACGGACGGACGGACAGGCGCCCCCGCTCTGCCCTCGCTCGGCCCCGCTCCCCGCTGGCCCCGGGATGCGCTCCCTGACCGCTTCCCACACCCCGACCGGTCCCCATCCCGCTTCCCTGACCGCTTCCCAGCCCCGTCCCAGCCCTGCTCGCTCCCCTGCCGGCTTTGCAGCTCCTGACCGGTCCCCATCCCGCTTCCCAACCCGGTTCCCAGCCCCTGCCCGGTCCCCATCCCACCTGGCAGGCTGGTACCCAGCCCCTGACCGGTACCGAGACCGGTACCCAGACCCCGCCCGGCCCCCATCTCGCTTCTCAGCCCCGTTCCCAGCCCTTGCCCGGTCCCCAACGCACTTACCAGCCCTTGCTCGATCCCCTGCCCGGTCCTCATCCCCCTTCCCATCCTGGTTCCCAGGCTTTACCCTTTCCCCACACCACTCTCCATCCCCTGCCCGGTCCCCATCGCACTTCCCAGCCCGGTATCCAGCCCCTACCCGGTTCCCATCTCATTTCCCAGCTCGGTACCCAGCTCCTGCCCTGTTCCTATCTCCCAACCCGGTCCCCATCCCTATTTCCCAGCCCGGTCCCCATCCCATTTCCCAGCTCGGTCCCTATCTCATTTCCCAGCCGGTTCCCAGCCCCTGCCCTGCCGCCTCCTCGCGCTCAGCCCTGCGCACACTGCGCCCTTCTGGATATCCCCCCCGCGCCTCTATCTCCGTGAAAAACGCCTCCTCCAAATTAAAAAAAAAATTAAAAAAAATAACTGTAATTTTGCAAAACTCCCTTTTTTAAATTTTTTTTTTTTTTTTACGCATCCTTTTCCCCATTTCGGAGCAAACCCAGCCCGTGGTTAACTTACAAGAAACGCATTCGCAGAGCCCGTTTGGGAAAGATCCGGGTGAGGAAACCGTGCAAAATTAAGAAAGGTTTCGCCATGTTTGAGCTAGGATTTTTTTTTTCCCCCTCTTGGTCTGCATTTCTGACCTCGAAAATAACGCGGGTGTCTGGATAAAGCCCCCAACTTTTCGTGCCGGCGCTGTGTGCGGAGCTGCCTCTGGATGTCTCGGTTCGGGTGTGTTTGTGCTCGCAAACGTGCGAGAATGTACGTGCCGCTTAATTAAAGCGAGTTTATGCGCACAGACACAGCTCATCTAGCGGTATACGGGGATAAAAAAATCGTAAAGAACGTTTCCCATTGTGAAAACAAGAAAAAGGGAAAAGAAATCCAAATTCATCTTGAGCTTAGCTTGGAATTGCAAAATAAAAAGAGAAAAGAAAGAAATATATCCAGTCCCTGAACACCGGATTGTGTTTCTCTTCTATTTTCGGCTTTTTTTTTTTCTCTACATTTGTCCCTATTTAATCGAATTATATTTAATTCGAGGTCTAAACAATCCAACTCTTGCCTTTAAGTTGCCTCATTCCAACCCCCAGATCATTTCTTTGATGTTTCAAATCGCATCAAACAGCTTTTCCATGAAAAAAAAAAAAAAGTTTAGGACTTGGCATGCTGAATACAAATATGCAAATAAATAGCTTTTAAGCATTTACTCTCGGTTTCGCATCTCTGTGTTTGTGTGTGTTGGTGTGTGGGTCTCTATCTGCCTGTGTGTATATGCAGAGATAAATATGGATTATATAGTCCTGCCTGTGTCTATAGTCTAGATGTATATTTAAATATAGCTATACTGTCTTACTCATATGCATATGATGTACTCACCTCGTAGATATCTTCATACTTGACATTTTCGACCAGTTTCCAGAGCATGATGGCAGGCTGCTCTCTAGGAGGTGAGTGCATTCATGTGAAGAGCAGATGTCTGGATTCTCAGTACTTCTCTGTCTGTAATGATCCATCTATAATTGGAAATGGGGGACAGACACCAAATCCGACGTTCCTCTTCCATCGCAACTTATATCTGCTGTCTGAAACAATAGGCTGCAGCAGTCTACCTCAGCCGGGGAGTAAAAAACATTATCTGTTACACAGTTACATATATCTACAGACATATATGTGACTATATATACATATACATGCAGATAGAGACTTATATGCAGGCGTATGAAGATATTCACATATACCAAGTGCCACACGCACAGACATACATATACATGCACATAGACACATATATCTCTGAACAGATAACTTTCCCCATGTACAGACGTACCTAAAATGACACATTTAGAGGCGTAAATTCTATATATTCTTGCATATGTAGGCACATGTCCACTGCGCATTACATATGCATGGATACATACAAACCTGATTTGTATAGGAGTGGATATAAACGCGTGTTTGTGTATGTATTTAAGCATCTACACAGATATACAGCGATCAAATAGACACATTACAGAGCGCACACAGCCACTATTTTAGCAGACGGATAGATAGGCAGAATGGAGAAATTAATGAACATGTTTTCGATCCTATTTATATTAAAATAAAGGATAGGTCGCCTCTGCACTAGACGATTCATCATCTACAACGAGATATTACGCTTTTCCCCACACGCGATACCCTTTTATTCACACGTCCAGAAACGATCCTCTCCGATGCAGTAAAAGCACCAAAGCAGCGTCTCACCGAGCACATTCAGGCAAATCTAAAAGGGGTAAATTTAGATCAGTGATTTCCTTTTGAAAGCCGCGCACCTCAGGCTCGGGCTGTGTATTTTATAACTTGAAAACACTTTCTCTGGGAAGAAAAAAAAAAAAAAAAAGAAAGGGGGAGTTTAGCAAAACCTTCTCTGCCCGCATTTGAATAGCGATTAGCTACTTTCTGAAAACGATTAAAACCAGAGTTGGACCGCGCGTTTCCCGGGTAGCTCTCGGTTTGGAAGGGGAGAGGAGGAGTTGGACCATTTTTAACCTTTATTTATTTTTTTTTTTATTCCCCCAGGCAAACCTTCCCTGCATTGTCCGGTTTTTTAACGCGCTGTACAGCAAAGAGGCGACCGATTCTGCAGGCGAGAGGAGCCCATCTCGCCTTTGGAAGGAAATAATCGAGCTTTGCAGGGGGCTGGTGCACCAGGAGGGGCGGGGGGTGAGGAAAAAAGACTGAGAGAGGGAAGGTGTTTCTAAATTCAAGGTCCTGTCTCTGGAAATTTCAAGCTCTGTCTACAAGGTTCCTACAAATCTTTGTTATTCTGCATGGGATCCTGTGGGAAAGTGCATTGTGTCCTTTGTACTTTCAAAGGTCCTACAGGTAAAGACGCTTTTATATCTGTGTAATCTCGAAAATGAAAAGAACTTCATCAGGAGACTCTTCTGCCGGTGGTTGGCTGGCTGGTGGGAAGGGTGGGCTTTTCTTTTTTTTTTTTTTCTTCGTTTTGGCCTCGAATTAAAGCAGAAAGTATAAATTCATCCCCTTCTCCCTCATGCTCTCCAGCCTCCCCCTCCTCCCTCCCTGTTTCTAAGCGAACATCTTCTTCTAAAAACTCAACCCTCAAAAGGCAAGAGGCAAATATCAGCCAGGAATTGTAACAGGAGCTGGACAACCGCTTGGCTGGGAGCTGTTAGAGCAGAGAGGAGGTTTCTCTCCCTCTGCTCAGAGGAGGAGGAGAAAAGGGCACATCCTCGAGTGGGCTGGACAGACCGTTTGCACTGGAAGCACTAGTGTAAAACACGCTAAAAGAGGAGAAAAGGTGCAGCTGTTCGCATGTGGATGCGCAGAGACACCCCTGCAGGGGGATGGTCCCCTAGGAGGATGCCGGGCTCCTACAGGCACCCTTGGCCATCACTCCTGCTAAATTCTTTGAGCCCTGTCCTGGCAGGCTGGGGCAGAGCCATCCTCCTTTGTGACAGATAACGCTTTAATTCAGTGTGGTACCCGGACTCAAACACTCTCTACGTGCTGGGGGAAGGGAGAGGCGGGGAGAGGAAAAAGAGGAGCTCAGATAAATGTGAGGAGCGCTGTCTCTCTGCTATCAGGATGGCAGGGACAGCAAAACACTGTTTTTCAAGTCCCACTCTTATCACGTTGAGCTTGCACTTGCAGAACATGACAAATGTGTCTCAAGCGGTTGTTTAGAAAATTCAGCTGAACAGAGATTCTTCGCATTTTTGGTGCTTGTTTTGCACCCCCACGCCCCCCGAGCGGTTTCAGTCGGTGAAAACTTGCACCAATTTATCCCCAAAATGTGCATTAACCCCCGTGACGCGCTCAGAACTGACCATTACAAGCGAGACTTCCAAACCTAACCAAACCCCCTGGCAGACGGGGTGGAACAAGGTGCAATTTGGCAATTTTTTGGGGTGCTTTTGCAGCCCCTTCGAAGGAAAACCTTGTTGTTTTTTTTTCCCAGCGCCGAGCTGGGCAGGGGCACAGCAAAGAGTTGTTTTATACTTTCTTTTTGGCATTTAAAAACCCAAAAATAAATAAAAAGTGTAGGTTTGCATGCAGCCCCGGCTGTGCCGGAGGAGGCTCCCCCCGACCCGGCGTTGAGCGGGGCGGCGGCGCCCTCTGATGGGAGATTCCATCCTACAGCAGCTCCTGCCCAAAGATGCTGCTCCCCCCTGCTCCTGCCCCCAGACCGGGTTCCCAAACATAGAATCATAGAATCACCAGGTTGGAAGAGACCCACAGGATCATCGAGTCCAACCATTCCTATCAAACACTAACCCATGTCCCTCAGCACCTCATCCACCCGTCCCTTAAACCCCTCCAGGGAAGGTGACTCAACCCCCTCCCTGGGCAGCCTCTGCCAGGGACCAATGACCCTTTCTGTGAAAAATTTTTTCCTAATGTCCAGCCTGAACCTGCCCTCGTGGAGCTTGAGGCCATTCCCTCTTGTCCTGTCCCCTGTCACTTGGGAGAAGAGCCCAGCTCCCTCCTCTCCACAACCTCCTTTCAGGTAGTTGTAGAGAGCAATGAGGTCTCCCCTCAGCCTCCTCTTCTCCAGGATAAACACCCCCAGCTCTCTCAGCCGTTCCTCATAAAGCCTGTTCTCCAGGCCCCTCACCAGCTTTGTTGCTGGAAAGGGTGCTGAGAGAAGTGTTTTCTCCGTCAGGATAAACCCACAGGTTCCTATTTACACTGATTTTTTTTCTTAACAGACTACTCGGTGTTTCAGTCTCCACCTCACGTGGTTCAACCAGGCCACGTGTGCTGTTCTACAGCTGGGTTGGGGCAATCTGTGGTTTCAATACATGCTGGAGGATGATGTGATGGAGAGCAGCCCTGGGGAGAAGGACTTGGGGTGCAGGGGGATGAGAAGCTCGTCATGAGGGGCATGGTTTAGTGTTTGATAGGAATGGTTGGACTCGATGATCCAGTAGGTCTCTTCCAACCTGGTGATTCTATGATTCTATGAGCCAGCAACGTGCACTCGCAGCCCAGAAACCACCCGTGTTCTGGGCTGCATCAAAAGCAGCGCGGCCAGCAGGGAGGGAGGGGATCCTGCCCCTCTGTTCCTCTCTTGTGAGACCTCATCTGGAGTCCTGTGTTCAGTTCTGGAATCCCCAACATAAGAAGGAGATGGAACTTGGGGAATGGGTCCAGTGAAGGCCATGAAGATGGTGAGAGGGCTGGAGCCCCTCTACTACAAGAACAGGCTGAGAGAGTTGGGGTTGTTCAGCCTGGAGAAGAGAAAGCTCTGGGGACACCTTAGAGCAGCTTCCAGTACTGAAAGGGGCTCCAAAAAAGCTGGGGAGGGGGTTTTTACAAAGGCCTGGAGTGAGAGGATGAGGGGAGATGGCTATAAACTGGAAGAGGGGAAGATTTAGCTTAGACATTAGGAAGAAATCCTTCACCATGAGGGTGCTGAGGACCTGGCCCAGGTTGCCCAGGGAAGATGTGGCTGCCCCATCCCTGGAGATGTTCAGCGCCAGGTTGGATGGGGCTTGGAGCAGTATGATCCAGTGGGAGGTGTCCCTGACCATGGCAGAGGGTTGGAACTGGGTGGTGCCCTCCAGCCCAACCTATTCTATGATTCCATTGTAATTAGAATAAATCTTTCACCCACCAGTTTTAAATGCAGTGTGTCGCTGAGGTGAAATATCCAAATCATCTTAATGAGATGCACGTTAATAGCCCTGGGAGGAAGAGGACCTGCAACACTGTGATGGCCACTTTGGTGAGAAGTCAGGAAAAAAATCCATATTAATTCAAGAAGTGATGTTCCTCTCATTTAATAAAATATTTTGAGCATATAAATGTGTGTATATAAATACATAACTTTTATCCTGCACCTAGTCAAGGTCCTGGGCTTCCAACCTTTTAAATGCAGCGTACTTCTCTAATAAAGTGAATACCCCTTGATATTCAGTTCGCAGCAAACCTGTATTCTCGGCTGGAGTTTAAATTAAATCCGTTTATCTCGGCGCCCTCTGCTGCTCGCTGCAGGCTCTCGGGTTAAAGCAGGGTTCTGACGGTTCTAACTGAAAATTCGGTCTTTTTGAATGTTTTTTAGTACCCTTTCTTGCAAACTAGTTCTTTTTTTTTTTTTTTTGTCCTAGACTTTTATTTTCTATATGTTATTATGTGTATTTCAGGATTTTGTATTTTTTATTTAACAGTCTCTTTGCAATTTAATTCACAGGAGGAAAAAAATTTGTATGACATTGCAGGCATCTCAAACTGCAGCTTAAAATTTACTGCCCAATTATTCATTGATGTACAAAAAATCATTGATTTGTCATGCATTTTGTACCTTTTTTTTTATGAATAATGACAAGACTCATCTCAAAATAAAAACAACTTCTCATCTTTCTTTTTTTTTGCTGGTAAATCAAGTTTCCCTATTACATCTGCAGACATAACTAAGGGTTTTTTTTTCATAGCATCATAGAGTAGTTTGGGTTGGAAGGGGATTTTAAAGCCCATCCAGTCCAATTTCCCTGCAATGAACAGGGACATCTTCAACCAGATCAGGTTACTCAGAACCCCCGTCCAACTTGAACTTGAATGTTTCCAGGGATGGGGAGTCTGCTACCTTTTGGGCAACCTGTGCCAGTGTTTCATTGCCCTCATTTTAACAAGTTTCTTCCTTATATCTCGTCTGAATCTGTCTTCTTTCAGTTGAAAAGCATGACTCCTCATCCTATTGCTACAGGCCCTGCTAAAAAGTCTGTCCCCATCATCTGATGTTTTTCCAAAACCACCAGTGCTCATTCTTTGCAGAGGGTCATCACCATCCCCTCTCATTGCTACCTGCTCTTTTAGATGCCAGGAGTAGTTTAGAACAAGCCAGGAAATCTCACCTACACCTGCTGAGACCCCATGGATGACCCCAAATAGTTTAACATACTTAGTAACCCTGTAGGGAAAAACTTCAGGCTTTCCCATCAGTGGTGACCTCCCCGGGGCACCCTGTATCACAGCCTCTTTCAGGCTCTCCCCAAAGCCAGAATCAGGGTAAAGGGGTCACCAATGGACATCAGGACCCATCTCCCACTGCTCTGGCACTGTAAACACTCCCACTACTTGCAGACAGAGAGGACATGGCAGTAACTCAATCTGAGATGTCTTCCCTGGAAAGGTCTCTGAAACATCCTAATAACCATCGCAGGAGCAGACAGGCTAGAAATGGCTGGTGTGACCATTTCAACCATCAGGACTACCCACCTGTGAAAAGAAGAGACAGAAATATCTTTCTGAAGGCCTGGAGGGTCTTCCCAGTGATTTCTGACCTTTTGTACAAGAATCAGCAACAAATGATCAACCACAGAGTCATAGAACAGAAACCCCACCAGCTGGCTTTAAGACCATGTTTACAATGATATTGGGCAAACTCAGAGAATGTTTTGGACTCATTTTTGCTTTTAAGACCTGAGTCCCATTAGTAAATACTTTGTAGTAGGTTTGAAGATATTTAGTCAGTCTGTGGGAGGGCCCTGGACCTCCAGGCAGTGCGGTGAGGAGCCCCACCAAAAACCTAGATGCAGCTTTGACATCCCCTCTTCAGAACCATTTTGAACTGAACTCTTTGGAGCAGAGATGACAATCATATGTCCCAGGTTAAGAATGAAGAATGTTTCAGACCTTTTTTTCTCATATCACTGTCTCCTAATCTTTGTTTTGATCTGAAGTAGATGCTCGACTTAACACAAGGGTGGTGAACTTCATGTAATGCTTGTTTCCCTAAAGAATCATAGAATAGTTTGGGTTGGAAGGAACCTTAAAGATCACCTAGTTCCAACACTCCTGCTACGGGCAGGGACACCTCACTAGATCAGGCTGCTCCCAGCCCCATCCAACCTGGCCTTGGACACCTTCAGGGATGGGGCAGCCACAACTTAAAGAAGATTGTGCAAAGCCTTGCCCATGTCTTACTGACCTTTCTTATGAACTTGTGTTGCTCCACGTTACCGGCTCCTGTTTCCTTGCCTCGGGACTCAAAGCTCCCTTTGCTCTTTGAAGAGTGATCCCAGGTGCTAGCTCCATGGCTTTCCATGACTGACAGGAAAAGCAGGAGTTAGGTGATGCAATGGTAAACTGAAGGCTTTATGTATGATCTACCACTGGTAATTTATCCTTCTCAACACAAAGGGGTGTCTGGGGAGTTCTAAGAGCTGCTGTCACAACTGCAGTGTCATCCTTCTCCACACCACCCTTCTGAAAGTGAATTAATCCTTTCTAAAGCCACTTCCTCCTGGAATCCAAACAAAACACACAGTAAAGTCTCTAAACTTGTTTTCATAAAATTTTAAACTAAACACATAAGGATATCTTTGCTTTTCCTCAGCTGGGATATTGACATTTACATTTAGAAGTGGCTTGTTCATCTGAATAAAGCATATACTTTAATAAAGCCAATATTTTACTAAAGCAAAATTCTTTATTGTTCCCATTCTCAAGCCAAAGCCCCTGTACTTAAACAGAGTCACATCACCAAGGGCAGGGAAACTGCAGCTATTAAAGAGAGGTCTCAGTTTTACTGAATGTTTAATATGACGGAAAATTAAGTGATTCTATTCTGATTTGTTTAATTTACTTTAGCTCTGTTTATGTGGATACAGACAATACAAGCTGTATCTATGCAAGGGAATACACTCTTCACATTTTGGGTTATAGGCTGTAGAGAGACTCATCGGGTCAATGAGGTGCTCAGGGATCTGGTTTAGTCGCGGGCAGGTATGGTTGGACTCGATGATTTCAACGGGCTTTTCCAAACCAGCGATGCTGTAATCTGTGCTTAAGATACAGCATTTAAATCTTGTGGCAAGAGAGAGTTAATCAATTTTAAGGAAAGAGAGGAAAAATAAAGGCCTGTCCTGTTACCTGGTTTGAGAATTCTTTTTTCCCTCCAGTGTCACCCTCCCTCATTTTCTTTTTAATTCCTCCACTTTCTTAACTTGCTTTCTGGCAGTAGGCGCTCACATAACATGACCACAGGCAATGCTTTAGGGAGTTACAAAAATTCTGGGTACATGAAAGCAGACACAGCAAAGTCGGGGAAATGTATTTCAGGCTCCCAAAATTGCTCATAACACATCAGAGTCACAACATTCCCTGGACATTCCCCTTCAGTTTGCTCCCATGCTGCACCGTGGACATCAGGGACTTGAGCCCAAGTAGTTGTGGGGTCCTAAGTTAAAATTCTCATTAACTGTGGTTTTCAGGGAGCTAAAGTCACTCTCTTTCTCTCCTGTCCCCTTCCTTCTAGGCTGATAAATAAAACAATGACAAGGAACACTTCTGGAGACTCAATGTCCCTATTGCTCAGTGGTTCACAAGATCCTGGGGTGGTTTTGGCTCATGTCAGCGGTTTCTGGCAGCTCTGAGGCACAGTCGGAGGGTCAGCAAAGAACAGCCACTGTTTCCAGGAGTCAGATCAGATATGACCACTCTGGTTTAGAAATTGAGTTTAATAATATGGATACGAGCTCTTCTGTCCCACTTAGACTCACGGCAAACCGTTCAGATACAGCCTAAAAATTTAGACATAAACTTGATGGAATTAAGTTAACTGCATCCTCACTGCTTTGCATGCAATATCCATTCTAGTGATAGAATATGTTATTAATGTTAATATAAACATGTAATTAAAAGTTGTAATCCTAAGGTAGTTGTAGATCATTGCTTTCATTATTATAAATGCACAAGTACAATAAAAATCGATGTTTCCTACCTAAAAGGCATAGGAATGAGCACGTGTAAATGAATAACTTTCACAGCTCTGAAATGAAACATTTTGTTCTCCAGTATCAAAATAACAAAGGTGAAATTTTAAACATTTAAAATTTTAAACATTCTCCCACCCCTAGATTTGAAATGAACATCTAACGATTTGATTTGTCTACCAGAGGGGAACCTATGTGGCAAGAACTTCCAAGAACCGACACTTTGATAATCAGATTTGTTTACAGATTTTCACAATGCCTTACAAAAACTGTAATGACAGCTCTCCTTGAAAAAGGCTCACAGAATCACTGCTCCATTTTGCCAACACCGGTCTTCGTTACTGAAGTTCAATGTGGTCATTTTTGTCCCAAGTTGATAATTAAAACCCTCAGCCCACTTTTGTTTCAGGTGCCTTAGATCGGGCTTTATCAGACAGTTCTTTGGGTTCAGCTCAGGACACAGTTGGCCTTCTGGGCTGCGAGAAATCACAGGAGCAGTTTTACAGTTCCCTGAAAGACCAAGCTTGTTTCAAGCCATTTTTTAAATTGTTTTGGTTTTTTTTTTTTTTTTAATAAATCTGTGATAACTAGGACTGTTTATAAGTTTATGATGAATCTGCTGGTCTTCAGGAGAAACATAAATCAGAGATATCCTTTAAAATACATGGGCTATTAAAGAAGGAGCCTCACTAAGCGTAGTAGAGAAAGGACTGGAATTCAGCAAACAGTTCCCTCTCCCAGCCCTGTTTGTACTGTTTGTGCATGCATGGCCTTGGTCTGGACCTGCTTCTTTACTGGAGCTCCATTCTAGCTTGTCTTGTTCCCTTTTAATCATCAGTCCTTGCCACACAACCTATTAAAAGGGATCGCATCGCATCCCAGAGGTGTGAACATCAGGAAGATGCTGGGCTGACAAAAAGTAAAAGGGCTCAGTGTTGCAGCAGCGAGAACAGCATTCAGCAAAGTTCCTCATTGTGTCAAAACTCCTTATGCCAAGTAGGATCTCCTGTGCAAATGAAGGGTGATGCTTGTTTGGTCAGCTTCTCTCATTCCCTGGGGGTTTCTGTTTGTGCATTCTCTGAATATGGAATTAGTATAAAATAGAGCAGCCGATGTCTCTTCTGTAAGTCATGAAAATAGCCACAGATGGACCAGGAATGAGGGGACAGGAATGAGAGAAATAAAAGCTGCAACGGCTCAGTTGATCTCACTCCTGCAGAACATGGGCCAGGACGTCTCTGTGGATTAACTGCTGAATGGACTGTGCATTTCTTTTGGAAGAATTAATAATAATACTGTCTTGGGTTTACTTTTTAGGGACATGGATATAAAATCTTTGCCAAACTTAATGAACCATTCCTTTCTTAACCACTGTCTCTCATAAATATACAAATCTGTTTTCTCTTCTGGGTTTTGGTGAATTTGAATCTTAAACCTGTAAAATCTTCTGCTTGGATATATCTGTTAATCCTTTTCAGTTCTTCGTGTCACCTTGTTATTAAGATGACTAAATTAAGCTTGTGGTGTCTTTCATTGTGTAGTACATTCTCTTATACTTCATAGAGTCACAGACTGGTTGAAGTTGTCAGGGACCTCTGGAGGTTTTCTGGTCCAACTCCCCTGCTCAGGCAGGGCCACCTGGAGCCAGTTACCCAGGACCATGTCCAGATGACTTCTCAATATCTCCATGGAGGAAGACCCCACAGACTGGGCAACTTGTCCCAGAGCTCAGTCACCCTTAAAAGAAAAAAGCGTTTCCTGAGGTTCAGAGAGAACCTTGTGTGTTTCAATTCATGCTCACTGCCTCTTCTTCAGTCACTGAGCATCACTGAAAATAGTCTGGCTCTGTCCTCTGTGCACTCTCCCTTCAGCTATTTATACACATCTATAAACCCCCCCAAGCCTTTCTTCTCAAGGCTCAATTGTCACAGCTTTCTCAGCTTTTCCCTATGAGAGATGCTCCAGACTCTTAACCATCTCAATGAACCTTTATTGGACTCTCTCCAGTATGTCCTCATGGGCTGAGGAACCCAGAACGGGACACAGTGCTCTAGGTGTGGGCTCACCAACACCAAGCAGAGGGGAATGACCCGCTCCTGCCTGCTTCCAACACTCCTCCTAATGCAACCAGGATACTCTTTTACCACCTTTGTGGGAAGGGCACGCTTTTGGCTCATGTTCAGCTTGGTTTGGTCCCTTTATTAAGTCCATCTACAGCTGTCTTGAAAGGGATGGATCAGAAAGGAGCGCAGTATTCCACCTGTCATCGCTTCACATCTTTGACAGGTGGAACATGACCCTTTCGGAGAAGTACGTTATATCCTTTTGTTTATGCAGACACAAGACACTCTTGTCCTTCTGTCCTCAAATTCAAGCTCATAATTCATGCATTGTTACCTCTGACCAGCAGTGGCTGTCAGAGTCACTGCTTTCCAGAGGAGATTCTACCGTCTCAGGGAAAAGAGAAATGGTTTCTTCTTAGATACATACATTTGATTTCCCTTAGTTATCAAGCTGTTTTCTGGCACCCAGCTTGTTGAACAATCCAGATCATGGTACATTTTTGCCCTTCATCAGTGTTCCTGCAATGTTTCAGTCACTTACATATGTTATTCTCAGTGATATTTTATATTCTTATTGATGAGAGTATAAGCTAATCCAGGCCAGGAACTGAACCCTGAATCTCTGCTAGGAATTTATACTCTTAGACATTATTCTCTCTTCTTCATCCACTTCAGGTTCAAATAAAGAACTTTAGATCAATTTACTGCATTAAATATTTTGTCAAATTGTTATAATTGTAATCAACATCCCTGTGGTTGCAAGTCAAATGTGCTCTAGAAGTCAATCAAATTTGTAATCTCATTAAAAGGAAGAAAATTAAATTCATTTGACAGCATTTCTTTTCTGTAACCCATATTGATTAGTATTAGTTATGCTATTTGCCTTTAATTTTTTTATTAATTGAGTCCTCAGTCAGGTAATTCATTAGAAGGAACAGAACTGTTAAGCATCTAATTAAGTGGATATTCTGTTAATATTTTTAAAATTTTTGCAACAGTTTAGCTTTTGTGCTTCACCAAGCTATAAAAAAGGAAATATTTGTTTTCCAGACAGCTGATTATTTCTTTGAAAACTCTTCCAGTTATCATAGTCTAAGATATTGAGCAACCACAGATGAAGTTGTTCCTTTGTTCTTGTTCACAGAGCTCGTTATCTGTTTCTGAGGTGTTTTCAATAACTGATGTGAGAGACAAGTTACAGAACCGGCTGGTCTGGTTTGATACGGGTCTCATGCTGGACCAATAGACACTGTTAGAATCTTCACTCCTGTACTTATGTGTTTAGAGAAAAATCTGGACGCACTTTTAAGTGAAAAAAATCACCTAACAAGCAGGATGTTTCTTTTGTATTCTTGAAGTATGTGAGCTTAGAAGTCAAATGAAAACAGTGGCACCTCGGGATGGTTCAGTCCACCTAACCTGCTCAGAGCGGGACCGTCTTGAGCACATCGCAGGGCCACGTCCTCTCCGAGCATCTTCAAGGATGGAGACTCCACAACCTCCCTGGGCAGCCCTGTCCAGAGTACAAACTAATTCACAGTAAAAAAGTCTTTCTTATGTTTTAATGGTGTTGCTTGTATTTCAATACGTGCCCACCACCTCCCGTGCTGTGACTGGTCATCACTGAGCAGATACTGATTCTGCCTTGTTTGCTTCTTCCACCTGCTATTTATACACATTGAGTAGGTGGATCCACTTGGACCTGTGGGAGCTCATTCTTTGTTCTGTTCCGGACTGGTGGATAAACACCAAGCTGAAAGCTCCTGGGCTGCTGAAATGGCAGCAGATGACTGTGTGCAGGCAACTGAATCAACATGGTACCACTGGGTGCTTAGATTGTCTGTGTGGAGCCTTTGGTGAGGGATAGTTTACTACTATCGTAGGTTTCCTTGACTATCCAAGATATACAAAAGGGATTGACAGATACAGCGACGCTGTCAGAGACCTTGATCCTTCTGGAGAAGCAGTGGGAAGCCAGGCAGGGTAGACAAGACTGTCTAAAATGTCACTTGATGCTTATATGTGGGTGATTGAATCGTGCCCCTAGAGCGTCTGTTGGTACGAAATGACTGCAAACTATGCCTTGATTGTCTTTATGTGGGACTGTCTAGTGTGTTAGATCCTGACTGAGTAGGACTCTGTCCCATGCTGTGGTGTAATCCTAATAATGCCTTCTCCAAAACCAGGGTATATTGAGTTGCTTCAGAAATTGCATTTATATGTAATTAATTCAAATATCTTTCAATTAAAAAGGCAACACAAACCTTTGTCCAGAGCAATGCTAATTTCCATTTAGGCTTCAAGTTCCCACTGATTTCTTGTTTGTGTCTTTTGTGCCTAGGAAGGTGAACCTAGATAGTAGTTGAGGTTCCAGATTTTGTTAGATTTGTGTTTGGATGCCTACCTAGAAACTAGATTGTGTTTTCCAGCAAAATATAAGTGAATCATGGAATGGTTTGGGTTGGAAGGGACCTCAAAGCCCATCCAGTTCCACCCCCTGCCCTGGGCAGGGACACCTCCCACGGGATCAGGGGCTCCAAGCCCCATCCAGCCTGGCCTTGAACCCCTCCAGGGATGGGGCAGCCACAGCTTCCAGAACTCAGACACAGGACTCCAGGTGGGGTCTCACCAGAGCGGAGCAGAGGGGCAGAATCCCCTCCCTCACTCTGCTGCCCACGCTGCTTTGGATGCAGCCCAGGGCACGCTTGGTTTCTGGGTTGTGAGCGCCCATCGCTGGCTCATGAGCACTCAACGTCTCTTGACTTAAGTGAGAGTTCTCTTGTCAAACACAAGAGAACTCAAATATATATATACTCAAATATATGTATACTCAAAAATATATATACTCAAATACAAATATATGTATTGCCATACATATATCATCAATTCTGCTAACTCTGGGAGTTTAGGACACTGAGCATTTTATAGATGTGGTCCCTTTTTTTTTGCCTGGTCACTTACTTTGAATTCAAATTTGCCTAAGGTCTCTGTATGCAGTTTGCATTTAAAGCCTGGCAGAGATGGATTATTCTGTCCTGTTATTTTTTCCTTTCCATCTCTTTGCATGTTGCAGTGTCTACAAATTAGGGGCTGCTTGTGCACATTGACATATATTTTGGTGCTGCACTTCTGCAATTCTCAGCAGATTTGTCTTCTTTTTGTTTTATTGGAGCAAGTGGAAAATTTACACACCAAAGTGAAGAGAGATGGGAGAGGCAACCTCTCATGTGACTGCATTTAAAATACTGATAACTTTGTCACAGCTGTGTTTTCTGTGACTTTGGAGCCAGGCTCGTACAGAACTGATCAGAGGGATTCAGTACAGCACCTGGGAAATTGTATTTCCTGGAAGATTAGAGGGGTAATATTAGTTAGTGAGAGTTCATTTGTTAGGGAACAGAGGTGGAAGTTGAATAAACCAAGTATAAACATTTGGAAAGTGCCTCTTAAGACTTTTCCTTTTTCAGCTGAAACCCTTATGAAGTTTTTGCCATCGCAGCTTTGCCCTTGGTGTGTCATTGCCTAGAATTACTCACAAAGTAATTTCTGCAAGCACTGAAACAATAAAAGAAGAGTCGTCATCAGGTTCCCAAACAATTTTGAAACCATATGTCCAGAAATTTGATTTAAAAACCCTTCCTTTTGAAAGCCTTTTCAGTAAAACTTTTCAGATCTATTTGTGTTGAAAAGTGGCTGAACATCTAAGCTTGAGTTTCTTCGAGTCATACCTGAAAGAGGATGCCATTTACATCTAAATTTTTTTTTTGATCTGACTTTCATGGTTTTTTTTTGCCTGGGAAGAGTCAGATCTTGTGCCACACCACTGGGATCAAAACCTGGAGTGGGAGCCATGGCAAAGATACCAGTCCTTTGGCTGAAGCAGAACCTGAAAATGAACTGCTACAAGCTTGTAGGGAGGAGATTAAATAATTAGTTTGGGACTGCGGAGATGTGGATTTCATTGCCAGTATTGTCACAGCCTTTCTATGCAATTGTGGGCAAGGCTCTCCAGAGGTCATTCATCTCAATTTAGTCTGGTCGTCTAAATACTAAATATTCAAATATTAAATATAAAATATGCAAAACTAGCTCATTTTCTAGGTTGTGTTTATTGTCAATGAATAGGAACAGAAATTCCTGCCGTTTTTGCCCTGAGAGACACTGATCTAATCTAAAACATCCCATCTAGCTTTGATTCCTGCTTTAAAAGTATATAAGTTGCCTTGCGTTTTACCTTTCTCTTAATACAGAAAGAACCAAATCTGGTTAATGGATTCTAGAGGAGATTACTATTTAATGCAGCTACAATTAGGTGGGATAAATCCCACCTTTAATCTCCTTTTAAGCCAGTCTTCTCACTGTAAGATGAGAATAGTATTATTGCTGTCCATCTACTTTATATGTCTTATCCATTGGATGGAAGTCCTAGGTCCTGCAATATTACAGATCAAGTTCCTAGCCATGTTTGGCTGTTATTTATCCAAAAATGGTAATTATTTTCAAGCTCCAGACAAATCAGGGTTAGATCAACATAGATTTTATTGCCGTGAAATGTTTGATCAAATGTGGTCATTATCTTCATAGACTCATGTAAAACAGGTAGCTTGTATAGGAAATAGAAATATAAAAGATTATGTTTTTCACCACTGAATTATAAATCAAGTTAAATTAAGTGGAAGGAAAAAACCCAAACCAAAACAAAATCCCAAAATAATAAATAGGACGTTGTTTGTTGGTGACCAAGTGCGCACTCACATTTAAATACAATCACAACAGCTGCTGTACAGAACAGAATTAATTGTACAAAATAAAGAAAAGTAAAGAACAGCAATAAAAAAAGATCAGACCTCTCCAAATGACCTTCACCTGGCAAAGGAAAATGATTTTATCTTCCTCCCCCAGTCCCCACACAGCTGTACTTGAAGTCATGTTGAACCTGTATGAGGGCAGAGGCTGAGGATATTTTTATAAATACAGTTCCCATATAATTATCTTTATTGATTCTTCCTTGTGTTGCAGGCTTGTGTCTTCTATTAATGCTGTATCTTCTTGTCTTTAAAAATAAAGAACTAGAGCAGCAGAACCATCTCTCCAAAGGATAAATGGAAGTCAAATGACCTTGGAATTCAACAGCAGCTCTTTTGGATACCCAAGACATCTAAGACCAAAACTGCTCGTTGGTATTAAGGAACAAACAAACAAAAAAGCAGTTAGAGAAAATGGCTCTTAGGACAGCAAAGCAGCCCTTCTCGAGCCTCGCTGCAAAACTGTGAGCTGCAGCCGTGCCACTGAGTCACGTTCAAAGGAAGAGATGAGCTGGGGAAATATTTACACAGAGTTCCAGGATTTGGAAGGACTATACATTGTGCCTGCTTTGTAGCAGATTTTTTTGTTTCTAGGAAAAGTTAAAGAGAAGCTTTAAAGAGCAGATTCCTTGTTGATTTGGAGAGCTGAAGTCTTTTCCCAATGGAGGTTGGCATTTGTCTTTAAAAAAGTGTAAATTAAAGGTCCAAATTCACCCCTTGTGCCAGTTCTCCAAGGCAACAGAATGAAACCTAGAAAGAGTTAGGGTTTAAGGTGGCAGCATGAAGGCCAGTGTTCTTGACAGTCTTCAGCTGTAGGTGGCATGGTCATCACTGCTTTTCTGTGGTTCTCTCCCTTTTACAGGCCATATGAACGTTGTGCCAGTTCTCATCATCTGCATAAAACTCTCCCTTCATCACACACCTCTGCCATCTAACAATACTAACGGAGGACCGTGTGAACAGAGTTCCAAATCTTAAGGCAGAGGTTAGAGGCCAGAACACCACTCCGAGCTCTGCTGGAGTCTTACCTTCTAAGCTTAGTCAACACACGAGCTGTTTGTACTCACAGTGACACCTTGCTCTGGAAAAAAAGGTATGGGGTTAGTCAGCGTGTTTCTTTCATGAGTAATTTTCTGACAGATCCAAGTGTCATTGCCCTGGCCACAGAATTCTGACCACTTTTCTCCACTCCTCTGAATTTTTGACTGAATTGAATATACAGTTTCACGATCTTTCAAAAAGAGAACTTTTTTTCCAGATCAAACCAATTTCAAAGCCAAAAAGCTACAAATATACTTGAATTTGCCAGCAGTGAGCACCCACCAACTGCGAACCCTGCCCTTCCCTCAGGCTCATCTAATTCATGAATGTGTTTTGAGGTGGCAACATTTCGATAGAGACAAGGACGAAGGAAAAGACAACATGGGAACATTGTGCAGGTATAACCGGGTGAGAACTGAGTCAGGTTTTAACAGGAACATCAGAGAATTCATTGCTTGAAAACCACGCTGGAAGTTCCAGTTAAAAAAACCAAAGGCATTTTGACAGTAAATCGCCCCGATAGCTGGTTCAGCAGAAGAAGCAGTAATAATTACTTTTTCTCTCAATAAAATTATTAAGTAAGGTTCAAAATAAATAACACAGAACCTGTGAATATCAGCAAATGTTGCAGCTACCTTTTGAAAACAAGTTTGCTTTTAAAGTGTGAGAAGATACTAAAAGATAAGTCAGAAAGATGGGGATATAAATGTGGGATGGTCTCTTAATAGTAAAAGCAAACGGCAGTTCAATCAAGATGAGTCAGACCTGTATTGAACCTTACAAAATGCGCAGGAGTCATTAAGCCAAAACCTAGAAGTTCTGGGGTTTCAAGAGTAGCTCAGGTTTGTTAATATTAAATGATCAGATGGTAATCCAAATAAAAATGGATTTGTTTCCTGCAGAGCAGATGCTCAGAGTAATTATGCAATAAAATAAGATGCAAGTCTCCAAAGAAATTGTTGTTGAGACCTTGGACCACATCCTGAATAAGTAAATGTTTCAAATAATACTCTCTATGTTATTTCCAACATCAGACATTTGAGTTTGATTGTAATAAAGTGCTGCTTTCTCAACAGCTTCACAGAACAATCTGCACAGCCAGGCCTCCCTCCTTCCCCAGAAGACTGATATTTTAGTGAAAAAAAGCCTGAAAAGGATTTTAAAAATAATTTTCTTCTCTTTTTTCCCCTCCATCAAAATCTGACTGAAAGTTATTCACATCTTGAAGGAGGGGACCACAATTAAATTCCTTCACAGTACATTTTTGTGTGACAAATCTGCATGTCAGGGGTGTCAACCTTCTTGTTTTTTTCCCCATCTCCTTTTTGCTCAGTTTGGGCAACAGGAAAACCAGAATGAGTTTCCTTTTCACTTTTAATTGTGTTTATCTATTTCCACACACAGGTATTTCATGTTCTAGAACAGTTCCACAAGGTTTCTGTCAAAGATATCTTTAAGGACCATTTATCTAATTTTAGCACTTCTCCAGAGGTGCTGGAGTGGAAGTTTCATTCAGTAGAGTTTAAGTTCTGTTAGGCACTTGGCTGATCTTAGTGTGTTAGGGAGGTGGAATCCCGTGGAGATGGATCTAGTTCCCTCAGTGCATGGAGGGTGCCTAGGTAACTACAGTAGGTATCTAACTTCTGTACCTACCATAAGCAAGGAAAAATCTGGGCAAAATCACAGCACTTTGGATTTTCTTTCAGATTTCCTTATACAAGCAAACAGGGACTCACTAGTTCTTAGTGTGTTTTCTCACCATGGTGGCAATGATGCCCTTCCTGACCTTAGGAGGAACAGCATCATACCATAAGTGTGTTATTTCCCTCCATATATTTGGAAGGCAAGACTGATCTTGTTTTTAGCCTGATTTTCTACATTGTGGGTGTAAATGACCTCGGATGTTGATCATAGTTGCTAGGTTTAGCCTAAAGCTGGTCAGCCAGGCTGTAACGCATCTTGACTGGTTCTAGGAAGCTGTGATGTAGACAGTGCATTTATCCTTGCCTTCCTTTATACCTAGAGAAGAAAAGCACACACTACCAGGGCATGATGTGTTGTTATTTGGAGGTGAGATAAACCACCTGATATAAATGCCTTTTTCCCTCCAGCTCCTCCTCCAGGTGAGTCCAGTTCCCCTACAGGTTTCATGTCATATCTGTCAAAATTCTGTGGTTGTCTTAGATACCCTAAAACATCTCAACTGGCTCTAAACACTTACACTTGGACAACTACATTATTTCCTACCACAGAAAGAGATGAATTGAAGAGTCTGGTTCTGCTGATCTGAGAAGGGTTTTAGATGGCCAGCATAACCCCTTCCTATAATATCAATCCTTCCTAACTTTCTCGATAAAATGATGTCAGAGAAACAAGAAAAGGAATGGAATAAAATTCTTGCTGAAGAAGAAGTTAGAATGTGGCTGGAAAAAGCCTCTTGACTCAAAGAAGCTTGACCTCTAAGTATGCCTGCGATGTTTTCTGTGTGAGGACGTGTGGTAGGTGATAAAGTAGTCTTTAAAAAGTACATTAGCAAGGTTATTACCACTTAGCTGCTGCGGACCAAACCAATCTGTCTTATTTGTCATTTTGGTTTTATTTTCTTTATGGTAAGTGAGCGGATTCTGTTAGACCTCTGCACCTCAGCTGGAGTTCTAAAGACAATAAAGCTGCAGAAACAAGCTGTTGAAGAAAAGAAAGCATCATAAAACCAAGGCAACACAAAAGGTGACTCCGACTGCCTGCATTGATTCTTTTGAACAGAGACCCAAGTACGGCAGACTGCAGTGTTGTGGGACCAGGGGCTGAGAAGATAGAGGACAGAAGCCCGTGCTGTCATTTATTCTGAAGTTCACAGAGGGATAAGGTCTCGTATTGAAACTATCAAGGTTTTGTTTTTTTCCATTTTAGTCTGCCATGCTCTTTTCACGAAAGACACCGTGGCTGCTGCTTGAATGGTCAGGACAGATTCCCAACAGGTTCTAGCCTCATTCCAGTGCAGATTTATTGTACATTCCTACATGGGGATGAGCAGCCCCCAACACCGAATGGTTCATTTGTCCCATGACCCAAGAATTCCTCTTTTGCCAGGTTTCTGTATCGTTTTCCCACTAGTGAGCGGATCAGGCATTTCCGATGGATCAGAGGAAGCCCTTCTTCCAATCTATCCAGCATGCAAGCCAAACCAGGATGCTGGAACTGAGTGTCCCACAACAGATGCGCTGGCCTTAACTGTGCTGCTGGATAAGAAAGTGCTTCAAATTTCATATGCCACCTCAGCCAAGTCCAGAAGTGCTTATAAAAAACAGTGTTAGTGTATCATTCAGAACAATCAAATACTACGTGCACGAAAAAGTAGTTTAGAGCAACATAAATTTTAAAAAAGTGACAATTTCATTACACAATTACTGTACACTGCTGTTCTTAGGGTTGAGTACTTTCCTCTCTCACGCTCTCTCTTTCTGTTTTACTCTTTCTCTTTTTATTTTCTTTTTTTTTTATTTGATTTTTTCTTTTTTTTCCTCTTTTTCTCCCTTTTATTTGGATTTGGTCCACTGGAGATAAATCGCCCTCAATGATATATATATTTAAAAAAAATATCAGCAGCAAGACTCTCTTGAAATAGATTCTGTTTGATGTAGCTAGTCTGTCTTTTCTGTTTTGCCCTCTTTCACAGCAGCCTCTGAAGTTTTCCGCAGGGGGGCTTTCTCGGAGTTGGTGTGTCCTTGGCCAGATTCCGCCGCTCCTCCGTTTTTGTGCGATGTGTGCTTTTCCAAGTAGTTCAGCATTTCACTGAGAACAGTTTGGAAAGTGCTTAGGGCAGCACATATTGCAGGAGTTCCAAAACCATGAGTGATCAAACTACAGATGGGAAGGAGACAGAAAAAGAAATACACACACGCACATAAATATCAACGCACTCGCATACATCGAAGAGTTCACAGTGTGCTCATTGTGCTACTGCGAAATTCAAGATTTTCTCCCTAAACTATTTATCACCTATGGGAGAAACAGAAAAGAATAGAGTAGAGCAGAAGAGTAGACCACATACAGCTTCAAAGGTTGGTTTTGGTAGGAATCTCAGTTCCGAAAGGCTGTGGGACAGATCCTTGGCTGAGGCAGACTGACACCGCGTTGTTGACTTCAGAGAGGCCAACAGAAGCTCCTAGACTCTCCAGCATTGCTACTTTTTCAGTCCCAGAAGTTTGGCTCCTCCTTTCTCAGGTAAATGAAACCAGTTCTGTGTGGTTCATTCACTCTTTTAGATCAGAGTCTTGACCAACAGCCACTGGTTATCGCCCTTGGGTGTATGACTGCATCTATACCAGGAATTCAAACAGTGCCGAGGTACAATCTCTGACCTCTCAGCACAATTGGTATGGTTTGGCCATGCTAAGCCCTCTGAGCATCCAACAGGGTGAAATCCATACTGCCTACTGGGAACAGTGCCTGCCCAATGCTAAGGCTCAAACAGTGCCCAGGAAACGTTTCGCACACGGCTAGTTCAGCTGATACTGAAAATACCAGCAAATCAAACTCTCTAAGACTCATTTTGGAGTTTTAGAATGCGAGCATCCTCTGCCAGGCCTGGGCAACGTGCGAGAGTGATCCCCACCAATCACGTGCAATGAGACGAGCTGTTACAGATTTCCCACTTGCATGCATGTGTCTAAATTTTTCCAGAAATCTTATGCAGATTCTATTACTTTCCAAGGTCTAATTTTAATGTTAGGAAACTTTGCAACAGTCAAAATTCCTGCTCATTTGGAGCTGGCTCCAGCTCTGCTTGACCTTGCCCTTTCAGATAAGACAAAAAATCCAAGCAGAGGTGATTACAGAGGAGACATCTGTTCAGTGCAGATCGTACTGAACACAAGACATTATCATCCTCAAAGAAAGAACAGCGTCTGAAACCACCGTTTTAAAGAAAACATGCTCTCAGAGGGACATTCTGTCTAACTTTCAAAAACTACAATTGCTTAAATGAAACTTAACAGTACTTTAGCTTAAATCAAAATCATAGAATCAATCATAGAATCATAGAACAGTTTGGGTTGGAAGAGACCTCAAAGCCCATCCAGTTCCACTCCCTGCCATGGGCAGGGACACCTCCCACTGGACCAGGGGCTCCAAGCCCCATCCAGCCTGGCCTTGAACACCTCCAGGGATGGGGCAGCCACAGCTTCCCTGGGCAACCTGGGCCAGGGCCTCCCCACCCTCAGTGTGCAGAATTTCTTCCTAATGTCTCATCTAAAACTTCCCCCTGCCAATTTAAAGCCAGCCCCTCCCATCCTGTCACTCTGGACTCTGTAAAAAGTTCCTCACAATCTTTCCTGGAGTCCCTTTCAGCACTGGAAGCTGCTTTAAGGTCTCCCAGAGCCTTCTCTTCTCCTGGCTGAACAACCCCAACTCTCTCAGCCTGTCCTCATATGGAAGGTGCTCCAGCCCTCAGATCATCTTTGTAGCCTCGTCTGGATCCATTCCAACAGCTCCATATCCTATTCCACTTTGAAATATTCCTCATATTGTATCACAGCCAGGCTAAGCTCATGGACCATCCTAACAAATGAATAGCAAAAGTAACCAAGTTCCTACAGAGATGCCCTAGTGGTACTGAATTTACTGGTATAGGTTTAATCTATTGCAACTTTCATCTAAATATAGTGGTTTTTCAAGATAAAACTGATTTTTTTTTCTTCTTGTTTTTCTGCCCCGCAAAGCTGCTGGATTTCAGTGGTGCTCCTCACTCAACAGCTGCTGAAACAATGTCTTAATGCAGTTGCCAGGCAGAGCTATACTGGATTAATCTCGTCTCAGTTCAGAGAAGCATTTCAGTGCACACATATGTAACCACAGTCACTTGAAATGTTTCGGGCATCCAGCCGAGCTTCCACCTGCAGATCCAGACGTATGCAGGTTTCCCACAGGCCCTGTCTCTTAGATACCATCTCTGTGAGGATGCCTCAGCTAGCTTAGGA
Organism: Phaenicophaeus curvirostris; assembly: GCF_032191515.1. Lineage (NCBI taxonomy): Eukaryota > Metazoa > Chordata > Aves > Cuculiformes > Cuculidae > Phaenicophaeus > Phaenicophaeus curvirostris. The sequence continues at coordinate 126,364,877 of NC_091393.1, read as the reverse complement.
TATCAGAAATGGCACTAGAGATCAGGTTTTTTTGAAATTGACTCCCACTCTGTCTGCCTAAATATTAAGTATCCAGTACAGGACAGTCACGTAAGGGCCAGGGAAACTAAAGCTGTACTGGGCACATTAGCACGGGCAATTAAATCATTCTCATTGTTCTAGGGACTCATTTTAATAACTAGCAAGTGAAAAAAAAGAAACCAAACACACCCAAACCCTCCAGATTTTCAGTTTTGTTTTAGAAACATGACAGAAAAATTATTTCAGAGGTTGGAATGTCATCACTGTTTTAAAAAGTCAGATTTCAGTTATTCTGGTTCTTCTCAGGGCAGAAAGAAAACAAGAAGAGGAACAGAACCTGAATTTTGAGTTTGTAGACATATTCGAAAAATCGGTACTTTATATTGGTTTGGATGAGGATAAAAAAGCGCACATTATAGTGATTATGAGAAAACAATAACTAATTCCTGTCCCATGCTAATTGGGATCTTGTCCCTGCAGTAGCTTCCTGGGTGTCTTAGGCATCACATCAGTAAACCCTGATCTAACAGACCTTAGAGCAACCCCCAGTATTAAAGGGGACCTGAGAGAAAGTTGGGGAGGGGCTCCTCATCAGCGAGTGCAGGGATAGGATGAGGGGTTAATGGTTTTATGCTGAAAGAGGGGAGATTGGGGTGGGATGTTGGACAGGGGAACTCTGTTTGCTGCAGGAGGTGGTGTCCTAAGGAAGACACCAAACTCATGGGAATCCTAACGAGAATGAGAGCTCAGTTTGACAACCTCTCTCCATTTCAGACTGGAAGTGGCACATTCCTTTATAAGTTGCTTTTAGAATGTTTATCCATCAGTCTCCAGACATTTTTCAAAGCAGGAATTCGTGTTTTATCCTCAGTTAGCAATGAGAGGAAATGATAATTAAATATTTACAAGGATTATTTTGCAGACATCAATTAATAATACCACATGACTCTTGGAGTCTGGCCTCTTAAAGTTTGTTCCTTTAAAGTCTGGACTTGCAGTAATATCTGAATATTTTAAATTTAACATTATTAAGAGGTAAACATCCCCATTGTTCTTTATTTTAAGAAACGCCTGACGTGCCAGGAAAATAAAAATCATTATTATCATCATTGTAAGTCATGGTTTTAAGAATCATATCAGTGGTAGTGTACAGATAAGAGTATTTTTAATTCTTTCAAGCCCAGTTTTTAGAAGTCAAGTAATTTCAAGATTTTGTTTCTCTTTTTTATAATTTCTAGCCTTCCTAAGTCCAGAGAAATTAAAATGTGATGGAGCTTACAATACCAGAAAGCAAGAAAAATGAAATTCAAATGTATTGATACTTGTTCTAATATGTCATGATTTTTAGGCTTCTTGTGTGATCTCTGATTTGGAGAACTGACTGGGCTGAGGCACAGATAAAACTATTCATGAACTTGGATGCAAAATAAACCAGTTTATCTATTTTAAATGTTGGCAATACTTGTGATCCTTTGTTTCCAGTAGATGCAAACAGTAAGCTTAACAAAGGATTGAATACAAATGAATCTTCTGACCTGCCTTGCTCTGAACCTTTCAACTTCTGACCAGAAGTAGTAGCACTGCTGATTTGAGAGCTCAATATACTCCAAAGACCAGACTGGGAATACTACAGTGAAAACTTACAGAGATTATCTTGGAAATGATCCACAGGGCTAAGAACAAGGATAGAAAACTCGAATCTTCTCAAATGCTGAATAAGATCGGAGAAAATACCAGAATGGGACAAAATCTAGTATAAAAATTCCCATTACAATCAAAGGGCATTTAATGTAGGCTCCTCTGGGTAAGAGTCTACAGTCATATGAGATGCGCTATTGCATCTGAGACATCTGCATAGAATTGCTAGATATGCTATAGGACTTCAGTCCAGGCAGTGCAGAGGGCTTACAGGACAACAGCACCCTTTCAAAGAAGAGATTGGTTGATAGTATTCCTAATAGCATCTACAAAGATGCTACATGTTACTGTTTCATAGAATTATAGAATTGCTTGGTTGAAAAAGACCTTTGAGATCATCAAGTCCAGCTGTACCTGTCCAGTACCGAACCAGATCCCTGAGCGCCTCATCCGCAAGGCTTTTAAACCCCTCCAGGGATGGGGACTCCACCACCTCCCTCGGCAGCCTCTGCCAGGGCCTGAGAACCCTTTCTGTGAAGAAATATTTCCTGATGTCCAATCTGAACCTGCCCTGGTGCAACTTGAGGCCGTTTCCTCTCACCTCACTGCCTGTCAGTAAGGAGAAGAGACCAGCACCCACCTCACCACAATCTCCTTTCAGGCAACTGTAGGCAGTGATGAGGTCTCCCCTCAGCCTCCTTTTCTCCAGGCTAAACAACCCCAAGTCCCTCAGCTGTTCCTCATAACCCTTGTTCTCCAGCCCCTTCCCCAGCTCTGTTCCCTTCTCTGGACACACTCCAGCCTCTCAATGTCCTTCTTGGAGTGAGGGGCCCAGAACTGAACCCAGGATTCAAGGTGCAGCCTCACCAATGCTGAGTAGAGGGGCACAACCCCTCCCCTGCTTTACCCAGCTATGTCTTGTCTTAGACCTTCATTGACTTCATGGGAAGCTGAAACACCCAGCTTATGCTGGAACACCTGGTTATGTGTATTTTATCCTGAGCAGAATCTTAAACTTCTGATCTGAAAATTAGCATCATAGGAAAAGAATTTTGTGGGGTGAATTAGCCTCTTATGTAACACTAATCATCAAAACCAAAAATTTTTTAAGATAGCATTCTATTTCTTATAAAAAGCCAATCCCGTTTTAGTGAAATAGTGCTGCAGCATCTTGTGGCAATTCTAATTTCAGTTCCTGATGAATAAGATCCAGAGATGGGGCTATGCAGAGCCTATTAATTTCCCCATAAAGTTTACCAAGATAAACCATTTTATGGAAAATTTCTGATCAACAGTCCTGGCCGTGCTCCTGTGACTGTGTATGGTTTTTTGGCCTCGCTTTATGTGGTGATCATAAAAAGGCTGAGATATATTGTCTTCTGATTTATCTTATGGTTTTATCTGTAATCCCTCTTGCCCTGGTTTTGGAGGGCTTTGTTTTTCTGCGAGTCAAAGTCTTTGAAAAATCTAAGAAAGCTGTATAATTTCCCTTAGTTGGTGAAAGTAAGATTCAAGTTGGGGAGGAAACCTGGTTTTACATTTAAATCAGACATGGGAGGCAGAATATTAATGGCAAAGCATTCAAATATATTTCCTGACAGTCATGTTTAGTTGCCTGATTTTTCAGACTCACTGAACTGCCCCTGAAGTTGGCTCATTTCTGGCATGCTCCCACACTTAGGAAACGCGCTGCTTTTAATGTAATACTTTCATTTGGGTTCAAAAGTCTAGAATTAAACATGGTGGTTTCATAATGGAGTCTTCTGGGTATTCTCAGCTTTGTAGTGCATCTCATCGCAATGCCTATAAACCACCTTTATTGTCCTAAAAGGCAATCTCTGATTCTGGTGCCGTGCAGGGAGAGCTGCAGAAAGGAGGCAATGAACATCAGCCAGAATATTCTAAATCCTTCTGCTTAAGGACATCCAGACCTGCCTGCAATTCTGCCCAGCGCTATGATGCAATTATGTCTGCTCATGTTTTAATGATGCCCTTACTTAAAAGTGAAAAGATCCAAGCGTGCCTGAAGGCTTGGGCTCTTGTTTGGCAACTACCACAAGGACTTCTCCATACCCAAGGCTGGTGAAACGCCGACATACGGCGAAAAAAACAGATTGCCTCTCAGAGGGGGGGAAAAGGCCATCTGCACTGAATGTTTACACCCTTGTTTAAAATAAATAATTACTTTAAAACAATAATTATGAAGAAAAAGCAAGCTTGAACTTATCGGTCAGACTTTATCAGAACTTTGACCGTGAAAACCACCTCACGATTATCCAAATGTAACAACACATGGCAGATGACAAATCGTAACACCTGATAAGCCTTTTGATGGCTGTAAAGGAAATGAAAAAAGATTTTAATCTCTTCATTGATGGAAACATGCTAAGCTAGAGATGCCTGTATTGACTTTGAGGCACTTCTGTTCATTTCAAGGTCTGTCCTGTGAAGGTTGCCTAGAGAATTAAATTGTGATAACTTTATTTAAGAATGTCAGTAAGCCTAACCACGACACAAGCAGACCAATAGGCAAGGTAGACATTGGAACGTGACCAGCCTGTATTTAAGTAGCCTATGGGATCAGAGTGGCAAACAGCACATACAAAAGTTGCCTTGCAAAGTAGGTCCTCATGCCTATTTTCTGTTCATAACCAAATTAGTGGTTTAAGGACATGTCCTTCTAAGCAGGTGGACCTCTTTTACCATGTGTAAAAGCAATGAAGAAATTAAAAACAGATTGCTAGAGCCGATGCCTCATCTATCTGAAGTATTGTATTTCATCTTTGTATATTTTAGACTTTGTGACTAATTTCCACACTAGGAAATTCACCCAGGGAGCATCTAAATGGCTGAACCACAGCACTGAGGTGCACATGGTGCTCCCAGAAGCCCTTGGGTGTTTGCCAAGAAATGCTTCCAGCAAAGGGTTATCTCCTCCAAATGAAACACTGGATAAAGCTGTGACTAGCTGGTTTTGAACGAGAAAAAAATGATGCGCAACCTTCTGCCTAGCTGTGAATGAGAAGTGGCCTCACTGGCCCTGGCTGCCCGTGGAGCCAAACACACCGGTGAGTTTGGAAATGAGGGGATGACATTCCTTCTTTTGAGAAATGCTTTAAATTCCTTCTTTTTGGAGTGTTTTAAATGTCTTAAGAATTCTGAGGTGCTGGATTGAAAAACACATCAAGTCCCTCAAGTTTTTTCCCTCTTTCATGGATGTATTTGACTTTTCCTTGGTAATCATGGAACTTATTTGTTAATGAAGAGGATAAAGAAAAGAAAGCAGGTTGCTGTCTGTTCTCTTGACTCTATAAATTGTGACTATAAGGAAATACGGTATCATAAGGCTTGTGGTAAAAAAGCATTGGCAATATTAGAAATTCACACCCTAACCCCAAAAATGTCCCAATCCTTCCATGATTTTGGTAATAAACAAAGGAGGAGAAGGTGATCAAACCCCTGCTATGGAAAGATCAAAAAGGTAAACCCTGGGAAAGGGGGTGAGGGAAAAATCCCAGAGGAAGGACCTGTGATGCCTCTGCTAAATAAAGAGCCAAAGAAGGGAAAACCAAAAGGAATAATTTGTTCGTTACTGGTACCTCAGCACTAAGAACTAGTGTTGTCCCTCTCAGCTAGCTGAATTTAAACCGAAGTTGAGAGAGATGATGGAAATCGGAACTCTAGAGGGCACCAGAGGTGTTTCGCCACAAACTTCCTTGGGCACCAGGCTCCTTCCAGCCTGTGCAGCCAAACAGAAGACCAGTGCTGCTAATCAAGGTGACTGCAATTATGACAGCAGCTGTTCTACCTCCTGATAAGCAAAGAAGCACAACAAAGAGAACAGTATATGAGGGGAGGTAAGCACATCTGTAAAGGCAACCCAGCAGTAGGCATTTGGGCTTGGCTCTTTGTTACAATTTAAAAAAACATGTTGAGCTTCAAAACCCATTTCATTGCTCTCTTTTACCCTTCAGAAAGAAGGATTTTGCTTTCTCGCCACTCCCAAATTCTGAGCCTCTGGTTTCTGGCCTGTCACTATTTGTCACCTTGTCAGGGTGATGCCACCCGCTCGCAGGAGGCTGACAGCTCTCGGCTCAGAGATTAGCGAACAAAACTCTTGTCTCAAGCAGTTGCATAGGAAGGGGGTTTCATATCAGCGAGGCAAAACACGCAAAGATGTGTTTTTACACATTGCTTTCGTTATCTAGCTTTAGTACTGTGAGCCTATTAATTTTTGTCTATTTTTGTAAGGTTTCTGCTCTGAAAGACGCGGCACTTGAAGAAAGTAGTTTTCTTTTGCTTTTTTTGCTGTCTTTATCTTCTATAAAATAGATGAGCTGGGTGTGATTTTGCATCTTAATGAAATGTAACTGTGAAGTTAAAGGATCAAATCTGATTTCTGGTACTTAGAGAGCCTACAGGAAAGCTGGGGAGGGGCTCTTGGTCAGGGAGTGAAAGGATAGAATGAGACGCAACAGTTTTAAGCTGAAAGAGGAGAGACTCAGGTGAGATTTTAGGAAGAAATGTTTTCCTGTGAGGGTGAGGAGGCACTGGTTGCCCAGAGCAGTGGTGGCTGCCCCATCCCTGGAGGGGTTCAAGGCCAGGTTGGATGGGGCTTGGAGCCCCTGATCCAGTGGGAGGTGTCCCTGCCCATGGCAGGGGGTGGAACTGGATGGGCTTTGAAGTCCCTTCCACTTAAGAGTTCTTAAGACATTTAAAGCACTCTGCTTTCCCCAGAAGAAGGAATGTCATCCACTCATTTCCAAACTCTTAGGTTACAAACTTGCGTTGTCCCTTGTCATCAGCATGTTTATAATTCTTGCCACTTTGTCTTTCTCGTTTGAGGAGGCCAATGGTGTTCCTCAACTACAGAAGCTGTCTCACTGGAAAATGTCTTTGCATGGTAGCAAGCTGGATCAATTTTGGAGCACAAGGGTTATGAGGAGCGGCTGAGGGACCAGGGGTTGTTTAGCCTGGAGAAGAGAAGGCTGAAGGAAGACCTCATCCCTGTCTACAACTGCTTGAAAGGAGGTTGTGGTGAGGTGGATGTTGGTCTCTTCTCCCAAGTGACAGGTGATAGGATGAGAGGAAATGGCCTCAAGTTGCACCAGGGCAGGTTCAGGTTGGACATCAGGAAACATTTCTTCACAGAAAGGGTTCTGAGGCCCTGGCAGAGGCTGCCCAGGGAGGTGGTGGAGTCTCCATCTCTGGAGGGGTTTAAAAGCCGGGTAGATTTGGTGCTCAGGGATCTCATTTAGTAATGGACAGGTACAGTTAGACTCGATGATCTAAAAGATCTTTTCCAACCAAGAGATTCTATGATGCTATAAAAATGTATTGAAAAGGAGAAATCTTGAACAAAGCATACTTAATACTGTCCTGCTCAAGTAGGTCACAACAGTTGCTGCCAAGAGTCTAAAGAATTGTCTGTTCATGGACAAACAATATTGGGAAATTATTCTTCAGGCAGCATAGTGTTTTCTGTATTCAGGTCAGAAGAACATGTCAGAGAACAGCTGCACAAACATGATTGTATCAGGGGTGTAGAAGTGCCTCTGGTTTTTGCCTGCCTGGTAAAGTTGTGCAAAACTCAGCAGTTTTCAGGCTCACTGCAGCTCCTTTGAAGATTTCCCCTCTTTTATGCTTTGTATGAACTTTGAGTATGGAGTTTGAGCAAACCCAGCAATACCGATCCCTTCATGGGGACTATCCTGTACTTCAAGCTGCACATGTGTTTACAGATCTTGATGAAATGGAATTCAGTGGAAAAATTTGAGAGAAAGTTGTGAGCTTGGAGATTTAAACCAGAGGAAATGGGAAACACTCATTCGGTCTGACCTGTGCCAGGCTGGGAACCTGGTCTTAATTACTAACATTGAACAAGTAACATCACGAGCAAGTGGAGCGTGTGGCTCTACACTTACTAACTGTGGGGGGTAATTTATTCCTAAGGAAAACTCCCTTTTACCCCAAAGTAGTGGAGTCTGGATTCCACTGTAGGTATCAGATATCAGACCCTTCAAAAAGTCTTTTCATTATCTTAGACTTGATTCTAATAATAGAGATTTCTGTGATTTCTCTGAGTACTGCTGGTCATAAAAAATCTCTCTGACTTTCTGACATCATATGGTGTAAGCATACATATAGATTAACAGAACACCAACCTTTCACCTCGTGGTTTCTTTGCTGTGTTTGTTATCATTTACAAGCCAGAATTTCTGAACCTCTTCTTGTTATATTAAATCTGTGTGAAACTGCAGGAGATTTCCCATACTCAGAAGTCAGCTCGTATTGGATAATGGTTGAAAAACAAGTTATATTTATGCTAAAAATATTCACAAAACCTTGTCAGAGATTCCAGTGAAAGACCATGGCTTGTCCTTGCCAGACATAATATTTTGGATTTATACAGTACAGAGACAGAGAATTTATTGGGAGAAAGCCCACAGTTTTGGAATACAGATAGAAATGAAGATAGAAATTTCACTACTGCAAAAGCATGTTACAAATTTGTGATTACTGTATAGAGTCACTGCTTCAGATTTACCTCTCTTCCACAGGACCTATTTGTAGAGCACCAACAGCTCCTGAACATTTTGGCCATAAATACAATTAATTTTTTGCATATAATCAGGACCAGGCACATATTAAGGCAGTCTACTTTTAGACTAACTATTGTAGATGTCATCAGAGTATTTGGCAATGACTGTGGTATGAAGGTCAAATCTATCCATGAGCAGCCTGGTCCAGTGGGAGGTGTCCCTGCCCAAGGCAGGAGGGGTGAATATAGATCATCTTTAAGGTCCCTTCCAACCCAGACCATTCCATGACCCTGTGATCTCTGGCATGCAGTTGCAAAGCTCTGTGTATATAGATATAGGTACATGATAGTTGTGATAATTTCACTGAAATAAATAGAGACAACTTGCTCTTTTGGAAATCTGATCTTAGGTGGGTCCTATGATAATTTTTGTGGAGGCCACTGTACTTTGAATATTTTGAATTCTTAGTGTTAGGCACATGCTTTCAACACCTGCTAATTAAAACATTTCCCACTGATGGATGATGACAAGCAGCTACTTGTGCTCCTGACCAGTAGGAGGCTGTGTTACACCTCAAACAGTAGCAAGAATGTTGCTTCTGGGTGACAAGGAGTTTCTGTGTGTTGGGGAACCAAGAGTTGCTTCCTCTTCTCTCTCAATGGATCAGATGAAAATCTCCTGTGACAGATGTTGGTTCAGCCTGAGGGTCATGCCTCAGAGAAACCAAATGATCAGGCAGAAGCACTCTAAGTTGAAAACTTGACTCGGAAAATACTTGATCCTCCTGGAAAACAATGGTGAGTCACCTTCTCTTTGGCATCTGAGACCGACTCAAGCGCCTTCTGCAATATTTAATCTCAAGAAGGCAAGTAGTAGTAGTAGAAGTGGTTCAGGTCACCTAGCTGTGAAGGTTACCAGATTTAGGGGATGGGAATAAAGATTCTCTTGCCTATGCTAGGTTTCATGGTTCACAATAGAAGTGTCTAGGGTGTATTTGTTGCCTAAGCTTATGCTAGACCAGACTCTTCAGTGAATGGAGTTTAGAGAGAAATTCAAGTCACACCAATGTAGATGCCGTGTTATGCCTGCTTGATTGTAATGGAGATTTCATGAGCTGTACAGAAGAGATCTCTAGAGACTATGGTAGGAGATATACAGCCAGCTGAAATGGAGGCACCTACATGTAGATGAGTAGAGTTAGAAGTCTGGTTCAGAAGCTGGATCTGACCTCAACTTCTCTACAATGGATGGTAAAGGAATATGGTCTCAGCTCAGTCTCTGGGTCTGGCAGTACTCACCATTCCCCAAGCACAGACATCATACAAGGCTGTCTGATTTAAGCCCAGGGAAGCATCTGTGTAGGATCAAGACCTGTGCTCTTCCAGGTGCCCATCTTCAGTCCAACACTTATTGCCTAAAGCAGGCATGAAAGAAAGCACTGAATGATCCAGGAGCTGCCTACAGAAGCTTTGTACTCCAGCCTACTGAAGTGAAGCAAAGAAAGAAGGATGGGAGCTGTACCAGTTGACAGCTTTTGTAGCTGAAGCCTTCAGCATTTTATCCTGACTGCTATTTCTTCTTTAAACACAGGAATCCTTTGGGATTATCTACCTTGTATCACGTTTACTTTGAGTGAATATAACAGCGAATTATCTATTTTTCCACAAGCCTAGGTAGCCCATTAAAAATCCCTTTATGAGTATCCTGTATAAATAAGCATGTCTTCCTTGGTATGCAAGTATAGTTTGGAATTTTGGAGAGTGTGTGCGTGCATAAGGGAAAATAAACATAGATATAGGTGGTATGTGTATGTGTGCTTACATTAGTGCATGAGAATTGAAGTGAGGTTGTCTAGATGTGTCTAGATATGTTCATATAGGCAGAGGATGCACTCAGGTAAGCGTAAATAGGAACCTGTGTGTTTGTGGACCAGGCACTATCCTTGCCTCCCCACACCCCCTAACAGATGCAAGAAGTGCAATGGTGAGTATTTTGGATTCCATTCCAAGCCTGACTAACCATTAGGTACCACACCACCATCTAGCTGGTAAGTGCTTCATGCTCTACCAGAATCTTAATAACTAAAAGGTGTGTAGGGATGTAGGGGCACAAAGGTTTTCTGATCACTCACTGAATGAAGAGTGGCTGAGCTGGTTGTGCTATAGAATACGCCACACCACCTTAAGAATTTGTAGGCTTAACAAACCTGCTTGATCTGTAACCAACTCACTGAAACACTTCTTTACATGTTGATTTTTTCAGGCACCAGCTAATGGCAAGAAAAAAATGAAAGTCTGCAGCCTCAGCCTAGTCACGTATTTCTCTCAGTGGTCTGAGCAAAACCAAGAGCATCTTGGAAGGGGGAAGACTGAGACAGACATTAAGAAGAAAGATGATGAGGGTGATGAGGCCCTGGCCCAGGTTGCCCAGAGAAGTCATGGATGCCTCCTCCTTGGAGGTGTTCAAGGCCAGGTTGGATGAGGCCTTGAGCAGCCTGGTCCAGTGGGAGGTGTCCCTGCCCATGGCAGGGGAGGAACTGGATGGGCTCTAAGGTCCCTTCCAACCCAAACCATTCTATAACTCTGTGATTCTATGACTATGATTTCTGGGATGTTTCCTCACATTTATCTTTGATAATATCTTAGACAAGGATGCTATTTCAAAACCGCCCTCTTGAAGTTCCCGTCTCACTCATGACTGTATCTAGCACACAGCCCAAAGTAAAAAGGTCAGATCGTACAGCAACTCCTACGTCAAAAAGTCTTTCTGATCCCATAATGTTTATACATCTTTATCCATAACTTGGATAAAGCTCTGATGAAGTTTGGTCTTGGCATGCATGTGCAATGGGTCTTTGTCTTTATAACAGCTTTTTAAGTTGTCTACACCAGTAAGTCAGATATTGCTAAGGCATGGTCTCAGGAACTGAGTCCAAGTATGTTAGCAGCCCCTGGCTTTTTGGTCTGAGCCATCTTGCACTCTCCCAGACCTTTCCAGGGTGTTGTTTAGCAACAACTGTGATAAGGCTGTTCCAGTAGGAAGTCTACTTTGAGGCCAGTCTGCTTTGGAGGCCAAGGACTTAGTAGTATGGTTATGGTAAGACGATGTCACATGGTCTTAGTAGCATAGAGGAGGTTCTGGAACTACTAAGTTAATTGGTAAGGATGCAGTCAAACTGTTCTCCTCTTATTGCTACTTTGATTGATCAATGTTGTAATTTTGGCTCTGAAGTCGAGTTTCTATATTTCTAGACCACCCACTTTGGAGGTTGGCTTGCGATTTGGCTCACATCTAGAGCAAGGCAACTTTCTGGCCAGATGAGGAAATCTGGTTAGCAGACGTAGCAAATGACTCACTCAAACTCAGCCTGTGGCTCTAGAAGCAGGATGAATGCAACCAGCCTGGACCACATTGCTGGGCAAACATACACTTTTAATAGGCACAAATAACAGGGATTATGGGCATCCTAGCCTTCTAAGTAAGGGAACAAATACCATTATAATATCATGTCATCTTTATCAAAATTGTGGATTTTAGTTAATTGTTCCTTTTTCAAAATCATACCTGAAATGTGTTAAATGTCTCTGGATGTCGAGGTCTAATATTGGAGTCGGTCTGGAGGATCCAAGGGGTGATCTGTCTTGACTTAGAAGGTCTTGAAATTCTTTGCATATTTGTCTAAAAGGAAAATGGAAATCCTTAAATGAGACAGATGTAATCCTTTCCATAAAGCTGATTCCTATAGCAGTCACCTTGTCCTGAGAGATCTCATTCCTAACAGAAATGTTTGGCAGAGGCAAAGTTGAAGAAATCAAAGGCAAAAATCTCCCCCTCTTGCCTCTCTGCCCCAAATTCTCAGAGTCAGCAACATATAGAATCTCTCAAAAAGGAATTCCTCCTCTTTGGAACAATATTAACATTGACACTTTAAAATGTGATTCCTTTTCTGAATTGGACCCAGTTTGGCAGTGTTCAGTCTGGTTTAGCTCACCTGCATTAGAAGCAAGGCTCACGGTTAAAGGAAATAAGGAACCAGCAAATAAGGAACATGAAGGCTTTGTGGAAACCCACCATTTGCCCATGTGCACTGGTTTATCTGCACGCAGAAGTCCTGGACATCTTGGCCTTGCCTTCTTGACCCCCAAAACTTAAGAAACTGGACCACTAGGAGCTGTAAAGGAAAATGCTCTCCTAGTTTCCATTTGTGTCTGTACTTTGCTTCCTTGCAGAGGCTGGGGCAGAAGAACTCAACAATCCTCAACAGAGACCTCTCCAACGAGGCTATCCAACATGAGAATTAATTCCAGCAGCAGTATTTCAGTTTCTTATTGAAACATTCATTAAACTGTTCTGCATTTCTATCATGTATTAGGCAGCCTACAGCAGATGGCTATAGAAATCCAGAGGATTTGCATCCTAACAGTGACTCTTTTTCTCAGCGACTGTAGGAGGAGCTCCGTGATTCACTCAGCTGTCAGTGCCTACACAACAGACAGGCAAGCGAGGTGAATCGCATTGTTTCTACTTTTTCTTGACGATGGTTTCCTGGGCACAACACGCTCTCAGCAGGTAGGACCTGAGACCTCTTGTAATGGGAACTCAGGCTCTGCCTTGACTGCTCTTCCATCAGCATGGTAGCCCAACTTCTTTGGAAAGGATGGGTGGTCTTGCTTTCTTCCCTCTCCCTCTCAGGCCTTCCTTCTGGCTTCTGAGGATGCCTCAGCACCTGGTGTTTAAAATATCCCATAGGACACCTCTATATAGGATCTAACAGTAGGAATGATCTGGAAATAAAGCCTTTTGATTCTGTAATACTGTTGTACTGCGCCACTTCGCAGGTTAGACTAAGGATATTCTACTGATGTAGTCTTCTAAAAAGAAACCAAACTATCTGCATTTAGTGCATGCCCTCAGAAGAGTACTATCTGGACCATGGATGGATAATGACATCACATGCTTTCAATTACTTTATGATACAGTTAATTAAAAGAGGAGATGTGTCCGGATCTCATTCAGGACTTCTCCAAATGCACATACCATTCTCTGTAGAGTATACTGGATATTTGGCACTTAACGGGGCACATTGCCCACTAGATGCTCAAGACGCTCAGTTATGTTGCCTGATACTAGCCTGACACTCAGTTGGGTTAATCTAATACTGGTCACAGTGACTACATATAACTTCGTAAACAGCGCCACGTAGTAAAGTAAGCAATGCCAGAGGTCATTCTCATGCAAATAGTCATCACCTGAAAAGGTCCATATATTTCTGTTCTTCTAGCCTCCTAAACAGCGTGGCTTCCTGAGAATGGACCCTGGTGTGGACTATCTCCCAGAACATGCCTAGAAGATATTTGGGACAGTTCAAGGAACCATTCTAACATTTTAATAACGTGGATAATTGCTGTCTGATGACTCAGAGTGTGCATGGTTTATTTTGTTAGCATAGATGCAATCACTGTGCCTGGGGCCAGTTCCTAACGCTAAAGAACATCTCTATGGTCTGTGATTTCTTTTAGAAGACTCTTTGCATACTTGGTAGTTCAAGTCCTTTATTATCACCTTGTACCTCTTGTCCTTCGGGACAGGGGCATGATGGAAAATAAGTGGGTAAATTCAGCCTCTTGGTTTTTAGAAAATCTTCCATCGTCCAGTTACAAGCAAGGAAACCATACTAACCTGGTTTTACCCTTCATTATATTGCTGTTCTGCAAGTTTTGGACATAGACTTTAGATACCACAGCTCTCTCCCCAGCAAGAGGAGGGGAGACACAGAGAACTATTTCCTGCTGTGCTACTGGCCTTCATCCAAGCCTGATTTCTGTAAATGCTTGTCATCTGTGTGGACCTAAACACCTACTGCTTGAAAAGACAGCATCATCTTAGCCTTTCAGGCAAAGAGAGGTATTCAGCAGAAATGTATGTAAATGCAGCATACAGTTTTAATGAATCAGGTCCTTAGAGGAAAAACAGTCCTTTCAACAACTGAAAACAGTCAGTCATTTCAGCTTCTAAACAATCTGCTATCCCCAGTCGGCCCTGTCAGCACCGCTCTTCTCTCCTTCCTCCAACCTCTACTTTCTACCTGTTGAAAAAGTTCATCTTAAAAGTACTTATATTCTGACAAAGGAAAGTGTCAGAACCAAGCGTGCAATTAAGTTCCCTTCTATCTTCACATGTCAAAAGTCTTTGCTGAGTGTTGTCAGATTGAAAGAAGAGAAAAAAACTTTTTTATTATACATGAATACCTGTAAAAAGCAGTAACCTACTTTTTTCAAGGGAATTTCTAGGAAAAGTGGTGTCTCAGAGCCTCCACTGCCAACAAAACATCACCTGGGGGAGTGACAGGGAGGAGGCTGACAGTTATTTTCCAAGCTGGACTGTGACTTTGAAAAAACAAAGAAAGATGTTTTATGCCATCTTAGGGGCCACAGATTAATAATAAAAGAGTTCTGGTCACTCCTGCAACGGAGGCACCTGATCATTTGTGATAAATGATCAGACCCCCGAGTATATGATCAAGAAAAGGTAAAAAGTTCTGTACTGGATCTGAACAAGGGCCCATCTCGTCCATGATCCTGTCTTTAGCAGTGGCCAAATCAAATGCCTCGTGATGAGTCCCAGAGCGAGGCAAATGAGTCCTCATGAGTCTGATACATTCCAAGTGGGGCAGAGCTGCCTAGCAGCCAAAGATCAGATACTAGAGAGGTGCTCAGCAGGTCCTGTGCCTCTGGTTTCTGAGCTACGTTACAGAAAACTAGCAAACCGAGCACCCAGTGCCATAAGCCAGATGTTGGTTGTTGTGTACGGGCTGCAATCAACCCCACAGTAAAATCATAACTCACACTATTCCATTCTGGTCTGTGTAAACGTGTGCATATCTGCCCCTCTGTCTCATGTGGAAGGCCTGGCGCTGTAACACTCTGTGATATCCCCCACAGGGTATCGTGCCTCTCCTTTAAGAGGAATTATGACATGGCCTTCAGCAGTTCTGCATCTGTCCTCGCTGCAGGTTATGTCATCTGCTGTAAAGCCATTCTGGGTCTCACCTCTGCAACGTTTACTAACCCATGTTTAAAGACCCTTCAAAACCAGGTCCCAGCTTTTTATTTTTATTTTCTTCCTCCCTTTCTGTGTGGATGTGTGGGTACAGCCTAAAGCCCTTCTAAAAGCCCAGCATAACAGGCCAGCATCAGCACCCTGTGGCCAGAACTATGAGAATTCAATTTATGTTTTTAAAGCATCTTGCTCTGGAGTGCCCAGACAATCGTATCCTTGGAGGAGGTGAGTGTAGAGAAATGATAGGAGACTGTTTACCTCTATTGTTTAAACCTTTCCTATCCTTTCTGCTCCTAACAAAAGCTTGCATTGCTTCCATCCTGCCCTTGCTGTCACCTGTTTTCAGTGCTGTATACTGGCTACACAGCCCAATCATCTCTTCTTCCCATGATAATAATTTGATAAAGTTCTGATTCTTCATTGTCTAGACCATCAAATTGTTAGAACAGGTTGTGGCACCATCAAACAGTAATGCCCTGGGCAGATCTCGAGTTTGCCAATGTGAGGGACCATTTCCTAGGGGTAGTTTAGTAAGATGAATGTTGTTTGTTCCATGCCAGAAAGTGGTCCCAATTTCATTTACTGTGCCTCTGCCAACATAGCTTTAGCCCAGGTAGGGCTGAGCAGGGCAGTGAGGAGAGTGTTATCTCAAGCTTAGTGACCTCCATGTGTTGAAGAGGACTATGGACACCTGAAATATCAGTCTTTAGTCCTCCCTAGCCCCTGAGCCACAGTTCTGTGCATGGCAGCTGAACTGCTTCCACTGGAGGTGAGTAGATTGCTTGATTACAAGGTATAGATGACCTTGACAGCACTGGGAGCTTCTACTGGGCACCAGAGACTTCTGCACTGCAGACACTAAGGTCTCTATTTAGTTAGCCACAGATAGATATGTAGTACCTAAGACACCCATAATAACTGGCAGTTATAACACAGTAAGGAAAAGAGATCTGTGTGGTTCTAACCAGGATGGATAATCCAGTTCGTCACAAATGGCAGGAGGTGCCTGTGTTTGAATCAAGTCACTGAAGCTGGATGTCTGAATCCAGAAAGATGCTTCCTTTCTGTACTAGAAACTATAGGAATAACTTTGTTCTTTCCCCTTATTTTTCCTCAAGACCCCGCACGTGGAGATCTCACCAGTTCTGCCGAAGGCACAATTCTATGGGCTCCTCTTTCTGTCCAGCGTGGGCAGTTGGAATGGCACAGGGGCATTATCACCGCAGGCAAAGCTCGCAAGGGGTGATTTTACCACCCTGGGATTTCAGCGTCGCCTGTGGTGGCAGGAGAGCGATCCACCCTTTTTCTGGCATTGAAACTCACAAGCACACGGGGCAGGACAGTTGTGAATTTACTGAAATTACAAACCTAGAGTAAGCTGAGTGAAAAACGGAACCTCCTGAGAAAGAACTAGAGTACCCGCTATCGTACTCACGGAAGCATGGCTGGGAAATACCATGCTAATATCACCCTGTGGTGGACCTGTGTCCACTTTGGTGTGGACAGGGCTGGTGGGTGACTCTCTGTTCTCCTTCCAGGCAGGAGAGGGCAGTAGTAGCACACACATTGACCCACCTGCTCCTGGGGGAAGCACTGGCTGCAGTGGGGTATGGTCTGTCCTTGTGCTATCGACAGCCCTCTCTGACCAGTTTGCTGGTGCTTTTAACTAAAGGAAAGCAGGGAAAAGTTATTTTGTTCCTTTCGAGTCCAAGATCACAACCTACCAGCCCAAAGTTAGCAGTAATGCACGCCCACAACTCTCCAGTAGTAAGAGAGGGTGAGAAAGTAGGTGTGAAGTGGTGAAAAAGTCGTGAGAATCTTATGTGCACCTCAGTTGAACAGCCTTTGGACATCTTTGGTGTTTGTTACAACTCCTGGCAATGTGATCTCTCCTTTGGGCCAGAAAAGGGAAGATTTGTATCATTATGGTTGAGTAATAGTTTAGAAACGGGGAAAATCCTCCAACTGGGACAACTTACAATCTTAAACCTTGTGCCAGCACTCATATAATTAGAGGAGTAGACTGTTAATGGGCTACACAGCCATGGGAAGACACAACCTGCAGAGAAGAGCTGCTGCCTGCTAGCTGGTTTATTTTCATGTCTCTGGAACCTTTTGGGCCCTTAAAAAACGTGGATGTAGGTAAAAATAAGAACATGTTCCACCTTTATTATTCCTTCTAATCTACAAGGGACCTAGGAGCATGATGCATGAGGTCTTTCATCACCAGTAAGCGCCCTCTGAGCCACATGGTGCTCTACTTATCACCTCAGGGAAGGATCACGAGCCATATTCATTGGAGTCATAAGCCTGAGGTGTTGTATCTAGGTCACTGGCAGGGTGAAGAGCTCTGGACAAAAGAGGGACACCAAGGCCAGAAATCCTGCTCCCCACAGAGAGACAAAAAGCAGAAGGATGTTGGGATACAAAGGACAACCCTGTTGCTGGTCAGCCTTCTCCCGCACTACAGGGTGATTCCTCCCTGTTGTGCATGTCCTAGCCTGGATAATTCCCAACCATTTCCAGCACTGGGATGGTGGTTTGACAGCTCGGGTGTCCGTTCTCAGCTCTCCTGCAGCCTCACTGTGTGACTCTGCAGGGAGTGCAGGAAGAACATGAATACAGGGTCCGACACAAAACAAATGAAACTGACCCTGTAGCTTGGGAACCAGCAGTGGGAGGAGAGAGACAGAGAGAAGGTTACAGCACATGTTCTAACCTGGCACGGTGAGACAAGGCTCAAGCTGATTGCTTCACTCAGCATGAGTGGAAGCGTGTTCAGGTACAGATGTTTCCTTACCCTTGGTTGGAAAATGCTGGTGTGCAAGAGCAAACAGCGAGTTAACAACACTGTAACTGTGAAGCAGTTTTTAGCTAATAACAACATCTCTGTGCTTGAGCACCCGCCCTGTTCACCAGATCTGACTCCCTGAGATTTCTACCACTTCCCAAAAGATCCAGTCAGGCCTCAAAGGAGCTCTTTTTTTTTTTTGGTAGAAGATGCGAAAGCAAAAATGATGGCGATCCTCAGGAGCTTTTCAGAAAATGGTCTGCAGAATTGCTTTGGACGTTGGCAGCATTGCGTGCAGTTGTGTGTCAATTCAGAAAGGCACCATTTTCAAGGTGATTACAGATGATTTTCTTGCTTCATCAAATAAAAAGAGTTACAGACACAGTCTCAGGGTTTCTTTGTGTCAGACTTCCTATGTTCAGTTCTACCCCATGCAGGCATACCACACACCTACTGTAAGACTAAGCGGTTCCATGCACTCTATTTATTCCTGTTTCCCATGGCTCATGAAGGCTAATTCCTCCCTCATTAAGACTAATTAACCCAGATGAAGTGTTATCCTGACACGATGTTACTGCTTCAGGAAGGCAAGCGTCTTGTGTAAGGCAAAGTAGGTATCTCTGGAGGTCTTTAATGGCTTTAGCAAAGCTCCCCTGCTGGTGTACATCGTTCCAGTGCCTTTGACGTCAGGGGAACTCTTGCAATTTTCATCCAGAGAGGATCTATCCCTCTGCAAACCAGCTCTCCCACAGCAGACTAATGGCAATGATCCCACAGTACTTCAGCATGCGCTTAGACCTCCTGCTCATGCGCAAAAGGGACAAAGCCAGTCTCCACCCTCTAGGTCTTACCACTTGGTAATGTCTCTCCTCACATCTAAACCAAAGCATCTGAGAACACGTACGTGCTTCCTTAACTGCAGGCGATGAAAGCATAACCACTAAATTCTCACTGCAGTGAATAAAGTCCCTCATACAGCATCTCTAAAGAGGATCGCTCTCGCTTGCTGTCAGTGAGTACTGTTGTGATAGGAGTCACCACAATCCCAGCTCCACACTCCCACTCCTCCCTCCCCCGGCCCCCAGATCCAAAACACAGAAGCGACAGACAGATTTCTTTTTTAGATTCCCCTCCCTTCTTACTTTGTTGCTAGGATCATCTTTTTCCTCGCTGTCTGCTCTTTCTGTTCCATGTGCTGTCTGGCAATGTGCTCTCCTACCGCCTTGGCAGGGAACTCTGTTTCACAGGTGTAGCCGAAATCTCTGGCCAAGTGTAATGCTTCCCCTGTGGGCAAAAAAATAGGTCAGTTTTTAGGATGGTGATGGTTATTATTATTATTACAGAATTTCTTCCACTCTTAAAAAGAAATACAATGATAAATCACTTCTGTAGGCATTAGTTCCAAATTGCAGTTACAGATTTTGGCTCATTTGGCTGGCTCGTGCTTAGTCATCAGATGGTGTCAGCCAGAAGACAGGGAGGTTATTCCTCTCATGAGGAAAGACTAGTCAAGATGTGGGTTTAGCACCTTCTCCTGCCACCAGTGGGTACTGGGCAGCTATTCAAGTTTTGTAAGCCCTGTTCATCACTTAAAGCATAGAAATCAGTGGAAGGTAGGAATAAATCACTCTGAAGAGCTGAAATTCAGCCCTTGGTGCTTTATTTCTCTGTCTCTTAAGGAAGAATAGGCTTCTACCCAAGAAAAGAGCTGTGGGGATAACATACGTTGAAGCATATTTGCTTAGGGGTTGAGGCAGCAGGCAGGATACAAGCCCCCCACACCAAAGATGAGCAGATCTCAAAGTAGCATGCAAGAAAATCTTATTCCCCAAAAGGTTGCCATCAAAATTGACCAGCAAAAAAAAAAGGGATGACAATGAAGACCACAGTTGCTGTTTTAGAGGTGGGTAAATCAAGGCAAAGGGAGTATATGGCTTCAGTAGGCTTTATGAGAAGCCTGTGCCAAGGGCAGGCACTGAGCACCTCCCTGCCTCACTACAGAGACTGGACACCATGCTGTAAGAACCTGTCCCTCACCACTAGCTTAGAGAACCCAGGAACTGATTTTAGGGTTTACTGAACACTCTTGACCTGTGTGCTGTGACTCTGACAACATTGATGTGGGATTTAACTGATGACGCACAGCTGCCTGGGCTGTGAACATCTGTGCCTGAGTTAGTCTTTCCCTGATGGGAAAAAGACACTTCCAGATGACACTTGCTCATCGTAGAAGGTAGAAATAGGTCAGCTACCAGAAGTGCATGTTGAAGCACATCTACATGAGTGACTGAGAGACGTGCTCCAGAATAGTTTTGGGGTTAAGGAGTTGTGGGTATTTTTATTTTATTTTTCTTTTTTTTTCAGTGTGTTTGCTATCACGAGAGGTGGTATTGGACCCTGGCTCTTTAGAGACAAGACTGATGCTCCAGGTGAACAGTTAGGAGGGATGCAGGACGTGCAACATTTCCCTTTGAGAACATGCGCAGTGAAATTCCTCTGATGAAATGTCAGTGTTGACATCTGACCTAATACTTACAAGTCAATGGATGCAAGCAAGCGCTTGCAAGTGTATCATCCCCTACTAAAGTAGAAGGCAGAAGTGGATCAGAGGAATGATAGGAAAGTCTGGGTTAGAAAGGAACTGAAGTGATCACCTTACATTAAAAGTACGGCCTTAGATTAGGTTATTCATGGACTTTGCAAACCTAGTCTTGAATATTTCTAAGCATGAAGAATCCATAGCAAGCTAATAAAATATCAGTTATTAATTTCATTTTATGGGTAATCACCCAGAAATGCTGATTCCTCCCTATTGACTACAATGAAACATGAGAGGACAAATACAACTAGGATAGAGATGATGAAACAAATTCCATCCTCATCAAGACTGAGTCTGCTCTCATAGACCTGGCTGAGCCAGGGGAGATGCAAACTGCCTTGGGAGCAGTGGTCCTGTGTGGGGCAGCATGAGGCATAAGGTACCACGTGCACTGACTTCTATTCCAGACTCTAATTTCCCTCTTTTCTGTTCATTCTCTCTCCTTCTATCATTGGAGCTTTTACCAGAAAATTACTTTTTCTTCCCACAAGAAAATACTGTTATGTGTTTATGTGACTGAACTGGATTCATGTACTACAAAAATGCAGGTACTGTTTCCAGGGAATTTGTTTGCTGACTCCAGTCAGCAACAACCTTCACAGCTGTAAATAATTTTACATGCAAAAATTAAAGATTATACTGAAAATCATCTGTATTATTTGGACTTTTTAAACATGATTTCCAATATACCTAAAAATAATAAGAGGTTAACAAGCAACCACTATCACTGAGTTTAAAGGAGAAATGGTTTCAACTTAATTTACAGCTTCTGAAAAAGCAAAATAGTGTGCAGAGAAATTAAAACGGACTTTAGTGGCATGCTAACAGCAAGTCAGAATGAACAAGCATGCAGCTGACTGCCAGTTTTGTATTTAAAATATCTTCATGGATGAGAAAGGGTACCACTTTAAGTCATAGCTGCTAAATTTCTGCAGAGTTGCTTCAAAATTTTTATTTCAGCTTTGCTTTTACCCTTCCTTAAATAAAGACTTATAGAGTGAGTCAACCACAGATGTGTACTGGGTTTTGCTTTTCAATCAAACTCCATTAAAACACTTGCTAGGTTTGTTTTCATGCCAGTGTGGAAAGAAGATAAAAGTCAAATCCATTGAAGCTGTCATCATAGAATCGCTTGGTTGGAAAAGACCTTTGAGATCATCGAGTCCAGCCATACCTGTCCTGTACTAATCCAGATCCCTGACCACCTCATCTGCTCATCTGCTAAACCCCTCCAGGGATGGGAACTCCACCGCCTCCCTCGGCAGCCTCTGCCAGGGCCTGAGAACCCTTTCTGTGAAGAAATATTTCCTGATGTCCAATCTGAACCTGCCCTGGTGCAACTTGAGGCTGTTTCCTCTCATCCCACTGCCTGTCAGTAAGGAGAAGAGACCAGCACCCACCTCACCACAACCTCGTTTCAGGCAGTTGCAGACAGTGATGAGGTCTCCCTTCTCTCTTAATCAGGGAGCATTACTGTTCTCCAGACAGTTCTATCCCAGTCCCAGTCAGACCCAAGTAAATAATGGAGTCGGCAAAGCACTGAAGCATTTAGCCATTGGAAAAATCTTGGTTTTACAGAGAACAAAACTTTTATGTGATGAAGACATTTATTTAATGTGGTCAACAACAAACTGAGTGAAATTTGCACCTTTTCTCTTAATGTCAAGAAGGAAAGAATGAAAATACAAATTATCATTAAACCTCATCTTTCCAAAGACGGTATATGTTGTCTACTGGAGTTGAGAAAATTATACTGAACTGTTTTGATGATCTCAGAAAATTATACAAACGTATGCAACCAGTCGATTTTACACGGAGCTGGGATTGTGACTAAATGCTAAGGGCATATGAAGAGATAAAATCATGAGCAAAATGAAACAAAATGACTTGACTGCTTGTGGATATATATAGGTAAGAATGTATATACAAATATACCTACTGGGAAACAATGAAACTGCTAATTTTCAATATATATTTTTAAACCTGTTTTTACTGGAAAGGGTGGTGGAGCCCTGGAACAGCTCCCAGGGAAGCAGTCACGGCATCAGGCCTGACGATATTCCAGAAGTATTTGGACAATGCCCTCAGCCCCACGGTGTGAACGTTGGGGTGTCCTGTGCAGGGACAGGAGCTGGACTCGATGGTCCTTGTGGGTCCCTTCCAACTCAGGGCATTCTGTGATTCCATAAATTGCAACATCAAATTCTACACAGAAATAGAAAACTGGACATGGAATGCTCTGCAGAATGTGATTGCTCATATTATTGAGCAGAGATCTCATTCTGAACTGGGACCAAATGATGAGGTATTTATAAGCAGATTGTGTTATACTTCTATACGCTCTTCCTGTTAATCTCAGTGAACAGAGGAACCTTATATCACTGCACAGTAGAAAATAAATCTGCTTGGCGGGGGAAGTAGTTTGTCACAAAATGTGACAAAAGATGTTTGCTCTTTCTCTACATCATAATTTGGACAAATATTTATTCTAGGGAAAGTGTGGATGAACTGAGCTCTTTTTCTTTCACCTTTTTCTTTGCCGCCTTCTGCCTAGTTATAATTTATGTCCAGCAGGAGTCATACTAAAAGTAGAAACCCCTAAAATCCCTGGCTTTTTTAGCCAGTTGCCTCATTTCAATCAAATGTCCTTCTGTGCAATATTGCCAGCTCTTTCCTCCTGCGGAGACAAAGAATGGGTACTAGGGATCGTCTAGTCTTTCTCTTTCCATCTGACACATGGCTTTGCAGCTGTAGGTAGTGCTGCCTTTCCCATAGAATCTGACAATTGAGCAGGGAGCTTTGCATGATGGAAAGGGACAGTTGCTGAAGCTGAATTGGCAGAGACAGCTCTGGAAAACCTCAGTGGAGAGACCAGCCTGTGCACCTTGACAGGCTTCTGTGGGCAGGTGCAAGGAGCAGCGTGGGTGTCTCCTGGGTCTGGCAAGAGTGAGAGATGCTCCTATGCGGAGTGAAGGCAGAAGCTGTGTCCCAGGAGGGGGACACTCGGCATCTGAACCTCCTACGCTCCCCTTGGCTTTGCCTCCTCCGGATGCTCAACCCATCAGAAATGCTGCTCAGGGGGAGGAGGGACAGGCGGGAGGTGGAAGGAAAGTTTTTTCTATTTGTAGGGTGAGAAGGGAGGAGGAACAAGTGTAAGGATATTAAAACAAAAGCTGGTGGGGGAGAAGTGGGAGAGCTGATAGCAGGGTGAGAAAAGTAACTGCCGACCTATTTTTCTCAAGAGTTTTTGGTCCCCAAATGTTGAATGCAGTCAAGTCAGTGTCTAATAAACTTAGTGTCTTCATTAGGTTTGACGGGAAAACAAATTACAGATTTTAAGTGTGTTTTCTGATTTTTGTAAATAACCTGATGGTTTTAAATTCATTCATGAATATCTATATAGCTTTTACCTATATCTGTGATCACATTAATGCTACGTCTCTGCCTTGCAAGTGATCTGCCCAAAGAGAAAAGGGACATCTCCCCTCTTCTTACCCCCTTTCTTTCTCCCACTAGGGATGCTTTTCACTTCTTCGAGCCAGCAGTGAGGCTTAGTCCTGGCAATGCCGGCTTCTCACTGGCTCAGCTGGGATGCAAGAGTTTTCCTTGTAGAGCTCCTAAGAAAAATGACCTTTCCCTTCACCTCCTCCAGGCGCTAGAGGGCATCCCTCACCCACAGGTCGCACAGAGCCTCGTCCCACACTGGTGGGGAGGGTCCTGCAAGGCTGAGCTCATGGTCCCAGTCTGTCCGTCCACCCTTTGTGCTGATGTATGTGGACGTCAGTGGAAAGGACGGAACTGACCTATCACACAATTCCTACTTCTGGCCGTGGAAGTCTCTGCTAAAGACACTAAGGATGCAATCCAACCAAACCAAGAGTAGCAGTAGATAATGGTTGGACTCAATGATCCGGTGGGTCTCTTCCAACCTGGTTATTCTATGATTCTATGATTCTATGATATGCTGAACACCAGGAAAAGTGAGACTGTAGAATACAAGGGGCCACGCAACAATTTTCTCGTAAAGTCTGGATCTTCACATGACCACCACAGCTTAGAAATTCATTGCAGTTCCTCTGTTGAACTTAGTGGTCTCTCCAAAACTCAATGATTTTAGTCTGTTTTAGAGGAGAAAAGTGGTAGGCATGCTGGAGACTTTTGAGATGGCTTTGGTCAATATCCCTTGTCACCGTACAACTAATTTTGCCTTTTCTTACCTCAAACAGATATTCAGGAAGTCGAGTATATTCCTACCTTGCAGAGATATTAAAGGCCTTGATATATTGACGACTGTGAGGACCTTTAATAATAAGAAAGTTAGAACCTTTTAAAGAAATCAAGACGGGGTACTTATGAGAAGTCCACCCAGTGCACCTAATATTTAGAGATTTAAATAAGACTTGCAAATCGTGTCAAATTGTGTGTTGACATCACACAGAAAAAGCTGATGTTGTTTTCTTCATGTCCTCTAAAACCCGGAATAAGCCTGTATCTTTCCTTGGCTGCCTCCTCCAGCAGCAGGAGCCGCTGAGGAATGATTTTCCTTGCAGAAACCATGCTACAAGTTAATACCACTTGGAAGTAATATCCGCATGGACAAAGGGAGGACAGCTTACACCATGGAGAATTTAATGAGCGCTGACAAGTTTGACTGAGGATTGGTTACACAGACAGAAAACTAACTTCTTTCTGTTGGAGTGTTAAAGCACACGATGGTGCCTTTCCCAGAAATTCAAGGAGACAAAAATCATGTTTAGCATACCTAGGCAAACAGGTCGGGGTCAAAGTGAGCTCCATCTCCTCAGTGTTTGTCTTTAGCAGTCAGAGTAAAGAGGTCCGAGAACAAAAGAAATATCACAGGCTTGGTAGTTGGCTTCCTATTGGCTTTGAGTAAAGGGCAAGGAGGAAAACACAGCTCCACCCCTGGGAAACAGGAATCTAATTCTTACTTACAGTAAAGGTACCTGCCATCAGTCTGAGGCCAGCAGCTGAAAGGAAAGCTTCCTCACTCTCAGTCTCTTCTAAAGAATGAGTAGCTGGCTGCATAACTCTGTTTATTCTTCCCTGCTAAGACCCAAGATGAGTGAGAGACGGTGAGAGCAGGACCAGCCTGAACTTCTCTGACCTGGTATCTCTTCTAAGACTTTGACTCCATTATGGTTTTCTCTTTATTGCAGGCAGGTGAGGTATGGACACACCTGTATCTCAGAGCAGCCTCATTGTAGTTCTGTGTGCTCAGCAACCCTTGAGAATCTTAGTCCCTCCTCTCAGATGCTGAGAACCCTCCTCCATTGTGGATCCAGCCCTCATTTCTGCCTTGGGGATTCTCCATCCTTTGAGATAATAAAAACCTCAGTAGGCAAGGTCTTAAGCAGCTTCTTCTAATTGACACTGCTTTGGGCAGGAGGACTGGTCTCGAAGATTGCCAGAGGTCCCTTCCGGCCTCAATCTTTCTGTAATTCTGTGATTCTGAGGTAATATGTGCTGAGACCTCAGCCTAGTTGCCTAGATCTGTATGGACCTTTCAGGTTATGATCCTAGAAGGTGTTGACCTTTAGGATGAGCTGAGTGCTCTCAGCATCAAAGAGGAGGGATCTGAAATTCCCAGAGCTGCTACTTGCAGCCAGACAAAAAAACCCAGTACTTAGTGGATTCACCCAGAATAGAAGAGATTCAGGTAGAGTTTCTTGCCTTTGCCTGAGGGGTTTGAACCTGCATCTCCCAGCTGAAGGTTTGAAAAGCCTGGCAGTATTTGGTGAATGATATTTAAACAACAAATAAAGGCCAAGAAAGTATCTCCTGGGCCTGTCTAGAGTTTATCTGAAAACAGATTTCATTCGTTTATGTGGGGAGGGAAAAGGCTTGTCTAAATATTGTGTCTTCTTATGGGAGGGAAGAAGAAATCATCATATTTTTGGATCAGCTCCAGGAAAATCACAAGTTTTTTTAAAAAGAAGGAAGATAAACAAGCCTACTTGTAGAGTTGGTGTAAGACATTTATTTCTTTCACAAGAACACTTGGATCATCGATGTGTAAGTCAGATCCTAGCACAAAAAGTGCAGAACAATGCTGAGGAAACTGCAGGACCAAATCACTTGCTGGGAGCCAAAGTGTCTCAGAGTGAGCTTCCATTTTGCCACTCGTTCTGTCTGTGGCTTTAGGCAAGCCAGCTCTCCTCTTTGTCCAATACACAGGTTATGATATTTAACAGAATGGATCCAAAGTGTTGTGTGCAAGGAAACATTTAAATTATGTTTCTGTCATATTGCAATATTAGAAACCCTACCTTCTACCAAGGAAGTCAAGAGTGTGACATTTGCTGCTTTTCTTCTTCCTGCAGGCAAATTCAGTCCCAGTCTGTCTAATTTTTCTCGCAAGCAGCGTCCTCCATTCTTGGATTTTGCTCTGTCATGAGAGAAGAGTAGGAGTGAGAAACTTGGCTTTATTCTGCACTTCCCCCCCCACGTTAATGTAAGTCTAGGAGTCGTAAACACCTTATTGACGAATGTGTGGGTTAATGCCTGCACTATTGACATCTTTCAGAGCTGTGTTCTTAATTTCCTGCTCACACTGTGCAAGTCTTTCACTTTGGTCCTTCGACAGAGTTAGATATTTTAATGTCTATCACAGGACCACCGGATCTTCAGACAACTTTCCACCTGGTGGAACCCACGGTTCTGATTTGCGCGCAGAGCCTGGGATTGCAATGACTCCATATAAATACTGACAGTATAGTTGCTTATATCTGATTTAGCCACCCCAGGCTCCAAAGACAATGAAAAGAGAAACATGCCCTTCTAGAATGATATTAAACAGATGTCTAGAATGAGGGGACTTTACCCATCTCTCTCACCTGACTGTAACAGGAAACCAGATAGCTACTCAAATGTAGATTAGAACCCAGCTCCAGCCATACCTCTCTAATTTATGTACAGACCTACATACTTAGAAATGCACTCTGCAAAGCCCGATACTTACAAGGAAAAAGAATAAGGCAATAGGAAATGCTGAAGCTAAAATCCCAGCCACCGGCGTATATCTGTGCCCCTCTCCCAGATGCCCACGTCACTTTGTTCTCACAAAATGGTTGCTGGTACATCCCACACCTGCTTTTCTGCAGTATCTCAGCGTTTGAAGCATTCAAGACATATCCACTTATGCAGCAGATATTGGTTCAATTTCTTGCTCAGCCTGAGGGAATTTTATCCTGTGGCTTTTAGAGAAATGGAACAGCCGGCTGGCAACGAATAATGTTAAAATGCTTGAACACTGCATAGAGCAGTGACTGGAACCCAAATCTTTCCCATCCCAAATGAGTCACCTAGTCATTAGGTGAGAGAGTCATCACTGCAGTTACACCTTTGCTTTTGTCCAATAAATATTTGATTAACTCCAAATGAGATTAAGGGGCTCTCAGGCTAGAACAACCAATCACTGAGTATTAAGCATGCCTAACTAGATGATTTGAGGTGAGGGTTCAAGTTCCTTCAGGCAGAGGAAGGAAACAAACTTGGGATACCACCACTTCTATGCACTAAGAGATCCCACAACTTAGACCATGCTATATGTCAGAAAATATCTTCTGAGGATACTTAATTCTGAAGAAAAGCTAGCTGGGGAAATACCCACGTGGTGACTGCTGACAGGATGCAAAGTCAGCCCTGCCAGGTCCCAGGAAAACCATGTATGAGACTTGTTTTTGCTACATCTCTGCTGGTCAACCACACGTTGCTTGAGTTTCTCTCTGGTTGTGACACCTGGAAGTGTAGCCTGACCAGATCTATTCAATTACACTCTCTGCCTTGTAAAGCAGAATCAGTGCCTCCAAACTGCTGGCTGGGATGAGTCCCTGGCATTTGCTAACTCCTGAATCATGTCCCGGGTGGATTTGGGAGAGTGATATTTGGTCTGGGTCAAGAACTTATAGGGAACATTCAAGCATTTTAACCAAAGAGAGAAATGAGTCCCCACGTACAGCCTGATGCCTTTGCATTCTTATCAGCTTATACTGGTATTGATGAAGTCTATGGAATGAGTATTTAAAGTCAATATTTCTGTGACTGGTAGCTGAAGCCCTCTCCAAGGTCGAGCAGCAACAGAAAACCTTTGTGGCTGTTGATTTTGGATTTCAGTGTGTGTAGGGACAGGTAAATGGTGCTTGTGTTGCAATCAATAGTCCTTATTCTGCAAGACGGCTCGAGACAGGTCTTGGATTGCTCCCTATCTTAGAATATCACAGGCTGGCTAAAATGACTTTCAGTCTAAGTACGACAATCAGTGTGGGCTTCAGTGACAGCAGTGAAATAGCCTTGGACTTTCCAGCTAGTTTTGATCAAAGGGCACTCCTGTTGCTTCTGCCACCTAAACTGACATCTCGGGGACTTTGCTACTTACATATGCCTGGCTGAATTACAGTTGCCTCCTTGTGTTCCACCTGCGATGTGAGGCACAGTCTGCCACTTTTCTCCTCTCCGCAGGTGTCTACTCTGGCCACTGAAGGAGCAGAGGCAAAACTGTCCCTAATTACTTACATCTCTTCCACTATCTCACCATGAGAAAAATAAACGTATGCTGCTAAGTCAACCTTTTCTGTAATCAAAAGGCATATAAGGGAAAATGGGAGAAAAAGGGATCCCTACACCCTCATGCTTTCGGTTTTTGATGAATGAGGGCAGTTACTATGCTTTGTAAAACAATTTGCTTTGAAATGTTTCTCAACAAGAAGTCCATTTTTTCTGTTGGAGTTTTCCACACACTGATGGTAATTTTTTTTGCATTCAAAACAAGGTAAAACAACACTGATCCAGCTCTGATGGGGAACTGAACTAAGGAGACAAAGAGAAATTGAGTTCACTGAAAAATGTCAACTTTCTGTGAAAAATGTCAATGCGATCTTAATTTTTCTAATTTATTGGAATTTTCCCTTGAAACAGTGTTCACTCCCAATCCGTCTCCTTCTGTTTTCCCAAATGGTGACCAAGAATGGCCCAAGTAGGGAAAGAGAACAAAACCTGTTTGCAGAAAATAGAATTACACCATTTACAGCACTGTCTAGGACATGTTAATCTCACCTTCTTAAAATACCTCCTAAGAGGGAAGCATTGAGGCATTCTGGTGGTGAAAGGCGCCTCTTCACCTCTGCAATGGTCACTTTGTACTTTGAAGTGGAGCTGAGTAGAGATAAGCGACCAGGTACAGAGCAGAACAGGTCGGTGGGGTTAACAACACAGGTGCCACCTACCAAACAAAAGATATGTTAGAAACATAGAATCATAGAATCATAGAAGTGCTTGGTTGGAAAAGACCTTTGAGATCATTGAGTCCAACCATACCCGTCCACTACTAAACTATTCCCCTGAGCACCCCATCTGCCTGGCTTTTAAGCCCCTCCTGGGACTCCACCACCTCCCTGGTAGGAGACCCAAAAATCCTTTTGGTGAAGAAATATTTCCTGATGTCCAATCTGAACCTGCCCTGGTGCAACTTGAGGCCATTTCCTCTCATCCCATCACCTGTCACTTGGGAGAAGAGACCAACACTCAGCTCACTACAACCTCCTTTCAGGTAGTTGTAGAGAGCAATGAGGTCTCGCCTCAGCTTTCTTTTCTCCAGGGTGAACAACCCCAGGCCCCTCAGCTGCTCCTCATAACCCTTGTTCTCTAGCCCCTTCCCCAGCTCTGTTCCCCTTCTCTGCATGTGCTCCAGCCCCTCAATGCCTAGGGGAGGCAAAACTTATATTCTATATTTTGACAAGTTCAGTCATGAAGAACAATTCCATTGTTGACTTGTGGTTGGTTTTCCTTTTGCGTTTGTTTGGGTTTGGGTTTTTTTTTAAGGAGTGTGTGTGGTTTTTCTTGAATATATTATCAAATTTTTGCTTCAAGAAAGATGAATGGATTGAAATTTCAGCCTAGGAAAAGTGAATTATTAGGTCTCATGAGCTCTGCAGTCAAATTAGATCATTGTGGTTACTGCACTAGGTTTCATGCTCAGTAAAAATGACATATTGTCACCGTAAGATTTGTTCACAGTAAGATTATCAACGTACAATTGAAGCAGATTCAGGTATCACTCACTATTTAAAAAAATGCACTTGGTGAAAAATTTAGGACATTGTTTCTAATGAAAAATGTTCAATTTAAGTCTCACAGCTGTGTTTAGGACAACAAAGATGCAACAGCCTTACAGGTTTGCAGTTATTCACAGCCAGAGTGGCTTTCCACAGCTTTGAACTCTCATAAACTCCTTCTAAAGTTAGGTCAAATCCTTAGATGATGTTAATGATTGAAATCTATTAAGCTACACTAGTTTATCTCAGGTAAGTTCTGGAACTGTTTATTTCTTGAAAGTGGCAATTACTTGGCTTGTGTCTAAAACTGCTGAATGATCCCCAAATCTTTCAATGAAGGCTGCGATCAATAACTCCTCGGGCAAAATTGAGCTTTTAACTTAAAGTTAATATACGAGAGAGCAAGACAGAAAACTTTCTCTGCACCTGATCCAAGACGATAGTACAAAATCTCAGGGAAAATAGGAAAAATAATCTTAAGGAGTAGTATTTATTTTATCACCAAGTGCAAAACACATTTTTTTGACCTCCCTTCCCCAACCTGACTACAATAAAAAATTCAGTGGAAGAAATAAGTCTCACCACTGCATGCACAGTTCTTCCCTGGGGGGGAGATGAAAAAAAAAGAATGAGCTGCATATGACAGTGATATAAAATAACATATAATTCAGTGCACTACTGGGAGTCCAGATGGTTTCTGTGAGGACAATGATATAAAGACCTTCCTACAGCGGAATGAATCTGTGCTCATCATTCCTATTTAAAGGAAATATACTGCAGTTTTAAACTACCATGGTAATTTCTTTTTTCCTGGGATCACCCTGATCTTTTTGCACTGCAAAAGCTCACTTAATTATGCTTAAAAATTTTAGTTTGTAATTTAAACACAAGGAAAGGAAAGGAAAGGAAAGGAAAGGAAAGGAGAGGAGAGGAGAGGAGAGGAGAGGAGAGGAGAGGAGAGGAGAGGAGAGGAGAGGAGAGGAGAGGAGAGGAGAGGAGAGGAGAGGAGAGGAGAGGAGAGGAGAGGAGAGGAGAGGAGAGGAGAGGAGAGGAGAGGAGAGGAGAGGAGAGGAGAGGAGAGGAGAGGAGAGGAGAGGAGAGGAGAGGAGAGGAGAGGAGAGGAGAGGAGAGGAGAGGAGAGGAGAGGAGAGGAGAGGAGAGGAGAGGAGAGGAGAGGAGAGGAGAGGAGAGGAGAGGAGAGGAGAGGAGAGGAGAGGAGAGGAGAGGAGAGGAGAGGAGAGGAGAGGAGAGGAGAGGAGAGGAGAGGAGAGGAGAGGAGAGGAGAGGAGAGGAGAGGAGAGGAGAGGAGAGGAGAGGAGAGGAGAGGAGAGGAGCTTGGCTTAGACAAGATCCTAGCACCTTTACTTTGTCTTCTTCCACATGTAATCCCTCTTAAAATTAATGTAATTATGTATGGTCCACTTTTAGCAGAGACAGAGGAATATAACTGAAGGATGAAACCTCATTAAAGGCAGATGATTGCTTGCTTACATAAGGCAATCATAATTTCTTTCCAAATATTTCAGCTCTTGAAGGTACATTTAAACATTTGTGCTGACAGTAAAACCAGAAAAGAACATCTCTTGGTATAAATCCCAGATGGGTGAGATCCTGACTCAGTACAGCAGGGTATTTTATGACTTTTCTAATTATGCTACAGGATATATATTAGTGTCCACTTCTCAGACAGAACATAGAGACAAATCATGCATCATCAAGCTTATACACACATCAAGGGCACTTATGCACATTTTTGCACAGTTCAAAGCTACAATTTGTGAGCTCATATGCTCAAATACAGAAATATGGTGCCACATGCCTGAAATGTTGGGGTTTTTTGTTGTTTTGGTGTTTGGGTTTGTTTTTTTTCCATATCTGAGGCAGGGCTGCAGAGAAAATTATAAATATTTTCAGTCAACATTTTCAAACTTCTGGTCTGCCAGGTACATTTGTGAAGAGTGTTAACACTGAGTAGATTTGTTTGTTTGGCATCTCCTGCCACACAATATATACACACGCGTGTACATACATATCTGTCAAGAAAACAGAAGAAGTGTGTGCATACTTATTTACTTCAATAAGTCTGTAAATTTTATAACGAGTGAGACTGCACTGAAATCAATGCCATATTAAAGTTTATCTTCTTGCCAGGTTAAGCCAGTATGTGCACCATTTACACCAGATAAATAATTGTTCCTTTAATCCAAAAACCTGTTACCCTGCAGCTGCTCCTACCCTAACCAGAATTTACTGGAACCCTTCTCCTTTCTGTTTAGTAGAAGGTTGTTTACAGCCTAAAATGTTTATAAATATCATGCCTATGCGACATGATCTTAAACAAAGCAATTCCAGGTATGGAGTTCCAGCTATGGGTTAAAAGTAAGAGAAAACAACAAGCCTAAGTCATTTGCTTTCCAGAAACATGGAGAATAAGTTGCAAATTACAAGGAGGTAAAATTTGTTGCATATAATTATTTTACTAAATTAATTATTCATTGACACAGCAAGAGAGAGCAGTGTGGTGCTTTCTATATGAAGCCGTGTCTTTGTCACAAACTGTGTGCAGTTTTGAAGGCACGGATCTCCTACCACAAACACCACCTTGGAGAGGAGGTGGATAAGTCCTGGCCTTTACAACAGGTGGTAAACAGAAAAGGGGATGACAGTAAACAAAGGGAGGGCTACTAGAAAGAGAAAGGAAAAGAAAGGAAAATATGACTGCATCCACACTGGAAGATGAAGGGTTAGGTCTCTTGCCAAACAGAAACACTTTGGTGTGCTTTTTCCACCATATTCTGATCATGCGATAGAACGGAGAAACGATTTTGCGAAGAAATGCAGCTCAATGGGAAGAGGACAAGGTATGTTTTAAGTTACGCTAAACACTGGGGGCAACAACTAGGTTTTCTTTCCCATCAACCCAATGCCACTGTAGGTGCTGATAGAGAAGTCAATGCTTGTCCAACGGCTGAGCTGATCTTTTCATAACAGAGTATGCAGGGCGTGGGATGGTGAGGAAGCAGAAGAAAATGCCCTCAAAAAGAGTATGGAAAAAATGCCTTTCACAAGTCTAGCAGTTCAGCCTGGCGATCCCTGTGCCTTTTAGCAGCTTTTACTTGCTTTAGAAAAGTTTACAGGCTGGCTTCTCATGCCAGGATACATGAAACACCACCAGCTCATCAGGTAAAGAGCCCCACGCACAACCACGCCACAGTAACATAAAGAAGGGAAAACTGTGGCTGTTGCTCCCTGGCCAGTTTCCCACATCTTTGATCCTACTGCAAGGCTAGGAAAAAGAAAATGAGAGCAAGCAGGAGGTGAGATAACTGGTAGGATCATCCAACAGATTGCATCAGCACTTTTGTGTTCCGAATACCATGTAAAATGGGCCTGTGAATGTCAAAAAGACTGGTTTTAGGACAACTGTTTATTCGCACAGGAAAACGACTACGTGGTCTGGTCTGACATCACCTGTTGCCATAAGATACTGTGTTGGAGGTGACTGTAGATGGTGGTATTTGTGCTATTACAGCCAAGGAGGTCTAAAAGCACAAGCAAGAAAAGATTTAGATGAAGGGGTCATATTTTTTGTATAGCAACTGATCTGGTTTGGGAAAAAAAAAAAGAAGGAAAGCTTTCAGGTACACAAATCCTTCTTCAGGGCTTCTCTTTTATCCGACTGTATTCAATTACTTCTTTCTTCATGACAGACTTTCACCCCCTGATCTGCCATCTACATGTTGATCTCAACAACTATGATTGGGAGAAGAAGAGATGCACTTCATGCAGCAGCCCACACTTGGGTGAAAGACCTGGGGCCTGATACCATCGTATACCGAATTGCCTCAGCTACGGCATCACTTCAGGAGGTTATTGTCAAGTTGGTCTGAGCGAGAGGAATAACGGAAGACTACATTAATTTTTGCTAACTTACTTTTGGGGCTCAATCCTTGTCCCTCTAGCTGACTGGTTCATTCTCAACACAACACACTCCTTTGCATTAACTGCACTTTTGCTTTGCTTCCTAAGCCTAGAATGAACAAAAGTTAGGCTGTGTGATACTGCAAAAGGTAGTCACAACAAACACTGGGAGAGTATTTTCCCTTCCTTATTCCCATCTCCCCATCAAATAGGACAAGTCAGCACAAAATGCCAACACAAGCTGATGATGGGTTGTGTAGATGACAGCAGGGAGAACAACAGAGCCACACTCTATCCCAACAGTCTTGTCAACACAATGCAAATCCTTACAATGTGTGATGCAAAAAGAGCTTGGTCTGTTTTGATCATAGGTTTCCCTTTGTATAGAGGAAGAGGACAATGAAGTGGCTGGAGTGCAGTTTCTTATTCCGATTTAGTTATGTGCTTGAGCACAGCTAAAATATAAGTCTCCTTGATGCCCTCAGAGTTAAGCATTTGTGCATCTTTTCATTGACAAAATCCATATTCTTATAGATTTCATGCTTTTACTAAGTAATGTTATTCCTTTATTAGGAACAAGAGAGAAATATTGGTTGATGTCACTAGATGATATTTACACTTTAGCTTCAAATACATGTTTCAATTGGGTGTCCATAATTTTTTATAAGTACATGCATCTCTACATTCTGCAAGATCAGTTCTTATTTAACCATAACAGCTGCAATGCAATGGGTATTTTATATTCGCTCAAGACGAGGTAGTCCCTTTCTCCATGATATTCACCCGTAAATATCATGCAGTTATGGAAGGAAACATCATAATATACTGGTGACAACAGTGCAGAAGTACTCTTTATTTTGTTTTCTTGGATACAAGCATTTTTGCGTGCTTGTGTACATTATTAAGTATAAGCACGCATGAGTGCCTACTGATTAATCTTATATAAAATATTAATAGCATGCTATGCTTTTTATTATTTCTATTATTTATATCTACAGGTGCTGTTAGTAGAAGTCTCCAGCTTAGAATATATTTTCTGCTCTGTTCTGAAATTCTGGCAAGCTTACGGTGTTACAAAATGAAGACATGAAAATCTACCTCTCCTCAGCACATTTTTTCCCTAGCAAGTACCAAATTTAAGCAAGCACCTAACTGCTTATCAGTATTGTTTAGTCCCATCTTCAGTTCTTAAATGTACAAACAATGTAATGTATAAGCAATTTAAAATGTTTTCCAAATTATCCTCATATCACCTAGTCACTAGTCTCAGGAACTAAACGTTCAGAATGCTAAAACTCCTCTACATTTGTTAGGAAGGATAGTAAATACTGCATTTGTTTTCCCGCCCCACCACCTTATTCCTTTGGTTTCATTCGGGTGTACAAACTTTGCACCACGTAAGTAGTCATGCAAACCAGATTGTTCCATGAACACAGAATCGTAGAAGCCAAGAATCCCTAGGTTGGAAAAGCCCTTTGAGAACATCAAGTCCAGCCGTACCTATCTACTACTAAATCATATCCCTAAGAAATAACATAACAATTCTGAGATAAAATCCCTCACTGGATCATTCATGCTAAGGTAAGATGGACATGACTGCATGCACGACTATTCTTTTTTCAATATGAACCAGAAGATTCATCAAGCAGATGGGCAGAATTTTTTGAGACCAGCCTCTGACCTACACGGGGATTTTAAGTCTATTAAGAGTTTTAAGTTTAAACAAAGTTAAAAAAAATAGCTTGGAAGAAGCAAAGCATTATAGTGGAAAACAGAATAGTATAACTCGGGGAGATTGTTACGGGAACTAAGCTTTAAAGATTGTATGAGCATGAAAAAGGATGTTAAATCTCAGGGA
The DNA here is from genome assembly GCF_032191515.1 of Phaenicophaeus curvirostris. Classification (NCBI taxonomy): domain Eukaryota; kingdom Metazoa; phylum Chordata; class Aves; order Cuculiformes; family Cuculidae; genus Phaenicophaeus; species Phaenicophaeus curvirostris. The sequence continues at coordinate 126,328,378 of NC_091393.1, read as the reverse complement.
TCCAGGAGCATTCCTACAGCTCCTGGGGTCAAGGATCAAACCAGAGGCAAAGGAAAATAAAACTACTTAATTCCTCTTTCCTGTACACAAGCCATAATAAGTCACCAGCACTTTTGGGGGCATCTTTGGTTCATCAGTGGGCTGCGAGGACAGCTGTGGGTCCCTGGGGTGCAAGAGGGAGGCTGGGCCCTGCGGGGAGCGGGGTTGGGGTGCTCGGGGAGGGTTTTGAGGCTCTGCCTGGAGTAGAGGGAGTGATGTTGGAAGGGGGGAGCCGTGCTCCTCACAGAGGTGCCGGCAGGTTGTGTGCACGCCTGGTCTGTGTCCGTTTGTGCTTCCAAACACTCTGTTCCCTGCGTGTGGGGCTGAGTTTGTGGGATGCCGAGGACCGCTCCGCGTGTGCATCCTGAGTGTGCACCGCTCTGAAATCTCTGCTGGGCCAGGATAACAGCCCAGAGAGTGGAATGGAGCAAAGAGAGGCAGAAAACGCATACTACACAGCCTCTACTCCAGCAGGACAGGGGAACAGCAGAGAGCCCTCCCCAAACAGGTGAGATCCCTTTCCATTGCCCCTCCACGCCCAGCCAAAACCATCACCCCATACAGAGCAGCAGGGGAAACAATCAAACAAAAAAACCCGCAGAGAAATCAAATCAAAACAAACGCACCCAAGCCCCGAGCCCCAGCCTCACAGCTCATCCCCAGACCTCTTCCCAAGGTCTCGCAGAGCCCGTGTTATCCCTGCTCCAGCCCAAACTCCCGGCCAGCTCCAAGTCGCCCAGCGAATTGGCTTTAGTCGGCTGGAGATTATCTCAGCTGGAGCCGCGAGAGCCATTAATTAAGCCAGCTATTTAGGATTTTAATGCGATTTAAATTGGCCCTTGGAACGGAAAAGAAAAGGAGGGAAGAAGACAACAGCGCTAATGACAGCGCGTTAGGATCCGAGCACAATGATGGGCTGTTCCCAGAGTCCCGAGGCTCTTGTAAAGCTCTGAAGAGTCGGGAAAAGGGAAGAGGACAACAAAGGGGAGACAAGGAAGGGATGTGTCCTGCCCTCGGTGGGGTCCGGACCCCCTCAGCCCGGGAGCGGCCAAGCAGGGCAGGGCAGGGGCTGGGGGGTCCTCAGGTACCCCAAGGGCAGGGGGCACCCAGGGAGCTGCAGCGGGTGGGTCAGAGCAGGGGGGAGCGGGGAGAAGGGTCCTCTGCCCAGCCCGGGGTGCCTGGGGTCGCCCCCCTTCCACCTGCACCAAAAACCAGAGGAGAAGGTTCTCCTGGGGCGAGGGGCGCTCAGCCTCTGCCTTCTCTCCCTCCGGCCTCTCGCCCAGGGCCTCGCCCTTAATGACCGAGTCGTTAGCGGATAGTTTGGAGCGTCAAAAAGGAAAATTAGAAGAGGAGAGGATGAAGGCTCAGCGAGCGAGTTTCAAACGGGAGGCGATACCGCGGCTAAGTAGATAAAAGGCAGAGGCTAGAAAGGGGAGCGTCTCTCCCCGAGTTTTATTGGCAGGCTCAGTGGTGACTGATGCTCCAGCTTTTAAGAAAAGGGTGGGTTTTTTTCCCTTTCTTTCTCTTTTCTTCTTCTTTTTTTTTTACTCCCTTATTTATTTATTTATTTTTAATCACGTAAGATCTGACGGCTGTTTCCAGCCAGGCGCTGGTGCATTCGGATGTCAGTCACCTCTAAGTGATTTGACAAACTCGAGATCTCTTAAAATGTGCAGAGTTCAGATCATATTAATTCCCCAAAAATGTTTTGATTCAAAGTAGTTTGTATTTTATGTTGCCAAGGGCAATCGAAAAAGAGCTATTGCCGATAGGTTGGCCCTTCTCTCTTCATGGCCCAGAGGCGATAGCAGTATTTAAGCTTCTGAAATTAGCCTGGGGCAGGAACGATGGATGATCACAAAGCGAAACGAGAGCTTTTTTTGGAGTTTGCCACCTCGATTTCATAAAACGATGCAGGCCAAATGTCACCGTGTTGTCTTTTTAATCCAAATATATGGAGGTGAGGACACCGAGCCTGCACACTCTTCGTGTCCGAGGGAAGGGGAAGGGGTGGATGTGGAAAGGGGTTTGGAGGGCTTTCTAAAAAGAAGCCCCACCAAAAAAAAAAAAAAAAAAAAAAAAAAGCAAGAAAGAAAAGAAAATGAAAGGGGTGGGGTGGGGGGGAGAAGAGAAAAATCAAACAGGAATCAGTTTATTCTGCTTTTAAAATGTCAACCTGGAGAGAAATTAAAAGAGAATGGGTATCTAATAAAAGCCTGAGACGATTAATAGGAAAGTATAAGAGGGGAGGGATTTTTTTAATGATTAAAAAACACAGACGACTCCTGTAAATAGAAGCTTCATTTCTTCAAGTGATTTCTTTTGAAACGAGCGATCTGAATATTCAACTTTAAGGCAAAGCTCCACTCTGTATGTACAACATTAATATGATCTCTGCAGAATTTGGTACTCAGAAATATTAACATATCAAAGCCGCTGCCTGAGGCTAGAGAAGCTATCGATACACGAGCAGTAGGAAAAGTAAAGATTATTGGTTCTGATGGTTAGAGCAGGGAAGCTCCGGGCTAAATCCTGCACACCATTAACTGAAAGTGATAGCATGGGGATCTCTGCCCTGGAATCGGTGGCAAATATTTTCTCTAGCTAGTAATTAGCTCACCAGCACCTAAGCCTTGCAAAAATCTTTTACTTTCCGAGCCTCATTAAAAGCAAACACCAAATCACAGCACTAAACAATCTAGAAGGCAGCCGATATGTGCAATGGCAGCCAGAGATGGAAACAGGGAAAAGCCATGTTTGTGATGTTTGCCATTCCTATTAGTATTAATACCAGGACTGCAAAACACGCTGCTTCTTAAAGATTGCTTTTTTTTTTTTTTTTTTTTTTGGAGAGGACTAAGGAAATGGTGTGTTCCTCTGGGAAAGTGTATAGGAAGCTTGCTTTCTTCTCTTTCTTTCTCTCTCTCTTTCTTTTCCTCTCTCATTCTCTCTTTCTCTCTCTTTCTCTCTTTCTCTTTCTGTCTTCCCCTCTTCCTCTCTTTTCCTCTCCTTTTGTCTTTCTCTTTCTTTTCCTTCCTTCCTTCCTTCCTTCCTTCCTTCTTTCCTTCCTTCCTTCCTTCCTTCCTTACCGTATTGCATCTAAAACAGTCAAAGGCAACCTTATAAAAAAAAATATGTATATATTAGTGACAAAAATAAAATAAAAAACCTGACATGAGATGTTTAAAATATTAGGGAAGCCACTCTCCAGTTAATATATTCTTATTGATGTATTACTAGAAAAGAAATGTGATTTATTTATATGGGATACTGTATAGTGCTTAGGCGCAGGATGTTTTGATTACTGCTAACACCTATCGTTTTTTTTGAAGTCAGACAAAATATTTATTATGTATTTTTAATATACATTTGAAACTTATACTCTCGCCTTTGATATCTTCCCTGAATATGCCAAGAGACAGATAGCAGTGCAGCAGTAGTTCAGCACTTAGATCAGGGCAGAAGAAACCTTGCAATTTCATGCTGGATTCCCTTTACTATCAATCTTTAAATCCTTGAATAATTTGATCGCTTTAAAAAAGAAGACAGAGAGAGAAAGGAAGAGAGATACTTGACTACAATCATCTCCACAGGTAATTGGGATCTCCTTAAGAGAAGCCGGAGAGCTGAATAAACTGGAGTTGAGCTGAGCTGAGCTTTGAGCCGCCCTTCAGCTGGGAAATGAGAACCGCAGTCCAACACCACAGACCCCAGCTGACTGGGACTCTGTCTTCCTCTCTTTCAATAACGATCTCAGCTTCTTGGGAGTCATCAAACCCGAAAGAATCACCTCTCCTTCTCGGGATACTTAGAATCCGCTAAGACCTGGGAGAGGAGGAGCTGAGGGGAGCAGCTGATGCACGGACAGCGTGAGGTCGCGGCGGGAGCTGTCCCTTCAGCACCACGGAGGGAGCTGTCCCTTCAGCACCATGGGGGGGCCGTCCCTCAGCACCGTGACTCGGGGGGGGTGCTGCTCCTCAGCACCGCTGCCCCGGGAGCTGTCCCTTCAGCACCACAGGGAGCTGTCCGTTCAGCACCACGGCGAGCCCGGACCCCCCCACCCAGGCTGGGCATGGGGAACCCCGACCACCCCCACCCAGGCTGGGCACGGGGAACCCCGACCCACCCCTCCTGTGAGACCACTCTCCATCCCCACCCATGGTAGCTCGGTGTGGCTATTGTTCCAGCCTAAAGTTTGTCCAGGGCAGCGGTGGCTGAAACCAGCTCGCTGGTGTCATCACCTCAAATATCTCCTAAATATCTGTTTTTCGTGGTGAGTGTAAGGAATAAGAAAGAGCAACCATGGGACAAGAGGTTGGTTCTGAATCATCTAAATCATCTAAATCATAACGGCAAATTATACCTATTTTCAACTTGTCACCCCTTAAACTTTTCAGTGCCTCAGCACACTCCCTCTTCTCTTTGGGAAAAGCAGGAGAAGCAAAAATAAAGAAGAGATTAGGTACAAAGATCTATTTCTTTTACTTCCGAATAAAGTGTGCATTCCAAGAGGCTGAGTGGTGAAGCCTCCTCTTTCTGACTGCATTATTGGTTTTATGTTGTGAATGAAAGTATGCTTTTAAACTTGCAAGAATAGGCCTTTACACTACTTTTGTTTCTCCTCATGGTAAATGATGGTAATAACAACCCCCCAGAACACTCACATTAGCTGAAGAAACGCGTACTTAGCAAGAGCTCCAAATATTTCCTCTAACTTTGACGAGAGCTATTGACACGGACAGACGAGTAACAAACGAAGTGACACTCAAAAGCGAGTTCCACACCCGTCTGTAGCGCTACTGAAACCACTTTTCCAAACAAGCTCCATCCTTTTCCCACACAAGCTCGACCTGCCGGGTTGACAGCCCGGAGCCAGGGAGCACGGTTCTCAAACTATCAGGGAATCAACTCGGCTAAACGTGGAATGATAAAAGGAGTCAAGGATGCCCTGGATTCAGCGGGAAGTATCCGAGAGCTACCGAGGAACAGATCACTTGCAAAGCGCAAATGGACTGTGAAATGTGAAGTGCTCTAAGCCAGTTTGCACGTACTTCTGTCAAATGTCAAATTATCACTGTGTCTCCGAACTACGCTAAACAGTGGGGGAGGGAAGGAGAGAAACGGAGAGGGGATTATGTTTACAAAAATTGACAGACGCAAGTATTTGTAACCTCTTACCTCTTCTTATCACACCTCCTTGCCCGTTCAGTACAAGTCCACACTGGGCCTCCACTGAGCTCTTAAGTAATGAGGGAGGGGTAGGGGGGGAAGGAAAGAAAGGAAAGAAAGAAATCAGATTCAGAAACCCACAGAGAGATCACATAGCTTTTGCTTTGTTACCAGACTCACTTAGGAACAATAGTTAAGGTGAACCGAAAAAAAACCCAGTTACTCTCATCGTGCTCAAGGGCTCTGGCAAGATCCCACAGCCGTCCTGCGGTCTGCCCCTTCCCCACCAAATGCAGAATAATTCTCACTTGCATTTCCACTGAAATATGAGTTTGTCCTGAACTGTGTGTGTGTTTAGATCGGCAGTTACATGGCAGGATAGAGACAAACAAGTACGGTTGGAAGAAGTGTGTTTGCGCTCTACAGCTGCAGGCACAGAGGTAAAAATACACTTTTATAGAGTATTTTTGTATGTTATGCTGTGTATTTTTATATATAAACAGCTAAATTCATACATTGGTGTCGTGATACGTATAAACCAACTAACAAAGTGTGCACAGAAGTAGACAAAGAGCACAAACAACAGGCTATTGGGCTTTGCCGGCTCCACAGGGTGGTGAGGGTGCTGTAACAATGCGTGTGTCCGCACATAGGTGGGGATGAATATGCATCTGTGCACACATACACAGACACCCATGTGGGACCGTGGGGTGAAGACCCATCCAAAAACCTGCCCGGGGCTTCTAGAGCACATCCGAAGAGATCTCACTTCTTTATTCTGCTGATTATTTGGGGATCTTAAACCTCCTTAATAAATATTTTTACTGGAATGATAAAAGACTTGAAAAGGTTGGGTTTTCTTTGGGTTCTTCCTTATGTTGGGGTTAAGAAAAACACAACAAACCAAACCTAAATCTTTGCCCAGTGGAAATGTGTTAAAGACCCATTTTCCTCTACAAACAAACGAGGTATTGGACATGAAAGAGGCCTTTAAGGGTGTTAACCTACTCAACAGCCCGTGAAGAGTTAAGTAAATGCGGAGAGAGTCGGTGCATAATAAAAACCCCACTTTACAAAACAACCTTTACAGTCCTGGCTCTCTCCCCCACTTTCACCATATTGGCGCTGGCCTTGTAAGGCCTTCCTTTTCAAGGCTCTTTATTATTTTAAATGTTCTGCCTTAAAGTGATTATGAAATCAATATGAAAAAAACTTGGCGACTGAGCATAAATTAAAGCGGTGATGGGAAAAGGTGTGACAGTTTTCTTTGTTGCCCATGGAAAATCTTTTTAGGGCACTGAAAGATGCCACTCCAGCTCCAAGACTGTTTGCATCTGTTAGGCTGACTTAAACCGCCCTCGAAACTATTGGACATTCACTTAAAATTCTGTGCAGGGAAAAGTATATTTACATTTGTTGCATTTGAAATGAGGCATATGCTGATGAACGATTTAAAAAGAAAGACTAAGGAGAAAGGGGAAGACCGGTTAAACCCCAGTTTTGGTTTAAAAGTGTTTGTGTACAGCCCAGTTCTCCACCGAAGCGATTCCCCCTAAGCCCAAGGCGATATTCGCTAGAGCCCAAGTATTTTTCTGAATCGTCTAAATCATAACGACAAATATTCCTATTTTCAACATGTCACCGCTCAAGCTTTTCGATGCCTCCGCACACTCCCTCTTCTCTTCGGGAAAAGAGGGAGGAGAAAAATAAAGAAAAGATTAGGTACAAAGACCTCTGTCTCTCTGTCTTTTACTTTCGAATAAAGTGTGATCGAAAAATTCATATTTTCTGAAGAAAATCTGTTTATTTTTTTGTTCTTTGAATAAATAAATAAATAAATAAATGTGCCTCGAGCAGCTTAACCAGCCTCTTCTTCTTCTTCTTTTTTTTTTTTTTAAAGGGAAACATGTTGTTTGGTCGGATGACATTGCATAAATGACCAGTTGAATGGCACTAAGTCGAAAATTGGATAAACTATGGTGCTTTTTTGCCCGGGACTTAGGCATTGTCTGCTCTCTTGCAAACGTCCCTAATCCCCTCTTTTGAAAAATACAAGGCTTTGTGCCTGCCAAAGAAAAAAAATTTGTACAGATACAAAAAAATCAGCAGCAGACGTGGTTATAAAAAGGAGTAAATAGGTTTTAGCTGGGCTGAGCAGTGAATGGCAGATTTTTTTTTTTTTTTTTTGTGAGGGGGGTAACATAAGGAGATCCCTGTGAAAAATGTAAACAAAAAATGGCTAGAGAGGATAAAATTATATAGTGAATTTTAATGGAGAAAGCTAGATTTAAATAGTTAGAATTTCCTCCTCCGAGATATAAAAAAATAACGTTCTTTGTTGTTGGGTTGCCGGATTATTTTCCTCCTTAAAAAAAAAAAAAAAGCTAAAAAGGGAATAAAATTCTCATCTCCGATATAAATAGAGGTTTTGTGGGTTTAGGGGTTTTTTTTTCGGTTTGTTTTGTTTTTTTTTTCTTTTTAAGAAAAGAAAATAAACCTCCTTAGTTTTACAAACTTCAGGGTTTTTTTTCTGAACCTTTGACCGCTCCGTATTTTTAGTAAGAGCAACACAGCGAGCTTTGTGTGACTGGGAGCGAGATTGGGGTGAAAGCGAGTACTATTTACTGTACCGGTTGTGTCTCCCCGGTGCTCGGGAAGCTTTTAGCTCCTCAGCTCGCCGGGAGAAGAAGGGTTTGGTTCGGATTTAAGGGACTTTCTGAAAAGGGCGTTAAGAGCAGGAGGGCGTTGTTTGCAATTTTGGGAACAAATTTCATGTAAGAGACGGGCTCGATTTACCGGAGGGGAGTTTTTAGGGTGGTGGGAAGGATTTCTGAGCGGATAGAGCCGAGGTTTTGATACATAGAAATAATAGAAATAAGACTTTTTTTTTTTTTTTTTTTTTGATGGGTCCAGATGCCGGCTCGGGAGGGATAGAGGAGTGATTGGAGACACAGATTGAGGCGCTCAGCTTTATCCGCGGGTACCTCTGTCCCTGTAACCTCTAGATCGGACGCTTCGAGGGATTTTTAGCAAATTGAGTATTTCTGACCAGCGTTTGCTCCCGTTTATTTCTTCCCTGCCTCACGCCTCGGGATTGAACGCAAGGTTTGCTTTTGTATGTGTGTTGGGAATCAGGTTTATTTATTTTTCGCCCCCTTTTTCCCCTTTTTCATCCCTTCCTTTAAACATTTTGTCTGCCCGGTCAGTGCGAGCTCTTAAAACCGCCTCGTTCAAGCGAAAGGAAGGGAAAGTTTAGGGAAAGTGAGCAGGTGGCTTTGGATCAGTTTGTTTTCTGCGTGGATTCGGTCAGGGCTGGGAGAGGCAGCTCAGCATCTCCGGGCGGGTCCCAGGGACACAACCCAGGCGGGGCAGGCAGCCCAAACTCTGGGGTCTGTTGTTTTGGGGTTTGTTTTTGGTTTATTTTTTCTCTCCCAAGAAAGATGAGTCGCTTTTTCCTCTACCTTTTTTTTTTTTTTTCCGCAAGAAAGACCACTCACTTTTTCCCCTACATTTTTTTTTCGCTCAAGAAAGATCACTCGCTTTTTCCCCTGCATATTTTTTTGTTGTTGTTGTTACTGTTCTGGAGGAGGCGACCTCTGGATCGGATTTTGGATGGATCTTCCCTCCTTTGTACGAGCTGCTCCGACAATGGGGAGGGTGAGGGGGGCCCGGGGCAGGGGGGGGAGGGGAGAGGAAGGTGTCTCGGAAGGCAACCGCACGTTATTTACCTGCAAATCGTCTGCTCCCGAGGCTGCAAGCCCGAGGCTTGGTCCTGGCAGGAGTCTTTGATCTGGATGCATCCCATACTGGGACCCATGGCTCATGAGAGACAGGTCGTGGCGGCGGTAGGCGTCTAAGCACCCCAGCTCTCTCCTCTGCTCGTCCAAGCAGGAGGACTTGAGCGCCCGCGCATTGTGCAGGTTGATGAAGTCGGTGGGTTCCCCATGGTGGATCTGCTGGTAGTACTGCTGGGAGTGATGGAGGGAGTTCAAGGAGTAGGCGTCGGGGTTGACGGCCGGGTGGCTGTGTTGGAACTCGTAGTGGAAGGACTGGTGGTGCAGTGGGGTGTACTGGTGGTTAGTGGAGAAGTACGGGGAGGCGAACTCGGTGCCCGTGGTGGAGTAAGTGAGAGGAGACGAGGAGGAGTAGGCGACGGTGGAGTTGGCCACGGACTCCAGGCATCCCAGCTGCATCAAACGGTAACTGTTTGATCCGTCATGACGTATCTGGAAGGAAGAAGTGAAAAGAAGACCCCAAAACTGGAGGTTTGTCATTGAAAACCCCCGGGTGCGGTTCCCCCAAGCACTCCGTCCTGCACAGCTTCTCCCCCCCGCAGAAGCCTCTAAGCCCAGCAACAAAAGCTCCTTTCCTACCTTGGGCTGGTGCCATAAAGGTCTGTTCAAAAAAATCATAAACAGCCCAGCCTGCCCTTAACACCACCAAGCGAAAGGAATCCACGCACTGAAATAAAAACTATCTGTCTTTCTGTCTGTCTACCATCCATCCATCCATCCATCCATGCATCCATCCACCTCCTGATCACAGCTGTAATATCTGGGGCTGACACAAAAAAAAGTCATCAAACAGAGGAAACTACCGAGAATTCACACAAGTCCCGTCCCTATGTTGCAGCGTTTCACATCGAGAAAGCTTTGCCGCCTGCTCGCCTTCCTTTCTTCCTTCCTTCCCTTCTTTTTTTTTTTTTTGAACCCCTATTTTTCTTTCTTTTTTAAAATAACGAATCAGATCCAAAATTCCCCCCCCTCCCTCCTTTTCCTGCGTTTCGAAAGAAAAGGAGAGTCCTGCTTTTTAGTGAGAACTCCCCGTTCCTGGCGAGCTGGTGCTGATTTCTCTCCACTTCATTATATTATTAGGGGTATTATTCTGATTTTCGTTCTGGCAACGGTTTTAACGTGGTAATGAGTTGCCCTTTCTGGCGACAGATGTCATAACGAATTTTCCCTCTATACTTCTTTAAGTTATCTCTGAAGCCGGATTATAATTAAATGTAACGGTCCAATATGGATTTAAAAAAAAATGGAAACAACCACACAGGCACATCCACACGCACATATGCACACACACACATCCACACACGCGCACACACACACACTCACACACACAAAATACCTCTGCATCGTGGACGAGACCTGGAAAGGTAGTTGACATTTTTTGGTTCTCCGATAAAAAAAGAGAGAGAGAGAAAAAAACCCCCCACAACAAAAAACAAACTCTGGATAAAATCCCCCTCTCCAAATTAAAAAAAAAAAAAAAAAAAGAAAAAAAGAAAAAAATGGAAAAATCCGAAGTTCATGTATTTCCCCAATTTTTTTTAGAAAAAAAGTCTACAGCCAGAGAGAATTTGCAATGTATCTGCATAGAGCAGATCGCTCGCTTTTCCATGCACCTCCTTAAAAACCTGTAGGAACAAAATTTTCCCTCTGCACAAAAGCTGCTCCCTGGATCAGATTTTGTACTTGCTGGGTATTTCTTTGGCTGATGTCGTAGGTCCCTTGGTAATATAGAAGTTTTGAAAATTAAGCATCAGCACTGAGAACTGGGAGGACAATAGATAGAGGAGCTTCATCCCAGGAGACAAGGAATAAATATTGTATCTTCGCCTAATAAGGAACTGTAGGTTCTTTCAACATTTTAATACATTTTTTCCTCCACTCTTTAGAACGCTTTTTCTTACCCAGGCTAATACGGGAGCTAATCTGATCGAAGGGGGTATTTTGTGTACATTTTATTGGGAAGACATAAAGCTAATATATATTAATACATATTATTAAACCATCCTTTTCAATAGGTAAGTGCTCCTTCCTGTTGATTATACTGCTTTTAAATACCGAGCAGGATTTAAGATCGCACATTCGTATGGGTGTCTGTTTAACTGTATTTTTTTTTTCCCCTAAATGAAAACTATGTGGTTTGTTTTGGTTTGGGCTTTTTTTTTTTTTTTTTCCCCTTTGCATTTACATCGAATTTAAGTCCACCCCACACTCCAACCTGCTTTTAAAGCTGCCTAATGTGCTATCTTACAGACTCCTTTAAATAGCAGTTTTCAAGCACAAAACCGGGATGGGAGCACAAAGCAGCAGCGCGGTGACATATTAGGTGGAATTAGGCATAAAACACACACGGATCTGCGGAATTACGTCTGTGACAGGGGAAAGGAAGGCAGGGAAGGGGACGCAGGAGCCAAACACCTCGGGTAGCTCCTTTCCCCTCGACGTTTCGGGGGGATCCAGGCGGTGGGAGCGCCGGGAGGCTGCGTGCCCCGGGGGGCAAAGCCGAAGGATGCGCGATTCATTTATTTACCGGGGCTGGGGGCTGCGGGGTCGGAGCCCCCCGGCCCGCCCAGGGTGGGAATGGGTGGGAATCGCCCCTTAATTCGGGCTCTGAAGCCGCGAAGGTGCCTGGAGAACAACCCGCAGGCGAGCGGGCGCGGGGCTGCGCCCTCGAGATGGGGATTTTCATCCTAAAGTCCCGGTTTTAGGGAGGGTTTGTCGGTCCCGGGTCCTGCGGGGGAGGCCGGGGACTGGGGGGACTGGGGGGACTGGGAATGGGACGGAGAAAGGCAGCGGAAAGGAGGGAGGGAGGGAGGAGGAGGAGGAGGAGAGGAGGAGGAGAGGAAGATAGGGAGGGAGGAAGGGAGGGAGGGAGGAAGGAAAGGAGAGAAGGAGGAAAGGAGGAAGGGAGCGAGGAAAGGAGGAAGGGAGCGAGGAAGGGAGCGAGGAAGGAAGGAAGGAAGGAAGGAAGGAAGGAAGGAAGGAAGGAAGGAAGGAAGGAAGGAAGGAAGGAAGGAAGGAAGGAAGGAAGGAAGGAAGGAAGGAAGGAAGGAAGGAAGGGAGGGAGGAAGGAAGGAAGGAAGGGAGGAAGGAAGGGAGGGAGGGAGGGAGGGAGGAAAGAATCGTTCCTTTCTTTCCATTTGGATTTTCTAGTTTCAAAGTTCTTAACGCAATAACAAATAATTCTCCATAACAAATAATTCTAAGGACTCCTCCAAGTTCAGATTTTGTTTGGACTCTTCAGTATTTTGGTAGATGAGAGAATTAAAAGAAAAATACACAGGAACGATGGACCTCTCCTCGTTCCAGCGCCCCCCCTCGAGCAGCCACCCCAGCCCTGAGCAGGACGACTTAGCCCCAAGACAAACCCCACGCTGGGCAAGGACCCTTCTGAGGGAGGGAGAAGGGACCCTTCCCTTGGAGGAGGAAGGCGATCCCCATCCCACACAGCCAGGTCCCTGCTCCCTTGGTCCTGCCTGGCTCTTCTTTTCTAGGGGATGGAGGGTGGATGTTTTCCTCGACGCCACCAAGACGAGCCCAGCTCAGGCCACGAACGAGGCGACCTGGGAGGGGGATTGAGGGGCTCCAGCGCTCCTACCGGCTCCCCTCTGCCTACGGGCAGATAACCAGGGGTGTGGGAGAGCTGGGGAAAGGATCGGAGGTCATCTCCCCTTCTTGGGGATGCTTTTCTCGCCCCAGCCCCGGGCAGGGCGTGGAGGACACGCACGGTTCGAGGGCTGCTGCTTCCCCAACTCGCTTCCCAGGCTGCCAGGAGATCATCCTGCTGCTGGAGACCCTGCCTGCGGCGCATCTTCCCCTCCCCAGACAAACCCGCAGCCGCGACACCAGCCAGCCCGCAGCCCAACTTCGCTTCAAACAACAACAAAGCCACCGAAATGGTTTTGTTTGGAGGAAAGTTTATAAGAAACCCGGCTTGCCAGATGCACGTTACTGGTCAGTTCCATCTGTTAGCTTCGCCTACAGACCCTAAAAAAAAAAAAAAATCATATAGACCGTTTGCGCTTTTAACTCCCCCCAATCCAATTAATAACGCGAGTCAAACTGCAAAGCACTTATTAATTGCTCCCAAAGAAATTCTTTCAGGAAAGTTAATTGGAAGCTTTCTGGTTTTCCAGCCAGCGCCAGAAGATAATGGTCAGAGCAGACAGACTTGCGCTGAGTTTCTCTGGGGCTGGGCACGAGGTTTATCCCCCTGCTTGGAGTTTGCTTCTGCTCCTAAGACTACAGAAAGGGTTTGGTGTTTTGTTTGAAGGGGTCTGGGAAAAAAAAAAAAAAAAAAAGCTGACCCGGCCGCTGGAAGGGGTGGGGACGTGGGGGAAAACAAGAAAATAAAAGCTCCCTCTCTGGGCTCGTCTCAGAGTCCCTGGTCGCTCACTGGAGTGTGCAAAGCGGCTGGTGCTGCTGCAGGGACAGTCTGGGCTTGGCGTCTGCTGCGGCATCACAGCCGCTCCCCGGCCTCTCTCAGCTCTCTCACCTCATGTTTGGCTTAGAAATGTTTCCCTCCGCATTTAGGAACGTGAAATTACAAATTTTCCTTTTATTCCCCCCCCCATTTCCCTTCCTGCCTTAGCACCTGCGTTTTGCAATAGGTGTTCATTTTATTTCCTCATTAAGAGCCTTCTCTTCTGCTGAGAGTCACCAAAACTTGGTCCTTGCTGGTGGAAACAACCACACAACTTCCTGCGACTTTTGCTGGAGTTTCATGCGTCTGAATGAGACCAGAGAGCAGTTCAAACCCTCACAAGCAGCCGGAACCAGCAGCGCAAGGACATTCCTGGAGCGGGGTCCATCATCTGAGAAACCTGTGCTGCTAAGGACCCAAGGAGAAGTCCCCCCCATCAGCAGCCCAATGCTCAATGCTCTTTTCCACCCCCTTTGTCCTCTGCAAAGCCTGAGCTTTGGGGACACTCAGTTGACCTAAAACAAAAGCAGCCCTGGGGTCGCTTCTGTGCGTCACTGGATCCTGCCCATTGTCTGCAGATCTATTATTGCTGCTCCTTTGTCTTACCCCCTCCTCCCCCCACCCAGACAAATCTTTATATCCTCCTCCTGCTCTCCCGGCCCATTGAACTCCTCCCTCTTGTCTGGCAGAGGGAGTGAACATGAACCTGTCCCCCCTCTGTGCTGGTATCACCACCTCGCCTCCCTCCCTTGAACTCTGCATGCAGAGGAAACCTTGGGAGAGGCCAAGACCTCTGTGGGGTGGAGGAAGGGGGCTGGTAGCACCCCTGTAGCACAAGCAGACTTGGCACCTTCATTGCCAGGCAAACCTGCTTGCGTGCCCACCTTTCCACTCATCCAACCCATCTGGTAAATAAACTCCATCCACTCTCTCATGGAAAAAAAAAAAAAAGAGACAAGAAGGAGAAATCTATGGGGGCTAAAGTATGCAGTGGGGAGTTTTCTAGGGTTTTTTTTCAAGCTGCAAGACCAGAGATGTCCAGTCTTGGGCTACAGCAAACTGCTGCTCATTCTGAACACAGCTAACCTCTCCGATGCCCATCACCGTGCTTCCTCCTTGCTTGCAAATTTGTATGCTGCCTCACCACAACAGCCGAAAGGCAACATAATGGGACAGAGAAAATGCATTTGCAAGCAATTAAAATGCTGTGAATATATTAGTCAAAAATTAAAGGGGATAACTGGTGTCTCCAGTCATTTCTCTGATGGCAGCAAGATTTCCTGCTTGCTGAGGAAATGCACTATTTGGCTCAATTCTAACCCAGGTGCCTGGCAACACTGAGTTAATGGAAAGGGAGAGTTGAGATGGCTTCAGAGGTATCAATACTGACCAATATTTCCTTGCAAAAAGCCCAGACCAGTGCTCAGTGGGAGTGAATGCCATTCATAGCAGTCTGCAAGGATCAGGAGGGCAGAGTTTGTGGCCACTGCATTGCAACGTGACTTTCCAGACATTTGATAAGGGTGAGAAATCCTATCAATGAAAAATCCTCTTCCCCTCCTTTCTTTGGTTCACTTTACCCTGTCCTCATCTTCCTTAGTCTCTGCCTTCCCTGCTGACTGCTGCCTAGTGCTGGTCACCTGCGGCTGCGATCCTCACAGTCCCAGTCCCTGCCTTGTTGTTTTGTACGATAGGTGTTCTGGTGATGTGACTTCCCTGTTTTCTTCTTCAAGCACCCTTTCCCACAGGTTTACTTCTTACATGGAGATGCTCCTCACGTTTATCCTCTCTGCTCAACTGATCTTGCAGCCATCTCATTTATCCCTCTCCTAACTGTTTTCCCACAGCTCCCTGAGCTGCTGAGTGCCCCATCCCATCTGTCTTTGCACTCCAGCCAGACCCCAAGAAATCAGCTTCTCTTGGCTCAGGCTTGTGGAAGCATGGAGATCTTGCTGGGGAAGCTGCCTAGGGCCCATTCTCACACACCTCCTAGAGCTGTACCTGCTCCACGGAGGCCTCTCCACCTGGTCCTCCTTGACAATAGCCTCTGGTGTATCTTGGTCTTCCACACACTCCTGCTTTAAGGCATTTATTTCATCACCACCATTGCGTTTTCAAGCTGTCTACTTGCCTTCTCTCTCTCCTTTAGGCACCGGCATCAAGAATAACAGGCTGCCTCTACTCTTCCTCTTTCGGGATTCCCCCCTTCCAACATTCACACAACACTGCAGTTTTGCCAGTGCCTTTTACTGCCACGTTCCTAATTTCTTCCAGCATCTCTACTGCCTCCCTTAGGGGGGTAACATGATGACTGTGGCAGCTGTCCTCTCGGCAGCTCTGCAGACACCCAGAAAATGAAAAACCTCCCTTCTTCCACCTTTCTCTTGAAAGCAAAAGCTACTCCTGTCTATCGCTCTGGCCGCCTCTTAGTGGCCATTGTTATTTTCTGTTGACCTCTTCTGTAGTTGAAGAATGTTCTATTACTTTACTTACCTTGCTCTCTTGTGTAGTTCTTTCATTGCTAAATGGGCCCCTCTCAAGTATTTTACACTTATTTCTCTTCACTAGGTAACCCTCCCAGACCTCTTTTCTCTTCACCTGATCTATCCCACTTTCTTTTTCACCCTTATATCCTTTTCTGATTTCGTGGCTATCTCAAGGTCTCTACAGCTGGGGACAAAAGAATCACAACAGTTTTGGAGAATCCTAGAATTATAGAATCATCAGGTTGGAAAAGACCTCTGAGATAATTGAATCCAACCGTACCTGTCCACTACTACATCATATCCCCAAGCACCTCTTCTGCCTGTCTTTTAAACCCCTCCAGGGATGGGGGCTCCACCATCTCCCTGCTCAGCCTCTGCCAGTGCCCAAGAACCCTTTCAGTGAAGAAATTTTTCCTACTGTCCTAATATAATCCTTTATCTATCCTTTAATATCCTTTCTGTTTACTGACTATCTTATCACATCTCTCATATTCTGTATCTTCTGCTGTTCTGAAAGGTGATGTTAGGTAATCACAGACCTAGCTAGATTCTAATTACTCATCTATGTGAGAGCTTTTCCTTCCTTCCCATCAGTAGCTGATCAGTCCATTCCTCTTTACTTGTGAGCCATTGATGTTCTTAAATCTTGTGAAGGCAAGCAGTCATGGATATCTCAATCATGTTTTTTGCCCTCAAGTTTATATGAAGAAAAAAGCCAGAAACTCCTTACAGAATCTTTCTTCATGATAACAATGGTTTTTTTTTTTTGCGAAATGTGATCACATATTTTCTTGCTCTGGCTGCAGTTTCTAAGTGCTTCATCTAGGACCTCCCTTGCACTATCACTGCTGTAAGTTATTTCTGCTATTAACACCACACTGGGAAACTGTTAAAAAGAAACACAGGCAATAACCATCTATACCTGGCAGAGAAGGACCTGGGGGTGTTGGTTGACAGCGGCTGACCATAAGCTGCCAGTGGCCCAGGTGGCCAAGAGGGCCAGTGGCAAGTTAGCCTGGATCAGAACCAGCGTGGCCAGCAGGAGCAGGGAAGGGATTGTGCCCCTGGACTCAGCGCTGGGGAGGTTGCACCTTGAATCCTGGGCACTCCAAGAAGGACATTGAGGGGCTAGAGTACATACAGAGAAGGGAACGGAGCTGAGGAAGGGGCTGAAGAACAAGGGCTATGAGGAGCAGCTGAGGGACCTGGGGCTGTTTAACCTGGAGAAAAGGAGGCTGAGGAGAGACCTCATCACTGTCTACAACTGCCTGAAAGGAGGCAGTTCTCCAAGGAACAGGTGATAGGACAAGAAGAAATGGTCTCAAGTTGTGCCAGGGCAGGTTCAGATTGGACATCAGGAAAAATGTCTTTGCGGAATGGGTTCTCAGGCCCTGGCAGAGGCTGCCCAGGGAGGTGGAGGAGCTCATTGGTGTAGCATGATATCCATATTTAACCAAAGCAACTGAAAAAATCCATGTGACAGGGGTTTTGTATCAGGCTGTCAAAGTTCAGTGGGAACTGTGATTACAACCTTGTATTTTGCTGCTTAGGAGAAAACGCTAGTGATAAAACTGGAAATCTTACAGTTAACTAGTATATTTAATGAATAAGGATTTTTTTCCCTTGCCAGTCTTAGCCAAACTCTCCACATGTAACCGACTAAACTAAAACTTTGGGAAATTCTCCTGATCACAAACTGGCTAAGACAACATTATCCATATTATTTTCTGGATGCCTCTCGATATATGAGGCAAAATCTTATCATTAAACTTCTCTCTGGTAGTGGAGAATGAAAACATCTGTAGACTGTGATGTATTAAAGATGTACCTTATATTAGAATCATCCATAATTAATGCAGACATTCCAATAAATAATACAGTGTCAGGTTCTTTGGATTATTGAGTGTGCTCCACTGTGCTCATATACTTATGCACTGGCAGTAATAGTGAGCAAGTTTCCTTACCTAATTAAACACTGAATTCTACTATATGTTTAAATAGCTTTAAGGTTGTGACACAAACTTAAAAGAGTAAATCCAAAGGTAACGCTGACATCTTTGTCCTCAGCTCTTGAGTCATGTATTGATGGCTTCTTCCATTTTTTTCCCACTTGCGTGTCTGCAATGAGATGCATTTTCATGGATTTTTTTACCCCTTACACTTAATTTGTAGCTTTAATACTTTAAAATTAGGTGTAATAGTATTAATATTTTAAAGAGATTCTTTCCTCAGGAGCCTGGAGTTGCTCTGAATAGCTCAAATAAATCTGTATTTAGGTTAAGTAATATATAATTTTCACTGAACACATATGTTTGTTAACATATTTGAAAATGGGACTTATATTGACCCAAGAATCCTGGGTAGGTGCAAAGAAACCACTACATACTTTTTATTGGCTCGGTATTCAGGCATTTGCTATTAAAATGCATAAAATGTATCCCCAAACCTGAAGACGGTTACTTCAGAGACACAGGATTCCACTGAGGGAATAGGTATTTATGCTTTAAAAACATATTTTAATTTCCCAATTGATCATAATAGCTCATGCATAAAATCAAGAGATTTTGGGACTTCTATTACTTTAAAATTGGGCATTAAAATTCATTTGGCAGCAGGAGATTTTTTTTATTATTATTATTTCTTTCCAGAAATAAGATCTTGCCCTGCAGGATCTAATTCTGGAATGATAGCTCTGATAGAGGAGACATCATTCACAACCTGACAATAGCTACTAGAGGGCTGATAATGAATGTGCTGGTAGAGCTCGCTGTGAGCTCCATTCTGCACCCTCGACTCCTGTCGGTAATCCTGGTATCAGTTTTCCCTCTGACCTCTCTAGGCCTGAGTGAGCTGGCTAAGGTGGAGGGGTCAGGCAGTAAAAGACGAGCACTCTCTTGCATGAGGGACAGAATCCAAAGATCATCTCAAGTAAATGGAATTCTTTCCCTGGAACTCAAAGAGCTGTGTAAAAAGTCCTAAACAAGTGTTTGAGTTGACACTGTGCCTAAAATACGAGGGAAAAGAAGGGAAAATAAGTATACTCTGATGTTCACCTAGAAAATGTCTTAAAAAATGATTTTAAAAGTTAGTTATGCTGAAAAACTTTTATGATTATTTTTTGAGAACCAGGAAAATAAATCCTTCTCCTTCCTTCCTTCCTTCCTTCCTTCCTTCCTTCCTTCCTTCCTTCCTTCCTTCCTTCCTTCCTTCCTTCCTTCCTTCCTTCCTTCCTTCCTTCCTTCCTTCCTTCCTTCCTTCCTTCCTTCCTTCCTTCCTTCCTTCCTTCCTTCCTTCCTTCCTTCCTTCCTTCCTTCCTTCCTTCCTTCCTTCCTTCCTTCCTTCCTTCCTTCCTTCCTTCCTTCCTTCCTTCCTTTTCCCCTCCCTCCCTCCCTCCCTCCCTTTTTTCTTCTTTTTTCCCTCCCCCCCTTCCTTTTTCTCTTCCTTTTCCCCTTCTTCCTTCCCTCCTTTCCTCTTGTACAGCCACACCACTCTACACGAGTACAGATCTGTGCTGACACTGAACAATCTAATGATTCAATTTCTAAACTGTGACTTAAAGTGCAGTTTTCAGCAATAATTTCCCTCTGTCTGGCTGTTCTGAAATGATTATTTGCAGACCAGTGAATGAAACGTGGACAGTCAACAATTTTTGATTGTACGATAAAATGACTGTACTTCAAACACGATGCCTTCAGTAGTTTAAAGACAATGAGCTGTAGCTCACTGACCCTATTCAGCAAAATGCTTAGCTGAAACTAATACTTATCTTTATTTCTGAGTGTAAAGTTAAAAAAAGATGCAAGGAAATGCATTTAGCACTAGTTAAGCAACATTAATTCATGATGAAAACAGAAACTGGTATTCTAGCTAGCAAAGACTAGGAGATAGTTTTGGCTCATATGTTTCAGGGGCAAGGGACATGGACCATGTATTAAATGGTGGTAGAATGAATGTATTATTCACCATAAAAAGACTCCTTATTGCTGTTTCTAACAATGCTCATGCATATTTTCCCACTTCCTTAGAGAAACAAAAAATCTGTGACAATAAGAAAGAGCGTGTATCTTCCTTTATAAACATATATCACAGATATACACTGTACAGAGGCATCATGAACATTTATCTATATGTGATAGAGTTTTTGCAATAATGTACATACCTTTTTTAACATCTTCATTTTAGACAAATGACAGCCGTGTTAATGTAATTGGTTCCCCTCCCATTCACATCAGTTGAACCTCTGGTCAACTGTTTTGAAATATAGAAACACTCCTTATGGACTTGCAGTTCGTCCTCACATTGAATCATAGAACGGTTTGAATTGGAAGGGACATTAAAGATCATCCAGTTCCACCCCCTGCCATGAGCAGGGACACCTCCACTAGATCAGGGGCTCCAAGGCCAATCCAACCTGGCCTTGAACCCCTCCAGGGATGGGGCAGCCACAGCTTCCCCAGGCAACTTGGGTCAGGGCCTCCCCATGCTCAGCATGAAGAATGAGAATCACCAATAGGAAGAGCTGAGATCCTGTTAGCAATCTCATATTCCTGCACAGATACAAGTGCATAGTGTGGGCTTTGCACCTGCACTCATGCTCCCCGCAGTTACTCTTTTAGTTGTGGTGCATCAGAAGAGCATAGGAACAGGATATATTTCCCTCACCTGAAAATACGAACATTCACTTTCCACGCAGCCTTAACCCTGACCCTAAATTTTCAACCCTTAAAGATTAGCTTAAACAGAAGACCAATTTTGTTTACAGCAATGAGCACTAATTTTTCACCCTGCAGTGCATGGCGCTGGCCTGACTGTTAATAGAGGAGAAAATATTATTCCTGAGGGCTAGGAAGTTCTATAACATAAGAAGAAGCTGTATATCATAGAATGGTTTCAGTTGGAAAGGACCTTTAAAAGTCATCTAATCCAATACCCCTGCAATGAGCAGGGACATCTTCAACTAGATCAGGTTGCTCAGAGCCCCATCTAACCTGAGCTTGAATGTTTCCTGGGATGGGGCATCCACCACCTCTACCTGTACCAGAGTTTCATCACACTTAACATACAACGTTTTTCCAAATAAGTACCCTGAATATATATAAATGTATCATGGAATCATGAAATGATTTGGGTTGGAAGGGACCTTAAAGATCATCTAATTCCAACCCCTCTGCCATGGGCAGGGACACCTCCCACTGGACCAGGCTGCTCCAAGCCCCATCCAACCCAGCCTGGAATACCTCCAGGGATGGGGCAGCCACAGCTTCCCTGGGCATCCTGGGCCAGGGCCTCCCCACCCTCAGAGTGAAGATTTTCTTCCTAATGTCTCATCTGAATCTTTCCCGTGCTAATTTTAAGCTATCACTCCTTGTCCTGCCACTCCAGGCCCTTGTAAAATGTCCTTCCCAAGATTTCCTGGAGTCCCTTCAGGTACTGGAAGGTCACTATAAGGTCTCCTCAGAGCCTTCTCCTGTCCAGGGTGAAGAACCCCAACTCTCTCAGCCTGTCCTCGTACAGGAGGTTCTCCAGTACTCTGATCATCCTTGTAGCCTCCTCTGGACCCGTCCCAACAGTTTCATCTCCTTCTTCTGTTCGAGTCCTGCACAGGACTCCAGGTGGGGGTCTCACCAGAGAGAATATTTTTTATTTATATCTATATTTAGATGTGCACAGGGAACACTCCCATTGACTTTACACCTGCTGCCTCGTTTCTAAAATGAAAAGTTCCTTTTCTTCATGGTGTCCCAAGCCCCCCGGCCAGGTGGGTCTGTGGCAGCCAAGGGGGAGGCAGAGGCTGCTCGCCCCCCAGCCCCCCCGGAGGGAGCTGTCCCTTCAGCACCACGGGCCGCCTGCCCGCCCGCCAGCTCCGCAACAAAGGCAGCGAAATATTAATTAATTAAAAAGAGGAAAGGGGGGGGGGGCGTGGAGAGAGCTAAAAAAAAAAAAAAAAAAAGCCAATCTGCTCAATCCTCTGCCTGCAGGCAGACTCTAACGGAAACCACATATGCTTTGCCTCTCCCTATAAGAAATCTTCATCGGGGCATTAAAATACTTAAAAGGATTAGTCGTTAAATACTTGTACATTTGGTTTAATTCACTAGAAACGCGATGTCACAGGGTTACATCAGAAAGCTAGAGAGTTTTAATCTCACTTGCAGTATTTACCTAGATGTTTTATTCCTTCTGCTGCTTGTTACAGGGATAATATTAATATCCTACTTGTCCAGAGGGAGGAAGTTAAAAAAAAAAAAGAAGAGCTGGCTGCTGTCTGATAGTATAAAAATATCAAAGAGACTTTTAAGGTA
Source organism: Phaenicophaeus curvirostris (assembly GCF_032191515.1). Classification (NCBI taxonomy): domain Eukaryota; kingdom Metazoa; phylum Chordata; class Aves; order Cuculiformes; family Cuculidae; genus Phaenicophaeus; species Phaenicophaeus curvirostris. Next base: position 126,306,168 of record NC_091393.1, on the reverse strand, counting down.
AAACAAAACAAAACAAACCAGCATGAATTGGAACATGGCATTCCTCGCCACAGCCTGTTGCTTATTCCTGATGATGATGGTGGGGGCGTAAGGAGTTGTTCTTCAGAAAACAGGCTAACTTAGGTCACACGGGTCTTTGGACTTGGGTGATGGTGACTTTGTTTAAAGCTGTTTCTTTTTATGGCCTCAGTTTCCCTATATGACAGGTGTGCAGCTCCTTTATAATTCTTCTGTCAGCCTTGTAGCTAAAAATACAGAACATGGAGAAGAGAAGGCTCCTGGGAGACCTTAGAGTGGCCTTCCAGTGCCTCAACAGGCTGCAAGAAAGCTGGGGTTGGGCTTTTTATGAAGACATGGAATGATAGGATGAAGAGAAATGGCTTTAAATGGGAAGGGGGGAAGATTTAGATTAGACATTAGGAAGAAATTCTTCATGCTGAGGGTGAGGAGGCCCTGGCCCAGGTTGCCCAGGGAAGCTGTGGCTGCCCCATCCCTGGAGGGGTTCAAGGCCAGGTTGGATGAGCAGCCTGGTCCAGTGGGAGGTGTCCCTGCCTATGGCAGGGGTGGAACTGGGTGATCTTTAAGGCCCCTTCCAACCCACACCATTTCATGATTGTATGATTCATCCTGTAACTTTGTGATCTTATCCAGCTAAACCATATGCAGTCCTACAGTGGTGAGGTACAGGGTGAGGCCTGGGTAGGACTCATCAAATTAGGCACCCAGTTGTTCTGGATTTAGAAAAGTATGTCTTATTCTAGGGTCAACCCAGTCATTTTCCTCGCAAACTCTGGAAGAACATTCCTGGGAACTGACCAGCAGGCTTTCTGAATGTATGAATGTTGTAAGCACAAAGAGTACCATTCACTACACAGTGACTCAGGTGACATGGTTTTGCTTCTTATAAACTATTGATATTTAAACAATTAAAAAGAATAATCTGTCTATCTATCTTTCTATGGACCCTCTCCCCCTTGTTTTAGGGTACTATATAGCTAGTAGACCTCTCAGCTTAATTTAGTTTTTAGGGGTGTCTGAATATCACCCTGCCCTTGACTTAAATGTTTTTTCTTTTTTTTTTTTTTTTTGTGAGGCTTTGTGCCTTGTTGTGCTTTTTTTCCCCCCTCAAAAGCAGAGAATGATTTCTTGTATTCAAAGCATAAACGCAGCTGCCCAGGAGACTGCTTGGATGAGGACCAGATAAGAGAGTTACATTAGGGCAGAAATTCGGGTCACATCATATCAAACTGAAAGCATCAGGCCAAAGATAGGCTTGGCTAATAATATTTCTACACGACCATTTTAAACGTGAAATCTCCTCCTGCTATGAAAGAAATCCCTTTTCAGTGTCAAGTCAGTGCAGGTATTTTCAACAGGATTATATCACCGCTTGCAAAAATGCAATGCATTTGCATCTTCTTTGCATTATTTATTGTTATCCTGCAGGCTGGATTGTCACACTAATCATGATTTATGTCACTGAATTTTATCAGCTTCTGCTGGCTTATATTTTCAAGTGGTGCCCCTGGACTTTAGGAAGAGAAATGTCAGTGCAAGTCTTTTACACCTGTTACACAGCATAGATGGGTGCTGCTTGTTGTCAAACTCATGCAGAAAAATGTCTCTTCTGCAGCAGCAGCTCCTAGAATTGTGACCTTAGCACATTCTTAGCAGACAGACTCTTTAATGCTTTCAAAGCCTTTGGAACACTTTCTAAGTTTATGCTTGACAGACCAAGGAGAGAATTTTCCAAGTCACTGTGATGACTGCTGCAATATGTGACACGGTAGGGAGTGTGTGTGATTAGAGGACAGTGGATGACTGGGTGAGGGTCAGTAAAAGGTATGGGCTGTATGTGGAGGATCGCTCCTTACCTCTGCTACTGACTTTCTGTTTGTCTCTTGAATAAATCACCCAGCAAGTTCACAGAATCACAGACTGACCTGAGTTGGAAGGGACTCACAAGGACTATTGAGTCCTACCCTGTCCCTGCACAGGACACACACCGTGGATGTGAGGGCATTGGCCAAACACTGCTGGTATATTACCAGGCTTGGTGCTGTGACTGCTTCCCTGGGAGCTGTTCTGGGGCTCCACCACCCTTTAGGGGAAAAACCTTCTCCTAATGTCCAACGTAACCCTCCTCTGGCATCTTCCTGCCATTTCCTCAGATCCTGTCATTGGGTCCCATCATTTATAATTAGTTATTATTGTGTTCCTCATGTTTTGCGTAAGTAGTATAGACATTCCTCTTTTTTTTAATGTCGTCTCTTTGGAATGTTAGCTTTGGAGGGTGAAGACTAAGTCTTGCTATGTGACTGCATGTTAGAGAATGGGAATCTCAGGTTGAGCCCACTCAAAATATAAAAAGATAAAAAAAGAAAAAGCATAATGTACAAGACAGAACTTTGCTTCATCGTGATTTGCTTAGGCACTTGCTCCACTTCAGCTTGTTCTGAGACACTTTGCTGTGTCACGGCCTGCCTGTAGGTCATATATAAAGAGTATGAGTCTGCTACTGTGATTAGCATACATCGACACTCTTTTCCTTGAAAAAGTGGAGTGGGGAGTCCGGGGAAAGCTAGACTAGGTTGGTTGGTCTGCACTGGTAAATGAAATACTGCTACAGTATATATGGTTGTTAAAATTACAGCCAGGCTTTTGAGTTGGCCACAAGAGAAGCAATATTCTGATGCAAAGAGATATTTCCTTTTCCTTCTTCTGCCCAACAAATCGTCAAGCTAGCAGTCCTTGTCACCAGTGCAGTTCAGCACCTTTGGTCCCATATCTGTTCCCCTTGGCTCTGAATTCCTAGGCACCTGGAACTTCTTTTACAGTATGGGGTTCCTGCTATCACCTGCATTCTAGGGGCATAAATCTGATTTGGGTGTTGGTTAGGCTGCCTCACGCGAATGAGGAGTGAACTACTGCAAACAGTGAGCGAACTACCATGAACAAGGATTGAATTTCCTCTCATCTGCAGCTTTGCACTGCTTGAAGTCCTAACACAGGGCTGAGGTTTCTTTCTTTCTTTCAGATACTAAGAGAGCAAAAGCTCTGATGAGAAACAGGATGAACAAGTGCTTAGATGCCACATGGTCTGTGGAGCTGCGTTTTGTTTGCATAAATGGATCATCTAGGACATTTCTCTTAAATGACAGCGCTCTAACCCGTGGTACCAGCTATATCCTTGGTGTAAATCAGCACAACTCCCAAAGGACATGTGCTGATTTTACACCCACCGGACATGTGGCTCAGCCAGCCTGTGATTTTTAGCACTTAGTTTTCTTCATGAACAGAAAATAGCATTATCATTTGGCTGCGATGACGATATATTTAATCAGGAACTGGGATCTACTGTACTTTTTAGCTAGGTGCCAAAAAGACTCCTTAATTTAGAAGTTTATCAGTGTAGCATAGAATTATTCCATGAATGCAGGAAATGGAAGGAATATAACAAATTAATAATAAAAGAATGATAAAGTATTTGACTTTATACGGACACAACTTCTTTAGGGATACATTTGTTTGAATTATTTCCAGAGCAAATTTAGCCATGAATGAAGAGAATTCTTTAGTTTTCTTGAATATAAATTCAGCTGGAAAGGTGATGAGGGAGCTGAATTCTGATCTCATTTCCATTGGTAGAAATAAGGAGCAGGTCAATGGAGTTCTGTTATCACAGAGATGTGCATCCTGACTGTTCTTGAACAGATGTAGAAAATGGGAGCTATTGGTTTGATAGTTCAGATTTAAATTATTTCTAAAAACGTCTTGCCGAAAGAAAATGAATTTGAAAAGATATTGTAAAGGAAAATTCATTTACATGTTTTGCGCGGAAAGAACCTGTTGAATGACATTTAAAAGAGGATTAAAGCTGATTTCTTACAAGCAGTAGAATAATCAGATTTCTAAGATAAAGTGGAATTAAGGTCCTTCAATTCATCTGCAAAGCTGACTGAAGTTGAATCATCGTTCGGTAATTTACATGTCATTTACAGGGGCATTCATTGTGCTTTTAGTACTGTAAATATGATCTGAACAGCTTTTGATCTTTTGCAGCATTTGCAGGAACATATTATTCTTTCTGAAAAAAAAAAAAGGAAGAGTTTTATACAAAAAAATCCATAACGCTTTTTTACAAAGTCAAAACAAATGTGTCAACCAAATGGTAATATCTGCACTAGTTTCATCTATCTGCACGCAGTGGTTGTGAGGTTTAATGATTGTTTGTCACAAAAATACATTTTCAGAGAAGCAAGCAGATTGCTGAATAGCAAACATGTTTTATGGAATAGGTAACATTGTAAACACATTTTTGTTTCAATAGGATTTACAGAGGATTGCAAAATGAATGTGTTCATACAAAACGAGAAGTAGACAAAGCTAATATTTTCCTATCTAGGTATTTCATGTTCATTTGCTCTTACTAGAAGGATTCATTTGATAGCATTAAGATTCACATCTCCTTTTTTTTTTTGAACGGGACTAGTCTCACCTTTGAACTGGGACTAATTCTTCTGACATATATTTGACCACAGCTCCCATAGAAAGAAAACCTTCCCACATTTCCCACAACTGCCAATCTTGTTTATCCTGTCAATTCTCTCTTGAAGGATCAGATCTCTAACTGTGCCAAAGCCCAGAGAAGTCAATGAAAAGATCCCCAAAGGCTTTGAATCAGGCTCTGGCAGAAAAGCACCAGTAACTTCAATAGAATTACACCAATTTCCTCCAGTTGAGGATTTGACCCGGCTTTTAATGCTACACTCATCACCATTCTGAGATTCACCCTCGACACTTAGTGGAGGCACAAAAAAAAGACATGTTCTGAAATCCGAGTTTTGGCTGGGCACGGAGTAGAAAAACGTAGATTTTATCTAGAAAAATTATAGTTCAGTGAAATAATTGAACTCTTGAGAAAGTTTGGATATGCTTATGGAACAATTATGTCTTAAAACAGCTATCTACCTGAATAGCATGGATTATAGAGGGAATAGTGATAACATTTATCATACGTTATTGACAATAGATTTATTCTGAGATCAGTAAAATTAATACCTAGGGATCCCTATAGGGCTTATTGTTTGTGCACCACATTATTTACCTCTTCTTGTTGACAACAGCTCTAGAGTCCCCTCAGGAGTACGACACAGCAGCCACAGAGGAAAGACACCTGTTGGTGGCCAATCAGATAACATGGATATATTTAATGTTACGATTATAAGACTCTACCTCACAACACAAAACATGACTAAAACAATGTAATCTAATACTAATTGCCCTTAAACAACTATCTGAACTGCAGTCAATACAAAAGGACAGACGTATCCAGAAGGTTTTTTACCCTGTTCACTTTGGGCACCAAATTTTAGATCTGAATAATCACCTTTTGTGACTTCTGCATCTTTCAGTTGATGGTAGAGAGCCTAATGAGAATATTGTGTCAATTCTCTTGTTTGGGGAGCTGAAATGAGGCATGCTGAACCTCAACAATACTGATGTAATTCACTGTTTAAAGGTAATCATGTTTATAGTCTCAGGAGTTATGCCACCTGATACCGGAGGTTTCCTTTACCTTGATAGTAGGATGGTCACTGGATTTTGAGGGTTAAGCCCTTACTAAGCCTCAGGTCATATTTCATTAACAAGGATACATAATCTGAAAGCAAAGCAGTTCTAATTAGGTGAAAAATACTGGATCATAATCTGTCCATTATATGAAGAGCCAGAAGCTTAAGATTATGGAGCAGTGTGAAAGGCTTATAGAGGTCAACATTCCCTTGGCATTTTTAGGCTGAAAAGAAAATCCTATTAGCTTTAAAGACAACACCTCACATCTGGCTTTAAATAGCCTTCCACCAGTTTAAAGCATCACAACACACCTGAAATTCATGTCAATGTATACAGGTGTTCATACTGATTTTTCACATGTATCTGCCTAGGAGAGGCACTACCTCTCTTTCCTACCACACTTTCCCTCTTCCAGGAATATTTGGGGAATTTATTATCAGTTTAAATCCATTAATTATCAGATTTAGATGTGTAAAGCTCCTGAATTTCCTACATAACTTCTTGCATACCTGCTCAGAATTTCATCTAGATTTTCTTGTCTGTTTTCTGAAAAAAATCCTCCCATTTCAGTTCATCATCTTGAAGAGCACTTCCTAGGGCTTCTGTTTCTCCATTGTGTCCACAGCTTTCCTTTCCTCTGCCAGCTTACAGGTGGTATCTGGTATGAATAGGATGGCTGTGATATCATTTGTACAGTATTCATAATACTTTGCACTCTCTCATATATACCATGGTGTATGCACATCATCATCATCACCTCACTCCACCCATCCACTCATATTTCAGCCAAGAATTCTACAATGTCTGGTTTGATGGTTTGTTCCCTCATATGGGCAGGTGAGCAACCTTTTCTTCCTTCCATAAACCTGTCCAAAGGCAGCAGGAGCTTATTCCAGAGGTGCCATGGTTGACCTGTTCTCATGTGGACCCTGATTTCACATCCAAAAAGTCTTCTCCCCATCTTCTTTCCTCTCTTTCTTCTATGTCTTTCAAGACATGCTCAGATTTTCGGAATGCAAAAATCAGTCTCATTGCATTGCTTGTTCTCTATCACATGGGCCTTTTTGGGTTATTGGGTTCTGGAAGTCCTGTCTCCCCAATGTGTTACCACTCCACAGCTTGCCCACAAAGTCTGAGCGTATCTCTAGGTTGCGCTGCATCTGTAATAAGGGAACTTGCCAATAACTGAAGGCATAAAAAAGCAAAAGTGCTTGCAGCAAAGAAGAGGCTATGAGACAGGAACATCCTTTGACACGATCCTGTGTATCTGGGGTCTGACAGGACAGAGGAGTGCATGGTATCTCCAGGCACAGACAACCCATGTACCTGACATCTGGATGTCAGACAAGAATAAGTGAAGCAGTCAGTTGGATTTAGTCCTTCGGAGTTAAGAAATGAAACAAGACATAGTCATTGTTGTGCCTTTTCCCACAGAAGTGTTACCTTGGAAAGAAAAAACTCTACCTTTCCTGCCCTTTTGCTCTGAACACAGACATCATGCCCTAGGATCTTCTTCACTGCGTGGCTAAAGGTTCAAATGAAGGAATGGCTGGAGGAGTTCTTTCGAGATGTGGGAAAACATAAATTTCTTGATTTTTTTTTCCAAAGATCTTTGTGTGTATGTATGTGTGTAAAATGCTCTAGAAAGCCTGCCAAGTGTCCCACTGCCCATGCAGGGGGTACATCCTTCTACTATTTGGGAAGATATTGGTGCTTATCAGAGAAATGTAGCCACACATAATAGGAAAAATTATAAATATATGATCTTTTTTTTCTTGCTTATCCAATTCCTCTGCCTTGTTGGAGGAACTGGTCTTCTAGTGACCATAAATCATCAGAGGCTTTATATATGTGACAGCTCCTCTCAAGCCCATGGGCAGCTCATGTCTAACTTTTGGCTGCCCCAAGAAAAATTTATGCTGCTCATCTGTTTCAATGAATATTGATATATGACTCATAGCCCTTCAGCATTTCTTCAGATCTTCAGCCCTCAAGCAAATACCCCAAAGGAAATAATTTGCTTGGTCAAATTTCCACTGGATTAATCTTTAGTGATGCTTGGCAACTCGCAGTTTTCTTCCTTGGCTGAATCCTTTTCAGCAAGGAGATATTTTTAGTGGTTAAAGGAGCTAGAAATGCTTCCACCTGGTCTGCCCCCTACTGCCTTTGAATTTTACACCATTGTGAATGAATGGCTGTTTTCTGCCTCTCAGAAATCTGTTTAGGCTTGCATGAATTGGCCTTAGAAGATGCCTGTCTCTCCAATAACTCTAGAGGCATCCCACATGCTTGCCTAGATGAAAGAAAACATCTGAATTTCAAATGGCTCTGTTTAAAGGGGGTGATTCCCATCCTAAGTTGGCGTTTCTCTATTTTGGAAGCTGCAAATACAAAACTTTCCTCCACTTCATCTGCTCCTACCTGCTCTTTTCACTGCTTGTTGGTACTTCCTGTTCCTTCTCATTGCAGATGACTGCCAACTGCTTTTCATTTACCAAACAAATTGATTATGGCACCATTTCAATTGAGCCATTTAATATTCTATTTCAAGAGAAAGTCTCCTCAAGTTTTTAGCCTTGATTCATTGATGTGGGGAAATTGTTGTGTGAGTAATTACATGTTTTATACGGCATCCAAAGGCCTTTAGAAAGAGTTGCCTGAACTGTTTGTTTCTCTCGTTTGTAACTACTCAATATATTAAATGACTCAAGGGTGTTTCATACGAGTCCTGACGCTCATGAAGAGAGGAGCCTATGCGGGAGTAGATTTGCTGTCAGGAATTGTGACCCTATGGGGAATCCATGCTGGAGCCATCTCTTCGTGAAGGATTGCAGCCCGTGGAAGAGTCTCACACTGGAGAAGTTCATGAAGAAATGTGGCCTGTGAGGAGGACTCATGTTGAAGTTCATGGAGGGTTGTTTCCTATGGGAAGGACCTCACGCTGGAGCAGAGGAAGAATGCGAGGAGTCCTCCCCATGAGGAGGAAGGAGTGAAAGCAACAGTGTGTGGCAAACTGACCGCAACCCACATTCCCCATCCCCCTGTGCCACTTGGGCAGAGGAGGTAGAGAATTTGAGAATAAATTAAGCCCAGGAAGAAGGGAGGGATGGGGAGAAGACATTTTAAGATTTGGTTTTCATTTTCTCATTACCGTATTCTGATTTGATTGATAATGAATTAAACTAATTTCCCCAAGTAAATTCTGTTTTGCCTATGACAACTGCTGTGTGATTCCCCTGTCCTTATCTCAACCCGTGAGCTTTTCCATTGTATTTCCTCTCCCCTGTCCAACCGAAGAGGCAGAGTGATAGAGTGGTTTTGGTGGGCCCCTGACATCCATCCAGGGTCAACTCTCCACAAATGCAGCTCTCTGAGATCACCATTTGGGACATAGGTCCATCGTCACTGCTGATACCCTTCTGGCCCAGGATTGGAGTGCTGGGAAACTTCTGCTTGAAATGGTTTTTACTTCATCTGCAGTGTTTTGAGCAACCACTTAGTAGTTCTAATATTTTCTTTTCTTTTGTCTCTTCCATTGGACTAAAAATCTTGACCTCTTGAAAGCAAGGAAAAAAATTTGTTTGGAAATTTTTCCATCATTTAGGATGGGAAAAATGCAAAAGTTCTAAAACATATGAATGTCAATCAGACTATGGCATCCTCCAGGCTTGTATATATATCTTACTAGATAAGATCTTTTTCTTCTTTTTCATCCTTTTATTTCGAAGTATTACCAGAGAATCATGCAGACTCTTTCACTTTTCACCATCAGGGGCTGTAGAAACATTTGTCTTCCTCTTTGGAGCTCCTAATCACAGAGCTCACACCTACAGAAATGTCATATTTATAAGGATATAAATATCCAGGCTAAATAATACCAAACCCTATTATCACGACTTTCATTCTTATTTAAAATGTTAACTTTTCCCAGCTGAATTTGAAGTTTAGTAACTACTTAGATGAGAGTGGAAACCAGTTTCATCCTATGTTCAATTTACTGCTAGTCATGTTTTTCATTCTAAGGGCTCCTGTGTAAGGAAAAAAAGTCTGAGAGTAAGAGCAGAATTCATCCCATTTGTGAATGTTTGAGGGATGTTTTTTCCTGATGAGTCCTGCCTAGTGACAGCAATTTCCAAGCGGAGTAAGCTGATGTTCAAATGTATACATGCACACATGGCCTCACACCACACTGTGCCAGCTGAGTAGGAAGGACTGATTTTACAGGATTTGTATGATATCCCAAGCGACACAAGATACCATGCCATCAATTCACATCCCAACAAGACTCTTGCCCGGAGACTAAGGGAAGTGGCAATTCTTTGCTGAATTCTTCCTCGTGCTTTCCTTTGGTAAGTCAACAGTTTCATATCTCTCACGTAAACTCGAAGGAAGTTTATATTTACAAATCTCCCCCTAACCATCTCCTGGGTCACCCTCTAGCTGGTGGAAACCACAGCAGATCCATTCTTTCTCCTTCCTAGCATCACGGCAGGCTGCAGGCATTAGTGAAACAAGCAGCATCCTAAGGGAGCAGATGCCATCTCACTTTCCACCCTGCCTGTGATTGCAACTAGGTGTCAAGTGAAACCAGCCTTACTGACAGTGCAACGTTCCGAAAGCAGACGGGATTTAGATGCCAAAATTCAACGTAAGCCTTGTGTTTAATTACTCTGTTAGACTATTGGCCACATTGTAGCAGCAATTAATTAAAATTATTAATCTTCAATCTCATTCATCTAATAAAGTAACAATAAGAAGCCCCCTGGACTTGAAAAATGAGGTTCTCGTGGTTAAGATCATGCTCATGTACTTGACTATCAGGACCTAAGCTCTAATGAGGACAAAATGCCTTGCATAGGTGTAGCTGAAAGAAGAATTTGATCAATGATTTCAAATAAATTGGTCATGAGCCTTTAAGAGGTGCAACACCAACCACGTAAATGGAAACAGGAGAGAAAATATGCAGCACTAACTACATTGGTGCAATAATTAATCATGAAGCACTTAACGTTCAAAATGAACTACAGGATTGCAGCACTGGGTGAATTTTATCCTCGGAGTCCTACTTTGCATGGGCTACTGTGAGGCTTAATAAATGAGCCTTTGTATCGTGGCTGGAGATTCTCAGGTAAAAGAAATCGATACACAAGTAGAAAAAACCAAACAAATGAACAGAAATGGAAACAAGAAAATAAATCTCTACATGAGCTTGCCAGAGTTAAGAAGCCATTATTTCAACTGTGATTAAGGGATACGAGCTTTAAGAAACTGCAGCAATGATGTTCCTCTGTGGCAGAACACTGTGGGTTTGTGACACAAAATAGGGCTGTTGAGTTGATTAGCAACAGTGTCCCTTGACAAAAAAGAGAAAAAAGCAGCTTCCTATTCACGTTCAGCTTAAATAATTAAAATGGTATTTACAAACGCTGCTAAGACCCTTTGTTATTTCATTTGGCATGTGTTACTTTTCTTTTTTTTTTTTTTGTAGGGCTAATAAGTAAATTGCAAACATACATTATTCTTCACCATTCTCCACTCACTTTCCTCCCACTGGCAACCAATCTACCAGAATTTTCTTCCATTCCCATTAATTGGTCCTTAGAGAATCTCTCTCGCATACCTTTGCAGTGACAGTCAGTGAACATTTCTTAGTAATACTGAGTCAGAAGCCCTGTGATAGCTCGCAAGTCACATATTGAACTGGAGCTGTACTACTCCCTTCCATTATGTTTAATGCATGAGGCTTCTTAACTGGCACGGCTCAGGTGGTGGATCATACTTTTACTTCCAGAGTATCATGAGTTTCTCCGGTTATTTCTTTAAGAAATTTATATGCATTTTTGTTTTGGATGTAACGATTGCCTGGCAGTCCATATCAAGCACAATAGCATGGCAAGTGACATAAACTCATGAGTTTTGAAGCTGCAAAACCATAATGTCTCAAGCGACCATAGCTCTACAGGGGAAAGTTAATAAATAAATAAATAAAAATAGCCATACCTCCCAGACACTCATATTTTTGAGATGTTTGAAAGTTTTGGACTGGGAAAATTTCAGTACAGTATGGAATCCATAGGATCCTGCAGAATTTAAGCAATCCATGACATTTTTTTTATTTTGAATGCATATTACTCAGCAGTGCTACAAGGTCCCAGGTGAAAGCAGGAGTCTGCTGCGCACACTGCTGTGCAGAGGCATAAAGAAGAAAAATCTTCACTACCCCAAAGACTTTGCAATCAAAAGAGACAAGAGAAGTAATTATTCTCGTTTTTTAGTGGAGGAATTAACACACAGAATGATGAAGTGTTATTGGGAGACAGCCTTCTATATATGTCAGAGGAGCTGTAGCACCTCTGCTATGAGGACAGGCTGAGAGAGTTGGGGTTCTTCACCCTGGATGGGAGAATGCTCAGGGTAGACCTTAGAGCAGCTTCCAGCACTGAAAGGGGCTCCAGAAAAGCTGGGGAGGGGCTTTTTCCAAGGACCTGGAGTGACAAGATGTTGGGGAATGGCTTTAAATTGGAAGGGGGAAGATTTAGATCAGACATTAAGAAGAAATTCTTCACGCTGAGGGTGGGGAGGCCCTGGCCCAGGTTGCCCAGGGAAGCTGTGGCTGCCCCACCCCTGGAGGGGTTCAAGGCCAGGTTGGATGGGGCTTGGAGCAGCCTGGTCCAGTGGGAGGTGTCCCTGCCCGTGGCAGGGGTGGGACTGGGTGGGCTTTGGGGTCCTCTCTAACCCAAACTGTTCTATGATTCTGATGCTATTTGTTGTGTGAATTTAAGAAGTTAGATACTGAAAAGAGTGAGGTGGTTCAGGCTGGTGCAAGCTTCCTGTGACTGCTATCAAAACACATAGGCTAGAAACCAAGGGTGAAATACATTACATCTCACTGTAGGGAGTGGGAAAAGTTTCACCCAATTCTCAGTGCACAGAATCAGTAGTAGGTCTTCGTGCACTTTATTTTCAACTGCCAGCCCAGAAAGGTCAATGTACAATTAAGCTGCATGACATCTGCTAGCCCCAGACTGCATGGTTTAACCCCAGGTAGCAACTAAGCCCCAGATGGCTGCTTGCTTACTCCCCACCCCAGTGGGATGAGGGAGAGAAGCACAAGTAAGAATGAGAAAACTCACGGGTTGAGATAAAGACAGTTTAGTGGTAAAATGAAAGCCACACACAAGCAAAACAAAACAAGGAATTTATTCACTACGTCCCATTGGTAGGCAGGTGTTCAACTATTTCCAGAAAGCAGGGCTCCATTACACTTAATGGTTAATTAGGAAGACAAATGCCTTCACTTTGAATGTTCCCTCCCCTTCTTTCCCCCAGGTTCACAGGCTGAGCATGACATCCCATGTTATGGAATACCCCTTCAGTCAGTTGTGGGGAGCTGTCCTGGCTGTGCCCCTCCCCATCTTGCTAAGCACCCCAGTGTCCTTGCTTGTGGGGTGGGGTGAAGAGCAGAAAAGTCTTTGACTCTGTCCTTGTTCCCAGAGAGAATTGCTCAGCACCTGCTCCTCTTTCTCCCCTTGTGAGGAAGGAGTGAACTGTGATGAGGTTCCCCTCTCAGCCTCCTCTTCTCCAGGCTGAACAGACCAAGTGACTTCAGCCACTCCTCACACAACTTTCCCTCTAGATCCTTCACCACCTTTGTGGCCTCCTCAGGACAGTCTCCAGTAGCTTTAGATCCTTTCTATACTGCAGCACCCCAAACTGTCCACAATACTTGAGGTGGGGACGCATACGTGTGAGAAGATTGTGCGTTCAGTTTTTGTGTATGCAGGGACAAACACACTTGCTTTTTTCCTCATGCCTTTGAAGTTATTTTATTTGGCCCTGCCGGGTTTTATTTGGCATCTGTACCGACACATTAAGCAAAGCCAGAGTTTGTCCATAAACACTGAAACATGGTCATCTGTACTATTTAATTATTAATAAATCCTCGTGGCCTGCTCCAGCTACTGGTCTCTGAAATAATTCTTAGGCATGGCCAAGAGCTAGCACAGGCTAGAGATCATTCTCAGCAGGTAGTTTAGGTATTGTCACTGTGTTTTAAAGGGATGTCCCTGGTGACCTCAAAGCCAGAGAAAGGCTGTAGTATGGCTAGCGTCAGGATTAGTTACCTTGGCTCCCCCATTTTCAGCCTGGATAATTTATATGACAGCTGGGTCATCTTGCCTTTAGCATGAATCTGGAGGAAGGGTTCATTTTGTAGCACAGGTTTATGGTGAAATTATTGCTACTGCTCCTCATGAATCCCAAAGTTAAGAATGTCTCTTATGTTTTGAAAAAATATTTGTCCTGAAGCAACATTACTCCCTTCTTTCCTTTGTTCCTTTTTGCTTCCTTACTTTCTTGTAAAAAAAATTATTATTTTTGAGTCTAAGATGTGTCATTAGGAGACCTTCTTCACCTTGAGGGTGGTGAGGCCCTGGCCCAGGTTGCCCAGGGAAGCTGTGGCTGCCTCATCCCCGGAGAGGTTCAAGGCCAGGTTGGATGGGGCTGGGAGCAGCCTGGTCCAGTGGGAGGTGTCCCTGCCCATGGCAGGGGGGGGTGGAACCCAATGATCTTTAAGGTCCCTTCCAACCCAAATGATTCAATGATTCTATTCCTATCCTATCCTATCCTATCCTATCCTATCCTATCCTATCCTATCCTATCCTATCCTATCCTATCCTTCCACAGCTACAGCACAGACACTTTTTGAAAATCCATCCAACCTGGCCTTGGAGAGAGGGCAGCCACAATATCTTTTGTTGCCAAAGGGATGCAATTAATACTCAGGAGGAGTACTATCCATTCTTCTATTTTCTGTTCCTCTCAAGGCACTTGTTTTAAGGCCATGTTTTAGGGACAGATATGCAGATATATGAAGACGGAGATGTTTGATAAGGCCCCATGAAACTACTATTTCTTTCTGATCTGAGCCTACTGGTTTGTGCTGGTGCTGATGTGTTGTTTCTCATTCGTTACTAAAGGCTAAGTGATGTGGGACAACACACTGCAGTAAATCAATCACACGACACTTCTTTAAGACTGCTGCAACCCTTGGAGTTAAATGATTGTAGAACATGTTGGTTTAATGCTGTCTCTATTTGCTGTTTCTATCATCGTGTTGCCCATTGTGGAAAAAATTGTTACACTATAAAATTGAAGCGCGTTTAGACCTGCTGTCTATGCGACTGCTAAATACAATTGTTGCCTCATTTTGTAGCATGTCTCATCTGTGGGTTGAATCATGGCTCCTTGGGGTGTGGTGGAGGGGGAGATCAGTGATTCATTCGTTTTGCAGTTATTTTTCTTTCTCTCCAAATATGAATCAAATGCCTCAAAATCTTTGCATAGATAGTCCAGCTAGAATTAATCTAAAGTAATGCTGATGCCTGAAATGTAAAGATCTACCTCTGAGCTACTCACCCTGGGCTCCTTTTGTGGTCAATGGAGAGGAATAGGTATCTTGCGGCGCTAACTGATCTCACCAAAAGTAGAGCGTTCAAGTAGGTCAAATGAATGAATCAAGCCTGAATGTGTCTGTTTCCTTCAAGGGCAGATGTACATGTCTACATTAGAGAAGTCTAAAGTACCCCCTGAGTGCTATTCCATCCTTAAACAGTTCAGAGGCACAAGTAATGCTCAGCTAATTCACAGTCAGATTATTCTGTCCGAGTTCCACTAAGATCACAAGAATATAAGAGAGATTTTACTGAATCTCACCATCTATCTCAGCATGCTGTCTGACAGCTGTCGAAAAGCAGATGCCCAGGGAAGAGCCATAAAAACAGGGCAAACATATCATATTTCCTCCAGCTTCTTTCCCAGCCTCTAACCATCTGTAGCTTCAGAACTCTCTAAGCCAGACATGGTTTTGATTTGTTCAGAAATCTATGAATGTGCCTCATCTTCCTGCAGACCAATGTTAAAGACTATACCATGTGCACCATCCTTAGGTAAAGAGCCTCTCAGCTGAACTGCAGGCTGTGTAATGAACTTCCTTTTGTGTGCTTTGTTTCTGCCTTCTGCTGGTTTTATGTGAAACAGAACAAAGTGCTTTCTGGAAGGTAGTTGGTGTAGAAAGGCAATCTGCTGGCTTTCTCCATCTTGAAGTGTGCAAATGTTGGTGACAGTAGAAACCTGTGTGTGCCACAGAAACCCTCTGCTAACTTTTGTCTGTTCTTTCTAGAGATTCTAGCCGATGCTTGGCAACTGAACCGGGAGCCCTGAACCACAGCCCAACAGACAGTTCTTTATCTACTGTTGGAAAAATGTAGCCAGGTGTTTTATGCTAGTTTCTAGAGCTGTGTTTAGGCAAAACGTTGTAAAGAGTGTCTTGTTCTACTCTAATTTCAATGCAGCAGAAAGACATAATTCTATGATTCACAATTGGACTTTAAGGCTGAGTGAAAAACGCAAAGTTAAAGAGTGACAAACAACTTGGAAAATTTTGTCAGGATATTTTGAAATAGAAGCATAAGTAAGAAACCGAGGAAGGAAATACTGAGTCACTGTGTGGGGGACAAGGGCTGAGGACAAGCTTTAGTCTAACCCCATTGCAGTGTAGGGCAATAAAGTTCGACACGATCTATTGATCATGAAAGTTGTCTGGAGGATAACATACCAGAGAAATATAAAAGTAAATTGTAGAAGGGAGGGAAGAGACAGAAAGGGAGACAGCTAGATGATTTTGGAGATTGAATATAAAGAGACCAATGACCACAAAACAAACCCCGCTTAATTTTCTTGTGCATTTATGAAGAGAAAAACTGCAGTGCAGCCAAGTCATAATAAAGAGAAAAGAAAGCACATGAATGAAAAGGAAGAAAAACTCATGACAAGGTCCTGTAAGGGTAAAAAAAGTGAATGGGTAGTAATGAAGAAAACTGTTATCATCCACCAGGTGATAATTGTTTCTGAGGCTTTGCCTTCTCGTCTTTTTTCCTCTCTTTTTTTCTTCAGTGAAGAACCAGTTTCCTACCTGTCCTACAAGAATTCTGTGACTCAGTTCTTCCTGCCCTCTTTTTGCCCCAGTTAAATTCTCATGTATCTTCTATATCTCTGCTAATTTCCAAGTCTCTTGCTGCATCTTACAAACACCAAACATGTTGGTCAGAACCTGAGTACATTTCAGGGCCATGAGTAAAGCCTAAAACAAAAAGTGAATTGAACCTCCACCTTCACAGAAGGAGGTGGACTGGTTTGGTAAGCTTGGTTCCATCTTCTTGTGATTTGTTCTGTTTGAATTCTCATGTACCTGTGGTCTGTATGTGCAAGTACTGAAATCTCCCTTGAAAGCCTAAATTCCTGATAATCATTGAATCATAGAATGGTTTGGACCATTCACTGGTTTTAAAGATAGCACTGCCCTTCAGTGAATATTGAGAATGATTTTGTAAATTTTTGGAAACTGCATAGAATTTAAAAACCTCGTGTCTGAGTTACGGAGAGCAATAAGATTTTCTTATCATCCACACCAAGAGAACAGTTTTCTCTATTGAGAAATATAATTTCTTTAGAATCCTACCAACTTTTTTGTACCCTAATTTTAGTCTTGTTCAAACTGTTATGATGCTTTCACGTGATGTTAGAATAAGTGACAGCAGATTTCCATTATTAATGATACATTGCAACAGTGAGTAGCTAAAAGCAATTATTGGAAGATTGACAATGGACAATGAAAATAAATCAGTTAATTCAAGTTACAGAGCAAATACTTTCACATAACCAGCAGAATCTTCCAAACCAGGATAGACGATCTGCAAACAGTTCAAAATTCTCCACAAATACTGTTTACAGCAGACAATGTGTTGACAATCAGACAAGACTGAGATTAAATAGGGTCTGGCCTTATTTGTTATTTTTGTTTGCCAAACATTCCTTTTATAAAATACACTATATTTGGGTTTATTTCACTGTTCACACATCTCACATGAGTATCACTTCTTAATTAGCAACACTAATGAGAGCGTATGACTTAAAAATCATATTAAAGTATTTTCAATTTAAACAGCCTAGATTTACAAATATCTCAGCAAAATGACTATGTAATTCAATAACAAAGCATCCTCAGCACCTACTCTAAACAATCTTGATCTGAAGGAAAATACCTTTCAGCATCCTATTTATGAAATACCAAAGAAAGGAATGTCTTCAATAGACAAAAAGAAATCTGTGTCCAGAGAAAATAGCTTCTATTCTCATTTCTATTTAGTGAACTAAAGAAATAGCAGTTGAGCTAGATCCATAGCAGCTTATGCTGTTGCCGTCATGGAGAACATCCCAGTGGCCCATGTGGAAGAGCTTACTGGTGTGCTCCATTTCCAGGAAGGAAACAGTACTTTCCACATACTGAAATATTGTTTGACTGATACACTCCCTACTTTTACTTTTTTCTTAGTAGGAAAAGACAAAGAGGAGTCTGGGCAGAACAGTTTTGCTTTTCTGTCAATGGAAGCCACAGAAATTGGGATGAAACTTGCTCACTGCTCCTGTGTAAGAACTCATGCTGTATGTAGGGGGCAGACTGGCACATATTTCAGACCTCTGTCCACATATTTGTGGTCTCTGAATTGCTGTCTCCTACCAGTTGTGCAAGGAGAACAAAATTATTCCGATGGCAAGGAAGGGATAATGCTGGCAATCTTCGTGCTCTAAGCCATTTGACACTGGACAGACATTTGATAGATGTTACCTCTATCTCTAAACATTTTCACTTCCTTGCAACAAAATAGAGGAATTCATTCTGCCACTCCTTTTTTCTGGAAAGAACTTGGGAGCCATTGACAAAAAAAAAAATAGATCAGGGCTCCAGACACCCTGGCCCTTACAAATTAACTACAGAGAAAGCAGGATGCAGAAAGGTCAGGATTAAAAAGACCAGGGATGATCCCAAGACCAGGAAATTATCCCAAATGTAACATGGTCATAGGCTGAAAATCCCTTCTCATTGTTTCTCTGAGCTTTAGGCACATGCTCCTCTGTTCATATTCAAGCTAAAGAAGGCAGTTTGTAGGAATATGGGAAGACTGGTCTAGGAGTGCAGTAAAGTAGACAGTGAAGAGGATAGCATATGTGCTTTGGTCTGGTTTCTTAATTAGCTTTAATACAGATACTTTTAAGGTACTTTCAGGAAGCTGCTGCTTGTCCTCTTGCATCTTTGGCTTAGATCTTGTAACAATCTCTGCTCTCCTTCCATGCCAGGGTTGAATCCCTGATGTCTTTCTGTTCCCATTCATGCCTGGACGGTCCATGGTTCCAACACTGATCCAGACAATACTTGCTCTTTAGTTTGTCTGTGGCTCTGAAAGCATGTGAAATCACCAATTTCAGTTCTTTGGTTCTTTCAATTCTTTTCTAAGACCTTGCTCTGGCACTGCTTCATCTCTGGATTTTGTGTCTCTTGCTTGTTCAGCTTGCAGAATCCTGGAAGCAAGAACAGTCTCTTGCTGGCTGTCCATGAGGTGTGTGGACCACAGGAGGCTATAAATGAGACGATAAATAAGCCCCCAGATAACCGATTGTTCACTTACAGTAACAGGACTGCCTAACAAATTGGGATATTTAAACAAACACAACTAAAACTGGAATTTATCCCAATCTTTTTATCAGCTGCTTCTTCAATTACTCACATTTAAGTTTTCATGAAGAATGAGATATTTCAACAAAATAAGGCAAAATTTAGCAAAACCTGGACAAATTTGAACAAATTAATTCATTAAATTAGACTATGTTTCAGGAATTCATCTAGTATAAGTTTGGTAATTGCATAATAGGATGAAGTCGAAAAGCAAGGCCAAGAACACTAATTATCTCTCAACAGTCCTGTCATTTAATTATTTTTCTGTATCACACAGATGATAGAAATACCTTATACCATCATAACAATATTATAGTAATATCATAACAACAGAAAATAATAGTGCTATGAAACTCTCTTTGCTATTATTCATTTAAAGTGGAAGGCGTTCAAACCCTTTACAGATGGACTTGCATAAATCCTTGCAGAGATATAATATTTCTCTCTGAAATGAGAATTCAATGATGTTCTCTTTTATGCAAAATGTATAACTATTTATATTACGGATTTTAGGTTACCACGTTGAAACCATATTTCCAAGGCCCTGTCTTAATCTTCCTTTTTCTTTTCAACAAGGAAACAGCTACTGGATACACAAAGCAATACTATTACACTAAGATACAACATGAGTCAACGCAAACTGATTATTTGCACACATTTTCCTGAGTACTAATTGCTTTCAGTGTTCTCAAAACACCATTAGATGGAGAAATAACAACTTCCATCATACAGTAAAAGGCAATTACACCAACTTGGAAAAGATACCTTGGGAATCTTCATACTAAGCTTGATTTACCCTGATGTTCTGCAAACATGTACCAATCACAACAGTTTTGACTCAACTCCAACATAAAATAGAGTTCTGCATTCACTGGAGGTAAAGATAAATTTTCACAGTGGTCCCTTCTCGCCTTTAATCTATTAATCATGGTCTTTTTAGATGAAAGTACCAGAATTGCCTACATGCCCCATCTTCCTGATTTCCTCCCACTCATTTTCTCATAGTTTTTCTTACTTGTTCTACATTTAAACTCTGTGCCCCTTTCCAGCATGAACATACAGAGTGCATCCTACTCTCCTTATCTGAACCTGCGTGTGAAACTGGGAAGCCTTGTTCATGTGGCCATTTCTGAACAAAATAAGTTTCTTCCCAGTGGCCACCCTTCAACACATGAAACCACGTGCTTTATCATCAAATAAAGCCAGCCCAAGGTCATTCAACAGAGTAATTCAAGTAGAGCTGATGGGCAAAAATCACACCTGGGATCAAAAGTCCCAAAGCAATGGGAAAGTCACTCTCTTCTGATACTTGGAATAACCATGGGAGTGGTCATTATTGCCTCCAGAAGCCAAAAAGCTTATTTAAGAGAATCATAAACCCATGAATCCCGATAATCTATTTTGCGAAAACTGCTATATAAGGAATTAAAAAGTTATCTTTGCTCCGCTGTGCTGGTCAGAGGCCGAGATCAGCTGTATGGGCCTCACAACCTGCCTCAGGAGCAAATTATTTATTCCCTGGACATGCAAAATAACGAAGAGTTTTGGTGCCAAACTAGAAAATGAAACCTTCTGGTTGGATTCTCTGGTGTTAAATGAAAAAGTAACCCTCTTACGGTCTTCCTGAGGAGCAGAGTCACTCACAGTCACAGAAGTTATGGGGTTTAACAACTTTGAGATCTGCAGCCTTGTATCAAGCTCCTCACTGAAACTGGCTGATAGGTTCAAAGTTATTGGGAGAGGGTGAACAAAGAGACAGTGACATGTTCATGCACAGTGTCCTCATATAAGCATTTTTTCTCTTATAGAAGCAGGCTAAAAATTTTCCTCCAAAGACAAAATTATGGAATGAAATAGAACAGTTTTAATATGAAAAATAAACATGGAGACAAGTCAGCAGTGAACAACCCAAAAACGGTGGTCCTGCAAAGTTGGATTTATGTATGTAATGATTTATTTCATAGAATCATAGAATCATAGAATAACCAGGTTGGAAGAGACCCATGTCTTTATATAGTACAGCAAGCTTTTAGAAAGCTTTCATCATAAAGCATAGAACTTCAGTCATCACCTCACTCAACTCTGGGAATCTAAAAGGTCGGTCTTATGGCTGACCCAGCCTTCTAAGTTGCCTTTGTAGGCACTGAGAAATTCATGGCCTTCAGCAGTCACACTTCTTATGGGGTAAATATCTCCTTGGAGTTCAATGTTCTTACTGAATCAGCTCCATTGATGAGTCATATGGCCCTGGGAGCATTTAATCTGAAGTTCATTTCATTGTGCTTTGATCTGCCATGTGTGTTTCTGTTTCACTTGTGCGATATAATTCAGTACTGAGAACACACATGTTTGTTGCAGGAGGCAGTTGCATGACACAGCAGCTTTGGTATGTGGACAAGAAACATGCCAGGCTTCGCAGACTCCCAATGCAGGGCCACAGAGTTGGTCAAGTGTTTGGAGGGGAAGTCTTATGAGGAGCGGCCAAAGTCCCTGGGTCTGTTCAGCCTGGAGAAGAGGAGACTGAGGGGAGACCTCATTGTGATTCAGCGTCCTCACAAGGGGAGGAGGAGCAGGTGCTGAGCTCTTCTCTCAGGTGACCAAGGGCAGGACCTGAGGGAATGGCAGGAAGATGCCAGGGGAGGGTTAGGTTGGACATTAGGAGAAGGTTCTTCCCCCAGAGGGTGGGGGACCCCTGGAGCAGCTCCCAGGGAAGCAGTCACGGTGCTGAGCCTGACAAAATTCCAGAAGCATTTGGACAATGCCCTCATCTCCATAGTGTGAATGTTGGGGTGTCCTGTGCAGGGACAGAAGTTGTTCTCGATGGTCCTTGTTGGGTCCCTTCCAACCCAGAGCATTCTGTGACTCTGTGATTCTTATTTAGAGCAGCTTGGGATTTTTCCCCAAATCCATTGACTTCATCATTCAACCCAAAATATCCCTAATCAGTAGCTGAAGACATTTTGTAAGTATTGCACAAATTGCTGAGTGACTCAACACATATTTATGCAGGCAGCTCTTATTCTCAAGAATATTGTTCTTTATAATTTGGGTGGCCTACCTGCAGACTGAGAAAAATATAGAACCATAAAATTGTTGAATCACATTCAGTTGGTTAGAGGATAACATTCATCCCTAAATTCTCCTGAACGTCATATTTTTCTCATCACTTTGTGAAAGTGCATGTGCCTTTTTCAAGACAAGCCAAGTGGCTTAGTCAAAGCGGTCTTTACATCGTCACTAGTAAAGATTTTTGGGATGACACCAGTGGCATTAGAGATGGAGGAAAGCCAAGTAGCTTGATGTTCTTGGGGCTTTATACAGCAAAAGCGCTTCTGCTCATGAATGTGCATGCAACTAAACAAATCTGCAGGGGAGAATTCACAAAGGCTAATTTTGGCCTGAAGAGATGGCTATCTCTGACCTGCCCTATAGTCAGGAAAAAGAGAGACAGGATCCTTCAGGGAGTGATTAAAGAGAATCCCCTCCAGAAGAGTGTATTTCTTTCCTCTGACCCAACAGAACCAAGTGCTGTAGGCTAATTTTAGCCTTTGTTGACACCACCCTTAGTGTTTGCTGTTGGCCTAAGAGCTAGGATAATTGGAACTATCATAGGATGGACCTTTACTTGTAAAGTGTAAGTCATAACTCATTAAACCTTTGGTTATGTGAAAAATTACACTCACCATTAAAGGCAATGAGATTACTCACAGAGCACATACATCCCTACCAGGGCCATCAGTTCTATTCATAATCTGGAAAACCCTACATACAGGCTTACCTGCAGGCACAGTGGGTAGCAGAGATGGTTAGAATAGTTATTCAGTGAGTGAGGAATTGTAAATAACAAAAAATCCCTGTTCTAGGAAAATAACTTTGTCAACACACCTTGCTTTGGGAAAGGTTTCTCAGGTCCAAGAGAGAATTTGTGCCCAGCTATCGGCGTGCTGGAGAGCAGCCAACAGCCCAGGGCTACGGCGTTCACCTGGGACGGGGGAGACCCAGGTTGTCTCTGCACTGCCTGATTCAGCCCAGGTGTTTGAATTTTTCTTCCCGTGTTTCAAGTAAGCGATCTGATGCCTTGGTTAACCTAAGGTGGGATATTTCCCTCTGGAAACTCCCAAAGTCTTCAATTACTTCAAAAGAAAAAGGAAGTTGATTTAATTATAAAGCAGCTTAGTTAGGAGTGCATTCAGATTTAGTTTTACATTTTCTGTTACGACATGAAGGCTTTTATTGCTGCAAGCTTGAGAGGGTTGTTTTTGGAAAAGCACCCTGCATGAGAGTGCATTTTCAGATCTTAGCTAGAAAAAAACTGTGTCCCATTTTCTCACTGCAATTCACGTTCTCCTTAGCATTTGTTATTTGGAAGTTTTCCATTATTTTGAACCACTCTTTATCCATATCTTTCCTTATTAGTAAATTAATAAAAGGATTAATATTTTTTAAATTTCTTAGTATAAAAATTCAAATTGGTTTCAACTGGTTTTGCAGTCAGGAACCATGTATTTATGGAGAATTGCTGTACTAGATCAAATTTTCATGTCACATGATGACAAGAAGGCAGACATCAGGAAGTAACATTCCTAGTAGGAAGTAGCTAGCTTAAAAAATTCCCGTATTTTTTATAAGATGAGACATCAGGAAACTTTTCTTCACCAAAAAGGTTCACAGGCTCTGGCAGAGGCTGCCCAGGGCGGTGATGAAGTCCCCATCCCTGGAGGGGTTTAAAAGCTGGGCAGATGAGGTGTTCAGGGATGGCTTAGTAGTGGAGAGGGATGGTTAGACCTGATGATCTCACAGGTCTTTTCCAACTATGCAATTCTAAGATTTTATGAAAATAGCTTCCCAGTATGTTCTTGTAAGTGATGCTGTTGCCTCAGCAAGAGCAACTTGCAGTCAATAGCACTAAGGAACCCGCGGTGTGTTTAATGGTGAAAGCAGTTAATCTATCTTTTAAAAATAAATCAAGGATGGATGAAAAGCTTAATAAGCAGAAATTTCATCTTCAAAATTTTTTTTGCATCTCCAGTGTAATGGAAAAGGAGAAAAGGATGTTGACAGCCTATTTGTAGGATTCTTCCTGCTCTTTATAAAGTGCAGCGATGTTTGTCTTTATTTTAATTCCAGTAATACTTCTTGTTCTTCTGAGTATTTAATTATCGTAAAAAAAGGACAGAGTAGAATGTGAGTTCGACTTGAATAACTGCTAACTCATTTTTTATTAGCATGGCAATTAAATGTAATATTTCACATAGAGTTTTAAGCTTCCTGCAAGAGCAATAAAGCATTGTTCAGCAATATCTCTAACTCCATTGTGTAGTAAGGGAATATTACAAGATCATTTCTATCATAATCAAGAAAATAATGAAGTACTTTGCACAGAGTGAAATGTTTATTCAAAAAATAAGGGGGAAAGCAGAGTATACTTAGTGAAAAGCATTTGTATTTTTAAACAATATATTTTAGCTATTCAAAAAACCCCAGCTACACCCCAAAATAAACTGACATAGAATGTTAAAAAAATTATTAGTCATACACAACCCACAAAACAACTGTCCCTCAAAAAAGGAATTGCTAACTTAGATCCTTGCGTGTGATGCTTTGATGACTATAATTAAGCAGACTGCCTGGCAAGGTACAGATGGTATCAGTTGACCCAGACCCAGATCTTGCTCTGCCTGAAGCATCGAGACTAAGAGCCGTAACCCTCCTTGTTTGCAGTTTTTCCAGCCTCCCTGAAATGATTCCCATTCACGGGTTTCCCTACAACATCAGTTGAAGTGGAAGGGAGTGTTTTCTGCACCACATCCTGCACCCAGCTCACTCATTCATCGTTGCTGACCTCTCTGAGTGTTCTTCAGAGAGATATGAAGCTCACTTCTGAGGCCTCTCAGGAAAGCAGGTCTCCGGTTGGTAGAGTTGCAGATGAGTGAAGGAATTTGTACATTTTTCTGCCTAGTTTCGGACAGAAACAGAATAAGTACCTGGTGAGGCACAAATAAAAATGAAGATGGGAATGCTTCAGGCAACAGCCATGAAGAAAAGCTTTAGACAATATCAGCTGTTGGTTGAGGGAACCCAAAAGCTACAAGGTGTGGGGTAAATAGGCCTGAAGTCCACCTTGGCTCTATTTGGGCTCTGGTACTTGCTACAGAATAAAGAATGAAGAAAGAATAATGTATGATAATTCTAAAATAAGTTGTAATGGGCCCAGAGGACGCTATGAAGATGGTCTGGGGTCTGGAGCACCTCTGCTATGAGGACAGGCTGAGTGCATTGGGGTTGTTCAACCTGGAGGAGAGAAGGCTCTGGGGAGACCTTAGAGCAGCTTCCAGTCCTGAAAGGGGCTCCAGGAAAGCTGGGGAGGGAAAATTTACAAATGCATGGAGTGGTAGGACAAGGAGACTGGCTTTACATTGCAAGGGGGAAGATATAGATTAGACATTAGGAATAAATTCTTCACTCTGAGGGTGGGGAGGCCCTGGCCCAGGTTGCCCAGGGAAGCTGTGGCTGCCCCATCCCTGGAGGGGTTCAAGGCCAGGTTGGATGGGGCTTGGAGCTCCTGGTCCAGTATGAGGTGTCCCTGCCCATGGCAGGGGTGGAACTGGATGGGCTTTGGGGTTCCTTCCAACCCAACCCATTCCATGATTCTGTGAAGATCAGTTAAAGCACAAACATCTCTCTGTTATCTCTCTACAGTCCAACGCTTTCTGAACGGTGAGCCCTGTCCTGCTATGCAATCTGCCTTGAAATATAGACCCCAAAGGCCAGATGCTAATCAAAATGTTCAGATATGAATCCTGAGAAATCCTACAGACCTCAGTTAAGACATTCTGTACTCACCCTGATTAACTGTGATTATGCTCCGTCTCTATAAAAATGAACAGCTAAGGATCTGTTATTGCGTGAAGCTAGAAATGCTGTGTTCATGTGTGATTTTGAGTGGATCATTAAGGTCAAGTGGCTGAAGCTGAATATACATACAAAGGTTTGAGGCTCTGGGCATAAATTATCATTTAGGCTTGTATTTCAAATATAGACTAACACTGGGGTCACATCTCTGAACGTTGAAGCAATTCATTGTAATGCTAAACCGATAAATCAGCCTGCAAATGCATCCTGTGAAATCCTATTGCAAAGGACAGCTCTGCTGCATTCTGTCCCGCAAACACAAGTGCGTTTTAAGTCAAATGGGCCAAATATGTTGTTATGTGCAAATCAGCAGAGGTCTGTGCTGTTAACAGAACGACACCAGTTTCCATCAGCAGAGAAACTGATATTTTTCATAGGAAGTAATGATGGATTATTTACAGTTTCAGCTATTGAAATTCATTACTTGGAAATTCTTAGGCTACATTTATTGAACAGAAAATATTGCCATAAGGGTGCTACTTTAATAACCAGATACCAAGCTCATGAAAAAGGCTCGGTGGTTATTTTCCCTTGCTGCATTTGCTGTTGTTTTGTTTACTGTTATTTTGACCATATATTAGTCTAGCAATGATTCCGATCAGCTTTAGAAGTTTAGAGATCTGGATGAGGGTTGCTGTAAACCTGGGATTGACTCTCTGATTTTGAAAAGTGAAAAATTGTACATATGTAAGCTATGTTTTATTGCAGTTTTAATGGAATGAATGTTGAATATTAGAGTTGTCATTGGTTTTAATGGCAGAAGCTGCTTTAAAAAAATAAGCCAAGAAAACCTGCATGCTTTCATTGCTCAGAAATGCCCTTGTTAAATCTTAACATATTGATTCCCATAATTGAAAAAAAAGTAGATTTCAAAAATATGATAATGAGCTTAATTTTACAGTAAAGCCTGAGAAGAGCAGACGCCGCCCTCTGAAATAAAGCATTTCTAGAGCTATTTTCTGTCTGCTCTTGTTGGTAGATATTATGTGGACTACACTCCGAGCACCGTTACCTTCTAAAATCCTGTTTTAGAAGGAAAATAAAATCAACAGTACACCATAACAGAAAATCTGCAGTGCATCTGTAAATATTCACCTTGATCAATAATTATAATTTTAAAGGTATTAGCAAAAGTAAAGATATTATCAATAAAACTGCAATAAATGGGTTAACTGGTTTAAGAGAAGTTTTGTCTAGCTTTTGTTTTGTTTTCTTGTAATTTCATTGTTTCTAGGATGTTCATTACTTTGCGCACAAGAACAATGAAAGGTGAAAGTAAAACTTTAATTTGGCTTTTTGTATTAACATTTGAAAATAAGTAAATATGTAAAAAAATAGTTTTGCTTTCAAACCCATTTCCTTCCCATTCCACTTGGTTTTTTTTTTAGGCATGGGTGTTTTTGCCTGGCAGAAATGTCTCATAGACTCAAATCCATTTAGTTTTACTATAATGCTGCTCTCTTAGAGAAAAGCACTTTATTAAAACACCCCAACCCCCAACCTGTTCTTCCTCAAGTGGAGATATAGAAACTGCAAAGCTGATTTTATGTCCAATCCCACATGTGACTTATTTTTATGAAATCGCATCATGCTGTACCCTATAAATGACTGTCTCTGTAAAAATGTTACGCAATCCTAAACTGCTGTTCGTGGTTTGCAGTTTGCAAGCTGTCACATTACAGACAAACACCACAAAATCCTACGCCACATCTTTGAAATTTTAGTTTTATTGAGATTAAGGGGTGAGAATAATTCCAGTAGGGAAATACCCTGTTCTGAATGCATGCCCTGTAATATTTTTCTATTTAAAATGACACCTTCTCTACCGAAATGGCTGGATTAATATACTAAATGATTGTATACTAAATGATTAACATGCTAAATGGTAATACATTAAATGATTAATATACTAAATGTTTTTTTTAAAAGAAAAATTAAAAATTACCTTTCAAAAAACTTACTTACTGCCTACAGTCTTCTCAGTGAGTGTGAGCACAGCGTTATCAGACCAGACTGGAGATTTCATGTTACTTTCTGCATTTCAAGCCTTAATATTAAACACTTTTCCTTGCCTGGTATTAGTTTCATATGTTAATATCATTTTTTATTAACATAATACAAATATCACTTGCAGTACTACATCCTTCATTGCTAGCGGCTTTCATATCAAATGTCACAGCAAATTCTATTTTCGCTAATAGATCGCGACTTGTACATTGTATTAGTGAAAGTGAACATTATTGCAGGATGACACTAAAATTAAAGAACACGCTGTACAACAGCACATAACACTCTGCTAAATTACCTCCTCCTTCTGACCCACTCTCCACCCTCGCCCACCCCACAGAACGCTGTCAGGAGTTCGGTTAGAGATTTTATTGCTTCTTTGAAGAAAACTTCACCTTTCAAGCACCTCGCTATATCCATTGTCAAAACATCACGTTATACAATTCACTGGAAGTGAACTTATTGCTAAATACCCATTAGGTTCCCAGGAGATGCCTTACATTAATTGTTTAGTGAAAGCACCCTTAGGCTATCGCTAGGGAAGAACATTAAATGCATAAAAAGAGAAGTTGACAGAGATCCCCGTAGAACAAGATACAGCTACTGGCTTAAAACTTCTCCAGGAAGAATCCTGCAAGTCGCTGTTCAAAATGGTCATGTTGGGGTTGTTTTTCCACCTGCTCCTGTAAGCACAAATACAATTAATCTGAAAGGAAAAATCAATGCTGCATCAGCAGAGAGTCTTTTAAAAGCTATTATGAAAAGGCAAGCTGGGGCTGGTAAACAAGGCAAAAAGCAAGAAAGAAAGGATGTTGCTTTGGACCTGAGGTATCTGTGTAGCTTGCAGAGATAATAACAAGGGGAAAAAGAAGTTGGAGAGCAGAGAAACTGCAGAATTAATGCTACAGATGAAACAGAAACTAAGGAAAAAGAAGGATGCTCAGGAGAGGCAAGAGGGAAAATGAAGACAGAAAGGAGAGAGGGGATGCTCGAATTAGCTGTGTTCAGAAAAGTTCTATCTAAAATGTCAGCTCACACTTCAAGAGCAAGAAGTCCAGTTCAGAAAACAAAAATGATGATTTTAGCAGCCAGACATCGTATTTTCCTATCTGCTACATCCTTTCCACCATGTCACCTTAATATTATTATTTTCTCTAATACTGATAGCTGACAGATCTCCTCTTGCTTAGGTATCTAGTGCCATTGCATCTATCTTACTATACCTTGTGTTTAAACCATCTCTGAAATGAACTTGGATTATACCCTGTATTTTTCTTATCTCAGGAAAACAAGATTTTGGGGTTTGGTATTGCTGCCAATGTGCCACAAGAGGGGGCACTAGTTAAACAAGACGCAATAATGTAACTTTTACTTTTCTCACTCATAAATACAGAAGAAATATTCTATTTCCCTGCTGCACTAGACTATGACGCTATTATGTTGAGAATATTTATTCCTATTGGAATAATTAGCGGAAGAGTAGCTACCATGAAAATATATTGCAAAAAGGGATGCAGGAGCCTGGGTGTCCTCAAAAGTAATTAGCAAAATAAAATTAAGGTTTTGCTCATATCCCCCTTAAGAAATACATTTACCTAAGAGGAAAGTCCAATATTTTTTATTTTGGGCTGTCTTTAGATCTGTTTATAATCAATGTTTGAAAACACACGGCTCCTGGATACTGAGATGTGCTTATACTTGCAACTGTCAGTACCTCTCAGCTTGTGTGTTCATTTGTCTTTGTAAAAAATGTGCACAAATCATATTACTCTGGGTTTTGTTTTTATTTGACAGTCATTTTGTGCAGGTGCGAACTCCTGCAAGGCTGTAGAAATCAAGCATATGCACCTTGGTGCTTTCTCCTAGCTGCCTATCTTAGGGGCTTGTATGTCTGTATTAAACATGTGAGCACCTCAGTCTGTTAAGGATTTTTCTCCAAACAGCCCAAAAAGGCAGGAAGTCTCATTACATCTAGTTTTACATTTGGGGAGCCTGGAAAGACAAAGACCTTCAATTCCTGGTGAAATCACTGGAGTCTAGGCAATTCCCTATATGTGAGCAGATGAGCCTAGATATTTTGCCTCAGACCACTGGAGATGTCAAGAAATTGAAATACGGAATCCCCAGTCCTAAATTGGAAGATTAAACAGCAAAATACCTGGCCCCAAACTGCCTCTTATTCTCATTTGCACAAGCTTTATCAAAGTGTAGCTCTCCAGGTTCACAGCTGAGCTACAGAGCTCTCTCATTTCTGATGTGCATTTAATGGTGCTGTGCCTAACATGCCATGTGAGAAGAAGCAGAACTCACTTGTCCAGCTCTTCCAAGCTTTTATGGCTTTTTCTGCGCTAACATTGTGGAATCTGGATAAATACAGCACTTCAGTCTTAATTCAGTTACTGAAAGCTCCCTGGTGCATATTCCCATCAGTTCATCCATGTAAAAGATCTAGGAAAAGGAGGACTCAGAAAAAGGAGTGTTCTGGTTTTAGATGCTACCATGGTCTTTGTCCCCAACCTGACCCATTATAGGAATCATCATGCATAACTGACCAATTTCTAGCTTCGTTTACTAAGGAAGCCCAACACCAAGACAAGTTAAATTCAACATTCTAGACTGCAAACTGCTTCACAAACACATCGGTTCTCTGTGCAGTAAGGACAGGAATCTCTGAGGAAAGGAAGGGGATGGTGAAAAGGAGAAAGAATCACTGTGACTATTGAATGGGAACCTATCCCTCCTGGTGTGCCCAATCTCCAGTCGTGCTGAGTAACACCAGTTCAGTGCCTGTACTGGGGAGTCTCATAGATTTCTCATGATTGGATTAAAATAAGGTTGTTTAACTCAGCACAGCGCATCTAGCATGGGCAAAGCTGCAAAAATGGAAAATATCTCCATGAAGAGGAACTACGCTGATGAAAAACAAAGGAAGAATAGTGGTTTAATTTTTAGCTTAGAGCCGGAGCAGTAAAGAGTCATCACCCTGCTCTGTCTCATACTATCCTTGTGGTCTCAGTGGGACATCTCCAGAATAGCTTCAGAAACGGTTTCAGAGGCAGCTTGAGTTGAATTAACTGTCCATTGCAACTGATGGAGCTGTCTCCTCTTTCAGTCACCATGAGCCTGGTTTTATGTCCATCCCATGGCACAATAGCAATTCAAGCCTCTCAGGAGACTGAAGACTAATCCATTCAAAAAAAGAAGCCAACACTCATTACACTAGTGAGGTGAAATGTCTTGCTATGCAATTCAGCAAGCAGCATTGAAAAGTGGTGGGAGGGGAGGATTAGAGTGCTGGGATGTGCACAGGAAAAAGCAAGGGAAGGAGAAGCAGGAAGGTGGCTGTGCATCTTTGACAGCAACCAGCCATGAGCTTGTCCTGGCTGCTTGTGAAGCACACACGTGTCAGACAACTAGAGCACATAATGGATGAGGAATGGGCTGGACCAAACTTCTGGCCAAAGACTGTTTGCAGCTGCCAGACAGGAATCTGAAGAGAAGGGTATCTTTCACCCTCATGGTGTTTTGGGGGCTTCCTGGGCTGGGTGCTCTGGATAATCAGAATCAGCCATCCATAACCCTTCTAGAATGAGGGACACTGTCTCACAAGTGTCCATTGGGAAAGGAAAAGATATTTCCATCTTGAAGCCATAGGCTTCATCCAGTATTTGCAATAAAGTTCTTCCCTCTGTGAGGGCAGAGAGTATCACTATTCCTCCCTTCCCAGACATTCCCTTCAACACCAAGGTGTACGTTGGCATTTCCAGAATGAGGCGATTTGTCAGTTGTCAAAGTGCTGTCAGCAGAAATTTCAAAAAGGGGTTGATTCTCGGCGAGGACAGGCCACAGGACATAGAATCATAGAGCGGTTTGAGTTGGAAGGGACCCTAAAGCCCATCCAGTCCCACCCCTGCCATGGGCAGGGACACCTCCCACTGGACCAGGCTGCTCAAGGCCCCATCCAACCTGGCCTTGAACCCCTCCAGGGGTGGGGCAGCCACAGCTTCCCTGGGCAACCTGGGCCAGGGTGTCACCACCCTCATTGTGAAGAATTTCCTCCTTATGTCCAGTCTAAATTTCCCTGCTTCCAATTCAAAGCCATTCTCCTTGTCCTATCACTCCACGCATTTGTAAAAAGTCCCTCCCCAGCTTTCCTGTATGCCCCCTTCAGGTACTGGAAGGTCGATATGAGGTCTCCTTGGGACAGGCTACATGTCCAGTGGGCAATGATTTTTTACAGTGCCAGCAGCTGAGCAAACCAGGGAGCACCATTCTTGTAATGCTATCAGATTTGCAGCGTATAGAGGATCCATGAGACCTTTTGAAGTGATGTACGTGCATCAGGGAATCTACAATCTACATCAGAGCAAGGTCTGCTTAACCTGAGGTGTCCTGCCTCTGACTGGTCTTGTAGAAATGCATCCAGAAATGAACCATTCTCCCCTGTCATGTCTTCCTAAATTCTGGGACTTTTCTTGTCTGGGGATGCTGAGAGACAGGATATAATGGTGCCTCCGATGGACCTTTCTTTCATGAATTCATGTCACTGCTTTTTGAATTCACTCATCATTTGGCCTCCACAGCTCACCATGATGAGGATTTCCACAGTTTAACTGTGTATGGCAACTGTAACTGTTTTTGCTTGTTTAAAACTAGTTGCCAGAGAATTTTGCTTAAAGCCATCTAGATTTGTATGTTATGAGAAACAATAAATAAACCTTTTCTGTTTACCTTCTCCATATGAGTCATCATTTTATCTGCTTTTAACACGTGAGAAGGGAAAGTTCAGAATGGTTTTATCTTCTGTTTGGAATGGGTTTATGCTCTTCTTTCGTCCTCTGTTTTGCGTCATAGTATGCTTGCCTCTGACTTCCAACTTTCACCAGCCTGATGAACAACCCCAACTGGACTAGGCTGCTGTCTGGAACTCCTTTTGCAATGACCATTGTCTATGTGCAGGCCAAGTGGCCAGATGGAGGGAGTCCTACTGCATCTGCAGAACCAGTAACACTGCTCATGCACAGAGGGAAAGCTCTAAGCACAAATCCTGAATACCTTGGATCATAGAATCATAGAATCATAGAATAACCAGGTTGGAAGAGACCCACTGGATCATCAAGTCCAACCATTCCTATCCATTAGATTTCAGTTGCAGGTTCAAATCATGCACAGCTAATGTCCAACCTGTCTCAAATTCTTTAGATTTACTCTAAGTGTAGCACGGGGATGAAACTTCTCTAGAGACACTCACCCTGAAAGTGTCTGTCATACATATGGAAGAAGAATATTGCCTCCTGTAAGTGACGAGACAATGTCAGGTGTTGGAAGGACTTTTCTAAACTCTCATACCCAAAAAGACTGAGGGACCCAAAGGAGAAGGAATTCAGTGATTCTTGGCTTGTCTTACAGTGACTGGAGAATGAAGCCTTCCTTTCCTCTCAGGTGAGATCAGCTTGCATGTAGCGATTATGTTCACAGTGTGATATTCTCCCAGCTTCCAAACCACGATCACCTCTTCCAAACATCATACTGGAAATGGCTCATGTTAGCGTGTTATATGGCAGTGACCTCTTTGACCTATTTTGCTGTGTACTAGATCTCAATCTGAGAAGTCAAGAACAAAGATGGTCAACGTCCAGGATGTATCAGAGGAATCACACCTGAAAAGTGTCTACTTCATACATGGAAAACCTGTGTTCAGTCCCTGTTTCTACTGAAGGGAGTTTGGCTAACATCTCCTCATCTGACCCATCAAAAGCAGGGGACCTCGAGACAGAAAGGAGTCAGGAGATGGTGTAACCATGTTTTGAACCCACACCAGCCTGATAAATGTACTATAAGAACACCTACTGAAGCAAGACACTCTACAGAGACAGGAGAAGAAGGCTTAATCTGTGACTCCCAGGAGCCATATAGGTATTTAATTGCTTCATTCTGCCACCACGGAGATGATTTGGAGCACAATTGCAATTAGGCACTGAGAAAAATTTATTGTAGAATACTGGGGAGTCGATTCAGTTAATCTAAATTTCCCTTATTTGGGGATTTAGACACCTGAATTTCATGTACATCACCAGTAGAAATCCCCTTCTGCCACCTACTTTTATCTTCTCTCTTCGTAAAGGAACCTAACTCCAGCAGTAACCACCACATCTGGTCTTCTGGGAGACTGCTGTCTGACCACCCCTCTGTACTTGTCCAGTTTTAGACAAAAAACTACTTAAACTGTAATTTCTTGGAGCAGTCTGAAAAAATACAAGTTGCCTGCTGTGGTGTCTCACTTTTTTCCTGTAATAAATAATCAAATGATTGCTACATTTGTCCAGAAAGCAAACAGTCAGGGTTCTTCAACCTCTCTGGCAGGAAAGGATCCTAAACCACCTTTCCTTCATTTCACAGAAGTGCCCTGATCAGCAGTAACTGTCAAAGAGGAATCATTCCCATTTCTGAAGGCTACTTCTGAGTGCTTGAGAATTAAAATGTCATCAAGCCATAAGGATCCCAGGATCCTGACTCCTGGAAAAGGGGCAGGAATCGGGTGATAGACCCTTCTCCCAGGGGTGTGTCCCTTACTTTAATGAACATGTGGTTCCTGAGCCAGTCCGGTGGTTAATATCAACTTATTAGTAAACATGGAGTCTGGCTAAGTGAAAGGGTCTTCTTCACCAACTACAATTCCAGTTGTACTATTTCAGTACGGTCATCTGTTTGGCAGAGAGGTTGGAACTGGATGATCTTTGAGGCCCCTTCCATCCCAAACTGTTCTATGATTCTTTGATCCATATATCACAGACAGCATCTGTCACTTCTTCCTCTTCCTAGGTTATGTTTCCACTTCAGTGTAAAAAGACGTAAAGGTAGAAGATTAAAAATAGACATTGTTCAGGCTTTTGAAAGGAAGGGAGTTTATGATGTCAAGTCACATTATTGCAATTTCCACCCATGTAGTGATAAATGTTTTTGATGCAATCCTCTCTGATAGAATTTCCTTCTCTGGAAAACGGAAAGCTCACAATGTTCGCAGATCCATTCCCATTGAGTTGACTCTGATTTTCCCAAAGAGTTTTTTTTTCATAGAAAGACTGAGTTATGGCAAAGAGCTCTACTCTGAATTGTTTTTAAGACTATGGTTTAATGACGGTCACAAATTAATCTAGTCCAAGTCCATGCCACTGATTAAAGGGAGCAATTCCTTCAGAAGGAAATTCTGGGGCAATTCTCCTGTTCCTTTTCCCTACCTTTCCTTAATCATGTGGTTCAGTGATCAGGTGGACCAGAAAGACACTCAATGAAAACTATGGGGTATTTTTTTTTTTTTAAAATAATCTCTTTTGCATTCAGAAGAACTTTTTTCCTTATAACATGATACTGGTATTTCAAGAGTTCTGTGATGCCACAGTGGAGACTGTTGAGAGCTGGTGGTTAATGTGGAATGTCCCCTTTGAAAATGGCCTTAGATTGCCTTAAATTTAGGCAGAGCAAAATAAACCCTTTTTTTTAGGACAGTGAAGCTTGTTTTATCTCTGCTTGCGCATGGCAGACATACTTCTTTTGGCACAACTCAGTTGTGAAGGCCCATGATAGACATCAGGGTTCTCATTAGTAGCTTCTGGGAGTATCTACCAATACTGGGTGCTTCTGCTTCCTATGGGCCACAGCTCCAGGTGTTGTCCTCCAAAAACACCAGTCCCTTGGAGGATTTATCTCACCAAATTCTACCTATTGTGGGACAGAAATATAAATCTGTGCTATTCATTACACCATCTATGAGTAATCAGTTGAAGGAAATCAACTCTCTAGGTTGTTATAGGTTTCATCTTAACTCAGGGGTCTAAAATAGGCCGTGTGAAGCAAACTAAAGAATCAGACTTCATACTGCTACCAACTATATTTTCCCCCTTTTATCTGCACTACTGCAGGAGAAAAAAAAAACAAAACAGTTTCACAGTGCTCAGATTGGTAGAAGCTTTTAGGATTCAATCTGCTGCAGAAAGGAAAGAGAGAGGAAGAAAACAGTTGGTTTTATGTGGTATTACGTACATTTCGCTCCATTTTCATATTGATTGTATACATAAAAAAGGGGAAAAGTAAATAAACATGAGGAGGATAATGTCCCAAATTGAGTTTTATCATAAGTGCCTCCCGCTGGGATTTGAGAGCAAACCCTTCCCTCAAGGGGACAGAATAATATCATTTTAGTTATGGCCATATTCTTCATTTGGAACCCCCTCATCAGCATGTCAATGTATGTTATTCACTGCTTGGAGAGACAATAAAATCAAAGGGCCCATCTTTAGGAAGGAACACGCATGTTACCGACGTTTACATTACAGAGATCTTGGCCCTTAATAAAACCTACTTCCAGTAGCGAAGTTATCGAATGGAGTTAGGCTCATTTTCTTTTATACGCAATGAAGGGGCACAATATATCTTTACCAGCAGCTGGGAAATTAATGCTACAACTAAAATGACATTCCGCATCTCAATGAATGATTTCCTGTGGGGTTCGGATAGTGCTGTGACGAGAAGAGGTGTGATAATGGATCTAAGTCCATAATGCATTTATCCCCAAGGTGCACTTGCTCAATCTGTTCCTACTGCAGATTTTTGGGGGGCTTAGTAGGACTTTTAGAGTCTTATTTTGCTGCACTGAGGCAAATGGTTATGAGTCACTTTTAAAAAAATCCGTGAAGGGGAAGGTTTCTGTGCTTGTGAAATTGTGTGGAATGAGATCAGGCTTCTTCACTGTGAGATTTCTCAGGAAGGAAAGAACTGATGTTTTTCAACAGCAGCGCAAGGCAGAGTTGTGATGCCCTTTATTTTTACAACAGGGAAACTGAGGCATGTGACAGTGAGTCTTCAGGGGCAGATTGCTAAAGCCCAGCTTCTTTCCTCTGCCATCCCTCCCTCACAAGCAGGAAACATCTTCCTTTTCAGCTCAAGTGCAACTCATTTGTAGGCATGCTTTGTATTAAGATTTATCTGTATTAATAATCAAAAAAGGGCTAATACATGATTAATAAATATTAGGAGCATCTTGCAATCCCAAGTAACATTTCTCAAAGAGGGCAGCAAGAGCTCCAGCAGATCTTTTAGGTATTTGTTTGTATGTCAAGAGTTTACTCCATTCAGTAATCTGTACGAAAGAATTAAACACTTTTGAAAACAGCTCCCTAAAAACTGAATTATAATGCAGTGAATTTATCTTCTGTGATGAAGAAAAGTATGCAGAGAGGCAGAGCAACGTTTTGAAATGGAATATAGAGAATCTTAATCAAATACACCAGGGTGATGGAATTAGTTGAAGACCATTGTGGGGGCAAAAATCATAGAATCCTAGAATAACCAGGTTGGAAGAGACCCACCGGATCATCGAGGCTCATATTGTCTTAAAGGGGGAAAAACTCACCCCATTTTCTTTCATTTCATTTAGGGGAGTTTATTTCCAGTGCTGTGGGGCTGCCACTTGATTATTTATCTCTTCTGTATTATTACTAAATGATGTTAGTACTTTATTGTCAAAAATGCACACACACTAGACACGTCTATTACAAAACTATTACTATATTCTGTTCTCGATATCAGAGCTCGTGTACCTCTGACAGCTGAGATGGTAACTTTCTGTGTGAAGGAAGCTCGGGTTTGTCTGGAAGGTCCTGCACATGAGCACAGCTGCCCACTGGCTTGGAAAACTGCACAACCCACATCGAAGCAGCAGTCGTGGGAGAAGAAAACATACATTGGTACCTCGTGTTACATCTAACCTCGGGTTTGTATGGTGGTGAGTGCTCTACAGCCATGGGTCTGACACATCCAACTTGCAGTGTCAGTGCTGGAGATGCAGAGGTCAAGCGCTGGTGGCACAGAGAAGTCACCCATTTCTCCATTAGGCTACCTTGGTCCTGGTGTGAGCTTGGCTCATTCAGCAGTGAAAATTTCTCTCTTCCATCTCCAAATCCCTCCCTGGTCCAGGCACCTTCCCACCTGCCTGAAGGAAGCTTTGTAAAGCTATTCTGGAGGGAGAGATTATAGAATCAAAGAATGATTTGTGTTGGAAGGGACCATAAAGATCATCTAATTCCAGCCCTCTTGCCATGCTCAGGGACACCTCCCACTGGAACAGGCTGCTCAAAGCCCCATCCATCCCAGCCTTGGTGAACTGAACTTGGTGATGCTGAACAGCTAAAAGCTAAAGCTCCTTCAGGACCTTCTGCTCCCTGAAACGTCATTTTTTGGAAAATACTGTGAAAATGGCAACATTCAGGCACATGGTTTAAATCTGGGGGTTCTCAGACACATGGTGTAAGTTTGGGGGTTGCCCTGTGAGGTGGCAGGAGTTGGACTCGATGATCCTTGTGGGTCCCTTCCAACTCGGGTCACTCTGTGAATGGTTTGCTGCTGTTAGGTACGGTTTGAACCACTCTCTAGAAGGCTGAGTAACTCTCAAAATCCAGGAAAGGGAATAGCTCCTGCTCCCACCCCCATCCTGAATGAAAAAAGAAAAGGTTTCTACAGAAAAAAAAAAAAGTCTGCAGTTATCCTACACCACACAACTTTGTGAATCCCGCTCACCTAAGCTGCTTTTTTTCCCCCCTTCCACGAGCAAAATAAGCGCTGTGAGCAGCCATGGTGCTAATGGTCTTTTTTTTCCCATCACTTCCCCTCGCTCCCCTAACTGAAGGCAGAACTGCGGGGACTTCAGGAGGCTCTTCATGCTATCACTTCACAGGCTGGAAGGTGACAGCTTCGCCAGGGACTAATGCAGCCCGACATAATTGAATGTGGCCTGCAGCAAAGCAGCTGCCTGGAGCCACTGTTGATTGTAGCTGTCATCAGGTGGAGCTGGCTGCAGAAAAATACCGTCCGGAGGAATGCGGCTCGCGCGTGCAGCTCCGCGGCGATACCTTATTTACTCTTACCACGCTACAACAGTTTTGTAGTTAATAATTGTCGGGATCACACCGCTGAGCGAGCGCAGATGCTCGGGTTCTGAATCATCAATAATTTTCCCCGTAACCCGGTCTTGGAAATTAAACAATGGCCTTGATATTCCCATTTTCTGGTGTACGTTGTGTGTTTCAGCATGTTGTCTTTCTATTTTTTTTAATGGAGATCCTTAAATTATTTTAAAGATATTTCCTACGCCTGTTTATTTAACTGTCACAGGATGTGGGAGAAATATAATCTGCTAAATTGGGCATGAAAAACTGTACACAAGGAGAAGGCTCCCTGATTTCTGCCTTGAAAAAGAAGTGACTTTAATTACAAATTCAGCTAAAGAAGCAATCACATCTTCCATTTATACAGCTTTTTTCATTTCAAAGGATCTCAGAGCAATGAACAGGCAATAGGTTTAATCTTTTCTCCTTTATTTGGAGATTGCGAAGTGTAAAAGGAATATTAAAATATTTCACATGAATGAGACTGCAGGATCACTCTCCTAGATGCAGTAAGCAATGTATATCTCAGATAACACCGCTCTTTGCTGCTCAAATCCTGCCTAAATTCTTACTGGAAAACTGAGCAAGCCCCAGGATAAGCCTGGCCTATTTCTTTGATTACCGCTGTTCATAAGGTATTTATAACATTACAAACTGTGCGTACTCTATTTTAGTTTAAAATACAGCACAGTATACCAAATATAATATATATTTAATATATTTAGGATATCGCATTTAAATTTATAGGTAAAATGCAAACCTTGGTCTGTATAAAAATACAGAGACTTTAGAAGAAGATCATGTAGCTCTCAAATTATTATGCGGTTGTGCTGGTAATGTATTACTCTCGTTAAGTTTAAGAAGCGTCGTTTTGCTTTAAATACTTGTCATTTGCATTTTAAAAATAAATCATCTTGGTGTCACTGGCTTTTAGACACCCAGTGCTTCCGCATCAGCTGGCACCTAAGGAGGTGCAGAGCTGCAGGTACATCAAAGGACTCAGAGTGAGTTGATTGAAAAAAAAAAAAAGTAGAAGAAGGGATATTGGAGATAAGATATGAAAAGAGGAATTGTCAGCGTATGCCTGCTGAATGTTTTGATTTGGTTGCTTTGCTGTCTGTCCCTGCTTGGCTTCCTGGCAGATTAACCAGCTGGGGGGATGGCAAAGGGGGTGGCTACATCTGCATTGCAATGCTCCCTGCTGGGACACAGCAGTTCTGTGACCCTTCAGGTGTTTTCATGAGGTTCTGTCCAGCCTGTAGCACTTGGACCAGCCTGGTTCAGGCTCAGGAGGACCCAAAAAGCTCTTCAAACTGAAGTTTAAGTTGCAGGGAACTCTTCCTGAGCAGCTTTTTGGACCTTGCTCAGGTTTTGATTGCTTTGGTTTGGCACTCTGTTGATCTTCTCAGCTGCATTTTTGTGGGATAAATAAGATGGCAACTAAACCTGGTACTACGATGATTGGTCTTGTTGGTTCTAAGTTTCATCTGAGATTACATCATGAGTGCTCCTTTGATTTGGTGCTAAGGGAACTGGCAGCAATGTATTGTCCTTTGTCCAGATTCCAAACTTCTCTTGCACTGCCACAAAGTAAGAATCATTCTGGTATGAAAATAGAGGACAATAAGAAATGGATCCGTTGTGTTTCTCCCATCAATGAACCTCCTGAATGAAAGCTGTGAGCCTGACTCTGATTGTCCTTACGGTGCTTTCACAGAGATGTAACTTTAATGACTTCAGCAGAGTTCCTGCTGGTAGATGCCCTCACGAGTAATCAAACGCAGAACTGATCGCTCTCACGCAGGGC
The DNA here is from genome assembly GCF_032191515.1 of Phaenicophaeus curvirostris. Taxonomy (NCBI): domain Eukaryota; kingdom Metazoa; phylum Chordata; class Aves; order Cuculiformes; family Cuculidae; genus Phaenicophaeus; species Phaenicophaeus curvirostris. The sequence goes on along the minus strand of NC_091393.1, from coordinate 126,265,358 downwards.
TCTTCTGCCGCAGACAGAAACAAAAGGTGCTTCTTTCCCAACCTCAGCTACTTGGTGGGTTGTGAAATATTTCTTCCCTTCCTTGACAGAACTGGATCTGCAGTTTATGGAAAGCAAGTATTAATTATACAAGATTTGGCCACAAACATCTGTTTTTTCTGCTTTTAAATAAACATGTCTCTTCAGCTGGTAGCAAGTGTTCTCCGGGAAGGGAAAAGATGCGCACTGCACAATCGCACCGTGGGTTAATGCGAGCGGTCTGATCATCTTGTCAGCGATGACTCCAGACCTCACCCACATCACCAGCCAGCAATATTCTCCTAAGCAGTCAAAAATATCCCCGTATTTTTAGTAGGGGATCATGATGTTGGCTCAGCTGTCTGCTCGTATTTAGATTTTGGGAGCTTGCGGGAGGATTAAAACCACTTGTTTCTTTTCTTTCTTTCTTTCCTTTTTTTTTTTCCTTCTTCTTCTTCTTTTTTTTTTTTTTTTTTTAACTTGTCACTGCAATAAAGTTGGCTGTGGCTCTGGGGAGTCCTCTGTAAAGTACAATGCCCTGGGCTATGGGAGATGGAGCCCTCAATAACTGATATGAAAGGTCCTTAATTAAGCACTTAGCATTTCAAGGCAGTTATCACGGGTAGCCCACAGCCCGAGCTGGCAGTCCGTCACCACCGATAGGCCACCTCCATCACTAACGTGAGTTGAGTCGAGTCTTTTGTACTCTAGGCGAGGAGCCCTGAGGCACAGCCTGATCTGGTGACCCTCCCAGATACACTTTCTCTGCCGGAAGGAACTGGATATCGGATGTGACAACACTGCAGACGGGGAACGTGTTATTTTTTTTTTCCCTTTCCCCCCCTGAAGAGCAGGGATTGAAGAGAAAGTTAGAATGACAGTGGCACTTTCTTGGCTCTGTGCGTTGGTATGAATATGACCGAACCAAATGAATGAATAATTATGGATGTATTATGAAAACAGAAGGGAAAATCCTGTTGCTGCGGTGCATTCCATTATTTCACCGATTTCGTATAGCTATTGGGAAGTTAACTAAGAAAGAGATTGCTCGTTACCCCGTTATTGCTCTTCCTCCGGTTCTCTTTGTGATCCTCTGGACAGGAGAGCATAAATGTTTCAGGGGAAGTTTATCTTTATATTAAGGAGAGGGGGAAGACTTTTGTGGCATTAAAATGGAAAGGGTTAATGGAATGAACTATAGATTAAATTGTAAAGCAATCAAAGAAAACCAAACACTTTATAGCAGACAACCATCTTCTGGTGTTTGGGTCTGTGTCAAGCCATGGATGTGGAAAATTAAAGCCATACTGAGAAGGGAAATGAACCATGTCTAATACATCCCCAGCAATAAAATGTTTTCACTAGGACTGTAAAACTGTGGCTTACATTAGGAAAAAGAAAATCAAACTATATGTCAATTCCACATCATGGGACATGAAGTGTCCACAAAAATTTATATTACTATTTAGAAGTGTTTCATTCTGGTGTTTTATTGTGATTGGATGCGCCCTTCTCAGTATCTTTTGACTGGTATGAAAATGATTTGAACTACTTTTTTAGCATTTATTTTACATCTATTACCTGTTCTATTACTTTTTATTATTTTATTGTGCTTGTGTAGAGGATTTTGCACAGTTTTCATTATAATGTAACATTAAGTCAATTTATTTGTGTATTACACGCTGTATAATTGCACCTTTTTTTGTGGAACAATTTGGATTTCATTATCCAACAAATCAGCAGTGTTACATTTTGAAAAGCTCTTGTTAGAAATCAAGTGCATTTTCCAACCAAGACAACAGAGGTCAAGTTTGCACCAAAAAGGGAGCAGAAGATTTCTTGCCTAAAACACTTGCAGAGATGAGGAAGGTCATGGTGGAAACAGAAATACTCATATATTTGCGAAAATATTTAATTACTATGGTCTAGATCAATATTTGTAAGAAGGGAAATAGCATGGAGCAAGGTGGGCTGACATGGAACACGTCTGAGTGGGAATAGACCAAGGCAAAATCAAATGGGAACAGGAAACACGTCAAATGTAACAACATTTTTGTTTAATATACAGAAAATCATGGAATGGTTTGGGTTGGAAGGGACCTCAAAGTCCATCCAGTCCCAACCCCTGCCATGGGCAGGGACACCTCCCACCGGTCCAGGCTGCTCCAAGCCCCATCCAACCTGGCCTTGAACCCCTGAATGATACACATTCTTCTGTGTCCTTCTGTTCCTTAATTTACAAGTGCCATAAAGAGTATAACTAACATAGGCAAAGCGGATTGTACATCTGTTTGTGCAGATCTGCTTTGCTATCATCTATCAGGCTTAAACCTTTCATGCGAGGTGACATAACAGCAACTGCATCTCTCTCAAAGGTGAACTGACAGCCACTCTGAAAAAAGAAATGTAAAATAACATTTTAAATAACACGCCAAGAATGAAAATAGATGTGAAGATACAAACCTTCCCTTTTTTTTTTGTTGCTACCTGGATCCCTCAGTTCTTCTTTGGAAGTTATTAGAGCTTCACAAAGAAAAGTCAAACTTGCCTTATGAATAAATAAATCAGCAGAGTGTACCCTGAAATCTCACATTATGAGGAAACTTTCTCACTCTTAGACCTCCTGTGTCATTGAAGTGTCCTGTCATGACACAGTGGGACCTCTAGTCTTCAGAGGGCTGTGATTTCATCCCCTCTGTTTAGCAGGGACTATTTATTGAAGATACTGGATTCACAGACAGGACTTGTGTGTGTGCGTGTGTGTGCCTGTACAGTGCTGAACACAACCATTCTATGGGATCACTTGAACTTCCACGAGCCCTACTGGACATCCAGAAATGATGAAAACAATGGAAATAACCTGCTTTTACTGCTTTAAATTTGCCAGCTTCTATATGGAATTGAAAACTGAAACAGATGCAGAAAATGGGAACTGGAATGGCATTTTCCAAATGTATTTTTTTCTTCTCGTATTGGAACTATTTTGCTGTTGATAGATTTATTCTTGTAAAATATCGTTTTAACAGACCTTATGCTCTGCACTGAAATTCCTTGAGGAAGATGTGAGTAAAAGCAAAACAGATTTGGATGCTTTTTCAAATCTAACACTTTTTCAACAAATTGTCAAGTTCACTCTCAAGCTGTGGTTTCAAGTCTTCACCTGCTTCATGGTAGCAGATGAATCAGAAAGAAAAAAGGTTGAATATTTCAATTACTAATAAAACCTTTTAACTCAGTCCCTTAATTCTCTTTTCCACCATAAAGGCTTGTTTACTTCTACCTCCCTCCCCAACCACACATCAAATCACAATGTATCACAACACCTCTCGAAGGTTAAACAAAGGACTGAGCGCTACAGCAGAACAATGCAGAGTGGCTGCCCAGAAATAACTATTTTTGTCATTTCTAACATCTGTAATTCAGGCTCTGGACTGTTGTGAGCCTGTGTATGTGCTGTATGTTTGAATGCTCTACCATACGATGCTCCAATATTAAAAGAATCACATATTTAACACCCCAAATTCTTGAGTTGATTTGAGCAATTCAGCAGATGTACTTTTTCCACATTTCATGGATCTTTTTTCCCCTCAAGTCTTCATCTTTAGTGAGTATTATCTTTTTGTCTGGGCTGAGATGAGGTCAACATCATACACAAACAAGAAGTACATTCCACACACGATTCCAGTACTATGCTAACAAATGCTTGTGCTTGGGCCTGAAAAGGATATCCAGTTCCTGTTAGTGAAAACTCTTACTGCTTCCTAGTAAATGGTCACACAGAGTGATCAGTGGAATACAGAACTCTGTCGCTTCCAAATGGATCTCAGGAACTCAGCTGAGCAGCCGAGAGGGTGATGATCCAACACAAAGTGTTTTGTCTCAGTTCCTCAGTTTCCCACAGACTTATTGTGTTATTTAAGCCATTGAAATCCAGAGCTTCAAAAGTTTTTTTAGATAGTTAGCAATCAATAACCCCTAGGACTTGGGCTTTTTCTCTTCCTTAACTCAATTTTCATGTAAAAGGCTAATGGGACTCCTCTGTGACTGCTCTTCAATAGCCATGATGTTTGCAGTTAAACTGTGTTCATAAGAAAGGGGAAGCTTTGTTTTTATTTTAAGGGCAAAATCTGAACAAGTATCACTTCTGTCCAGTAACAAATTGTCCAAGTCCACAGTGATAAAAACACTAAAAAGAGGAAGACAAACATGGCAGAATACTACAAGCAAAAAGGAAATTGCTTCAAAATGCCTTATTTTTATTACTTTCAAATCATGAATTCATAACAAGTTCTCCCTAATTTCCATAGAGATTTTAATTGATTCTAATCACTACGAATAACACAGAACTCCTGAAGAGAGGAGAAATTTGCCCAAAACACCAGAGAAGAGGAGATTAGAGTCAACATTTTCATCACAGACTGGATAGTCTAGCAGTTAAGCACCTAGATAATTTCCAGAGAGTTTAACTTTAGACACCCAGGTTGAAAGTATTTGCTTTAATGTGAATGGCAAACTATTAAAGTTTTGCAATTAACAATTTGGTTTTATGATTACTTTCAATCATGTGGAGGTGAGGTTTAATAAAGATGCTGCCCAAAAGTATGTAAAAATATCACAATAACCTATACAAAGGAATTACTTCTATATTTTTATCTGCCATGAGGATTTATCTTGATTTTTAAAAAATGTTACTGTTACTTATAAGAACATAATATGTTCATACACTATAATTAAATATGTGTCTGTGCATTTTTATATTTGTAAATTGGATTATATTTTACAACAGTTTGGATGACATTTCTGCCTTTTGCTGCATATCTGATGTCATGATCTCCGAATCTGAAATGACTTTCTTAATTAAAATACAAATGCCACCATGCTCAGAACAGCTGTACGGGACATCAATAAAAAAGAAGAGGATCAGAATACTGGACTGCAAAGGATCAGATGTTTCATCTAGCGGGCAGCCACATAATCGATAACTAGTTTAGAAGAAATCACGATATCAGCTATGAACTTTATCAGGCGCTGCTGACCATAAGACACTTCCACGTATGTTTTGGTGAATAGGAGGTGTTTGCTATACATGCTGTGCATGACCAAAAATTTCAGCCGTACTAGGACACAGGGAACTAGGGAAAGCAAGAACATTACCAGAGGCCAGTAACTCTAGAGTAGCAGAGAATCTGTTTGTTAAAATGATGTGATAATCCTAGGAAGAGTGAAATGTCCTATGATAGAAGAAGACGCCTCCTGCCTGCAAATAATATAAAACAGAGTAAAATAAAATTAGATTTCTTTTTCCAGTGTGACCAATGGAAAAACTTGTCTTAACCTTCCAAACATAAGGATAAATTTTAACTGGAACCTCTAAATGGGTGACACAAACCAGGCATACGATAATAAATTGTGAAGAGGCTGTAGCTTGCCTAATTCCTATCTCCAGCACTGCACAGAAATGGGAAAATACCCTAAACTGACAAAACCTGGCATTTCTCAATTATTTTGAAAGTAGCAATTCTCTTATTCTCTTATATAACAGCTCCTGGAAAGTGCAACCTCCTTTACTTTTTAATAATCTTGGATCGTGATACACTCCTGTTGATTTCTTTACACCTTGAGTAAGGATTTATAACCAGAAATGCTCAGACTCTTTAATGGGCGTTTGTGCCAGATGCAGTGGAGTTACCCCAGAGATGTCCCATTATCTTTACCAGTATTTTTTCTTCCCTGTTCATCCAGTTCTGTGCTATATTTATCTGAGAATAGTATCTTGAGTCCCAAAGAAATGTTTGATAATAAGAATTCATAAGCAAATGACTTATGCATAAGCAACGACCTATTTACATGAAATTGATTCTGAGGGGAGAAGGAAACTGAACCTAAGATGACAAACTGCATGACACATTGAAGACCCATTTAATTTACATGCCTAATCCAGGGATGGATTCTGTACTCTGAAACTCAGTTCATTGTGTCTTTACTGTCTAGTGCCCCCTTCTAGGAAACAACAGTTATTGAGAAGTCCTTAACTGGGCACTCCTGATCTTGTAAACTGGGAAAACCTTAATTCCAGTGACTCCTTCACCCTTTCCCTGGCCAGGGTGTCTGCAGCAGAGTAGGATTTTATCAGTACGTACATTGGAAAAAAATGTATATGGAGAAATGTTTCTGAGTGAAACCAAGAGCTGAGGGTCAGGCTGGGTGTAGAGCACTGTCTTTGGTGAGACATTCAGGTGCACCTGTAGCAGCAACAAACCCAACAAACTTCATTTTCTTCTGCCCCATACCCCCCAATTTCTCATTAGTTGGTTACAAGCATTGTTGAAGGTGAAGAAGAAAAAAGCCCCAAACTGCTATAACAAATGAAATTTGCATAGTGATGGCTCAAATAAAGAAGTAGGAGGTTTTCTCCATGAAGGGTTTTATAATTGTAATGATTTTATTTTATTGTTTGCGGAGAGAGTCAGAGTTTCGAACAGAACTGGCACGTAGCTATTTCCTCTCTTGTGAGAAAGATGGGAGATGACATGTCAGTGCAATTCTTTGTCAGAAATATACATCTGCATGAAGAGAGTAGAGTTAAAAATTTAATCTGCAAAGCTATTTAGAGAGTGGATAGGCCTTGACAGGCCTCCCAAATGTATTAAAAGAACAAGAACAGCAGAGTTATGGAAAAAAAAAAGCTGTTGCAAGCAAACAGAATGAAACTAAGCTTTCTTGACAGAATCAGTTTGCCAAATGACTTTAAAATTGCACCGTGTCTTGTAGTTTTTTCTTAAATAGATTTTAATTTAAATGTGTAAAGCAGAAGAAACTTGCTTAACTTCAGAGACCTGCTCAGCTTTTCCTTAAAAAAAAGAAAATAAAAGACCCTCACAGTGATGTTTTGTGAGGTCATGAGGCTGATGGAGGAAGGATGGGTGGTGTTGAGGTTCAGCAGTGGCTTGGGACTCAAGAGCTGCCTTCACTTCTTGTCTGTACACAGACTTTGTGGGCACCTTTATGCAAGTAGTTTGATCTTACTGAACCCATTTTTGCAAGCATCTAAACAATACTCTGTGATTTAGGTTCCTGTGTTACTGAAGTGCGCATGGATATGCTCCCTTCCTTACCACAGGCGTCCCTCCCTGTGAGATGGAGATATGCAGATTTCTGGAGTTTATTTCCTTTTTTTCTGCATACATAACATGCTTTTGAGTCAGGGCAGCTAAATTTAGGTGGTAGTTGTCTTGCCTAAATAAGATTGCCTAAAAGTTAGACATCTATTCTGAATCAGCCTTGACTTTTTCGGCAGTCGAGAGGAAGGCATCTCCAGAGACAAATCCATCCTATCCATTTTAGATATACCTACTGGAACAGGATGAATCACACTCTGAAAAGCCCTTTCTTTCTCCTTTGCCTGTAGAAGAAATACTGATGACTGGTGTAGACTTTTACACTACTAAACCCAGGGATCTTTTACATAGTTAAAGACAACCCTACTGTCCATAACAATAGAGCACTCAGCAGAAAGAGGTTTTTCTAAGAGCTGTGTTCATGTGTAGCAATACAGACCAGTCAGGTCTTAGATAATTGGCAACTGGTTCTGCTTGCTTGAAGACAAACCTGTACCTCCCACATTTAAAGCCCAGCACTGCAGAAACATCTACACAGTTCTGGACACCATGTGCTTGATACGATTGTGTGGAGTTGCTGGCTGGAAGGCAACTTCCAGGGCAGTCCTGAGGAAGGGTGTTTGCTTCATGGCATGGACGAAGTAGAGGGCAGTCTCAACAGATGTAGTTGAGTTCCTTGGCTCCTCTTCCTGTGACGCGTACCTGCCCGACAGCATTACTTGAAGCATAAGATTTCAAGTACTGAAGAAAAAAGCACTTCACAGTTATAATTAGAGCACCTCTGGCCACACGTAACTACTGACCATGAAAAATCAGGTCCATATGCTGCTGAATGACCTCAGAAGACCTTTCATAAAACATTTTGTTGGTATGAATCTGTATCGCATTTGAAGTACTGTGTAGATTGAAAAAAACCCCACATTCAAATTAAACTCTGGATGAAATGGAACACTGTTCTTCTCAAGGAACTCTCTTTTGGGCAACAATGAGAGAGCAGTAGGTTCTACTCCTCAGTTATTACCACATCTTGGAAGTCTCTGAGAGAATTCAAGGATGAGAGAGGTATAGAAACCAGCAGAGAACAAAATTAAAGTTTGCATAAATTTGTGTGGCATTTAATGCATAATATTTATTTGAATGACAATGAACTTGCAGGCACATGAGTGGACCCGATGAAGCTGATGGGAATTCATTATAAGTTTTAAATTATTTTCTTTTTTCATAGAATCAAAGAACGCTGCATTCAGGGTGTTATTACAGCACAAAGCCATCAGTCAGTGAGATTATTTGTAATATATTTTTCCATTTGTCGGGGTTACCTGAATTCCCAGTTTAAGCCATCAGGACAGATGGCTGTATTTCCTTCAATAATGTATTGCCTTTATTTAGATAAGTTGGCTCAATGTTTATTTAACTACCAAAAGCGCATTTTCTGTTCCTTGTTTACTACTCTGGCAGAACTCATTTTGACTCCTGTTTGCATTAGGGGTAGATGTATTTTGAGATCATGCATGAAAGCTCAGCTCTTCAGTGAAGTGCTCAAGAACACTGTCTTTTTATGCTTTTCTAAGGCTTTTGATTCATGGATTAAGGGTCCATAAGCAGGTCTTATTGACAGAAGGAATAGGTCTGCAAAGAAAGAAGGAATGAATCATCACTTTTTCATTCCTAAATCCATGTTTTGCTAATATTGAAATCTTTGATACAGATAAAAATAATTGTGAAGAAGGGAGAAGGAGAATGCGTGTTTTATTTTCCATCATCATTCTGATTTTATGTATTTTAAAAAAATTACATTATATTACAATGCTGCATTTTAGTCCTACAGATCATTTTAGCACAATGTAAAATACACTATAAATACATAATGCTTTAGTGTAATGGAGTTGGCCAAATGCATTGATTAGAAACTACAATAATAACAATATTTTCATTCTTTAACAATGAGATGCTTAATACCCCTCATTGAGATTTTTAATTTCAAGACAGATTTTTTATTTGGATACATCTTCAGCCTGTGTTCTGCATTAGAACTTTTTTTTCCAAAAGCCCAAACTACCTAGAGGTTATATTTAGTTTCCTGTGCTACTGTGATACCATAGCAGAGTCAAAATTGCAAGGATATGTTGTATAAAAATAATACCAAGGGTAGGGAAAATAAATAGGTTCATAAGCAAGGTGAAGTAATTGGGAAGAAAATGCAGAGGGCTGCACCTTAACTATAAATGACAGGAATGCAGAAAGTATTGTTTGTGATTATAGCAATGAAATAGAGATTTAAAGGAAAAGCTGGATGTGTTTTGTATGTCTTGGAAAACATTGGAACTCCTAGATTTGGCATCTAAATATAATAATCAGAAGACAAAGAAAATCCATTCTGTCTCTTCACCATGGTGCTGGGTAAAGTTTTGATTTCTTGGAGAAAAGGTTTTCTTAGGTAACTTCAGAAATACACGGTCTCTCTTAGCCTGTAGTTCAACAGCAGAGGTTGCTAAGAAGTCACTGTAAATGATTTTTGTGTCTCTAGAGGATGGTGCATCTCATGCCACCTCCCAAAAAATCCAAGATATATCAGATGATTTGCAGCTGGAAACACCTATTTGTTTCCTTTGAGCATAAAGAAGGTTTGGATGATGATACCTGACCGAGGCATATGATTCAGTTGAACTGAAATGTGTCCTTCATTTCACACTAAACCCCATCCCAGATGTTTACAGGTAAGGCCAGTGACTGCTGGTTATTGCTGCCTTATGCTTCTTTTCTTCATGTTGGAAAATAGAATAGTGTTCTCTAACCAAGAGAGTCTTCTAAGGATCCTCACTTAAACAAAGCAGCACTGTGACTGTTAGAAACTTGGTGTCAAGTCTGGGAGTTTTAATCCCTTCTGGGAATATAGATGCGTATGTATTTAAACATCTAGGGATACGTGTCTGTACATATTCCCAGACATGTAAATAAACAAGTTTTATGAAAAGCTTGCTTTGGAATAGATAACTTATTTCATTGCCGAAGGAGCCACCACTGAAGATACTTAATAAGAAAAGAAAAAGGAAATATCCCAAAATATTGATGCACAGAGCATTAATGCAAGCAAGAACTTTGAGAAAAGAGGCCACCCTTTGATTTTAAATGTTTCCTGGGCATCACTGCATCAGTCATCACTACTTTTTACATAGCTGGAATGCTGGTTATGGCACTACAGTAGCAGCAGAAGGGATTTTTAGTTCTTCTTGTACAGAACTGGTTGGTGATCTGCTGGGTCTGCCTGTTCTGCATTCATCCCTTCTTTCTTGGTCTAAATGTATCTTTACTTATTTTTTTTGTAAAATTCAGAGGTGGAAATACATCAGGCTATGGGAGACAGGCAGGATATTGGCAGCAGGATGTAGTAACTCGAAATGCAATTTAGCCGACCTATTTTAATGGATGTTTTGCAGAAATCTGAAGCAGCAGGAGAGGTTAGGGAGTCTTCAGACAATAAATTATTCTTCAAAAAGTAACATCAGGCCTTGGTGAGAGCTTGAAAAGGTTAATCTTTGAACGTATACCACTAATACCATGCAAAAACGATCACGACAAATTTTAAGTAGTACCATCTATGAACAAACAGTCTGCCTCCCGTTCTGTCCACCTAAGCCACTGACCAACCTCTAAGAGACCTGAAGTTATTATAAATCATGTTTGTCTGGATGCAACATTTCATGCTTACAGAAACTCATCCACTGAATGCCTTTGTAAGACCTCGGGATGTAAAATATCCTCAGGCCTTAACTCCTATTGAGGAGTAATAATGTGTCCCTTGCATTTAGAAGCCTATGAAGGGCATAATTTTTATTCCCAGTCTTAGCCTTTAGGTGTCAGATTAATAGGGTGTAGAAGATTTAAGAGTAGCATCCTGAGGCCCTGAAAGTAGGATTCATCTAACCTAATTTTACCCATCTAAAATTTAGTGGCTCAGTTTAATAGCCCACACATGATGTGGTTCCTAGTGCCATATGAGATTTAGAGTTGCAGCTGGAGTCCAGGTGGAATAATTTAGGGTATCCCAATGTTCCTCTTTAGACAGCTGACTGCTCAGTGTCTACTTCATATTAATTACCTAGTACACGACGGCAGGGGTGTGGAACCAGATGATCTTGGTCCCTTCCAAACCAAACCAGTCTATGATTCTATTATTCTGTGGTTCTATTATTCTAAGATTCTATGATTCGTTCAAGATTAAAACACTCAAATTCAAAGACTTGCAGGAGAGTTTCTTGCACACGTACTGCCTGTCCAAACTCCCATTGTTCACCATGGGAATTTATGGTTCAGTTGCCTAAGAATGGCCATCTAGTGCCATTTGAGATGACTGGGATTGTCCTCCACAATCTCATACATTCCAGACCAGAAGATCAAGACTGTCCTGCGGGTCCATACTACATCCACCAAGACTATGCTGATGTCAAAGATACCCTAAGGCAACTCTGATAGGGTTATGTATGTGGATTAATCTTTAAGAGATCTTTGTGATCTTTTCTGATGATTAGATGATGTTGGCTATGGTTTGAAAGGGGAATTTAGTCATGTATGGAGTCATTACTGTGCTGAGCATAACTAGATAAAACACAGGATTTATGGAGCTTGTACTTTTCTAGAGCCAGACCTCAATTTCTTCGTACATGATGATTTCCTGTCCTCTGGTTATACCTTGATGCCCTTGACTAAAATTAATTAGAGAGTAAATTCAACTTTTTTTTTTTTTTCTTCAGATAAGTCCAAATATTTACTGTCACCAATGTTTGCAGCCAACAACATGGACTCACTGTGTCATAAATGATCGCGTTTAAAAAGGTGTTTAGTAGCATTCCCTTCTCACTGCTTTTGAGTAAAAAACTCTGAAATCTGCTTGCCCACACCTCAAAGTTACAGGGAATGATTTAATCAGGGTATACCCTTTATTATTGTCCTCTGCTCTGAGGACGGGCTGAGAGAGTTGGGGTTGTTCAGCCTGGAGAAGAGAAGGCTGCAGGGAGACCTTAGAACAGCTTCCATTGCTGGAAGGGGCTCCAGGAAAGCTGGGGAGGGACTTTTTAAAATTGTTTGGGTTGAAAGGGACCTTAAAGACCACTCAGTTCCAAGCTCCTGCCATGGGCAGGGACAGCTCCCACTGGACCAGGCTGCTCAAACTCCGTGCAACCTGGCCTCAAACATGTTCAGGGAGGGGTATCCTCACTTCTCTGGACAACTTGTGTCAGTGCCTCCCTACATTCACAATAAAAAAATACTTTCTAATATCTGATCTAAATCTCCCCATTTTCAGCTCAAAAATGCTGTCCTTCGTCTTATCATCACATTCTCTGATAAAAAGCCCCTTCCCAGCTTTCCTGCAGGCAAAGAGTAAATACCAGCAACACACTTTGAGGCAGTGGGGAACAAGAGAGAAAAAGTTTGACCAAGTAGAAATCATAGTTGTTTTCCCTGCTCCTTGGACAGGCTCTCCCAAGAATACAACATCAGTCATCAAGTCCAGTTCCTTGCTATCACGGTCCATCATATCATTCATACTTGGCTAAGCTTCCACTTAAACTGAAGCAGTAACTTTTTCTCATCCAATCTCTTTTTTTTCTCTCTTTTCAAATGCTTTTCCTGAATCTCCTTGGTCTGATAGAATCTACCAGTAAGTTCAGAACTTACTGGTAAGTTCAGTTCACCTTCCACATTTGGGGTTTAAATCTGATTCATTCCTAGAAGAATCAATGCATTGAAGTGCAAGGGTACAAGTACTGCTATATTTTATTGGGTACTTACTGATCCCCTGATGTTCCTTACTACATTGCCTTTGAACATAAGCTAAGAGATTGTATTAAAAACTTGAATGCCCCTAAAGTTAGATTCAGAATCTCCACTGATTCATATATGCAAAAATTGCTAATTACTTTAAGCCTAAAGCCAAGACCGGAGTTTTCTAAATCTTTCATAATGCACTTAACTATAACATAACCACTCATATCCAGTCACGTGCTGATATAAACGTATCCACTACCTTTTCTGCTTCCTTTTTTTCCTTCGCTGGAGACAGACTATATCCCAAGCCTGTCCAAAATATTAAAGCTAGCTCTATGCAACATTTTTATGTCTTTAAACATTTTATAAAAGGTAAGCTATGCCAGTGTCTAAAAAATTCATTAGTGTATGTCTGTAATTAAAAGAATATCTTAGTTAGGATTTAGTTAGTTAGGTTTTTTTTTTTTTCTGGTGGGTTTTTCGCTAGGTTAGCTTTGAGAAAACAGGTCACCTCTGCAGATAGATTGCAGCAAATCTGATTTATGGTCAAACCCTACAGAAAAGGAATCCCTATGAAATATTCACTTTGATTCAACTGCAGTGGGAAAATGTAAAAATAGAGAAAGCTCATGACATGATATATGAAAATAATTCATTCTGCTGTATCTGAAAAATGAGGGGATTCGGCAGCATCAATGATTCATCCTCTGCTAATACAAATTCAAAGTAGAGGAAATGCTGGATTTTGTAAAACAACAGTCTGACAAGAGTTAAGCTGCCAAGTATTGTTTCAGATCATTATTTCCTGAAAAATGGGAAGATGATTATTGTATTTTCACCTGCTGCAGCTTCTTAGCAAACTGTTAGCCAGCACAAAGGGGTTTCTATCTAATTTGCACCATCCACAGGCATATTAAGATTATGAACAGCTGGTGAATTGTTTTGTTGCTGTTTCCAGTGCACGCCACCCCTTTTTTTCCCCAAGCATATCCTGTCCTATTATGCTGATGAAATTTTCATCATCAACACATTGGGGCAGTTCCTAAGCTGGTGTAAATCAGCACAGCCTCACCGAAACCAGTAAAGTGATGTGGTTTTACACCAGCTGGGATTCTGGCCCCCAGATCCTAAAACAAGCAAATAATCCAGTGAATTATTTATAGAGTGAGATTCAGATGAATGTAAGACCTAGGAGACTAAGTGGCTTTAGATTGGAAAGGGGAAGATTTAGATTAGACATAAGGAAGAAATTCTTCACGATGAGGGTGGTGAGACCCTGGACCAGTTTGCCCAGGGAAGCTGTGGCTGCCCCATCCCTGGAGGTGTTCAAGGCCAGGTTGGATGGGGCTTGGAGCAGCCTGGTCCAGTGGGAGGTGCAGGGGTTGGAACTGGATGGGCTTTAAGATCCGATCCATTCCATTCCATTCCATTCCATTCCATTCCATTCCATTCCATTGGATTCAGTTCCTAAAATGAGGCATCTGTTGCCATTTCAAGTGCTCTAGGGCATCTAGCACAGCCCCATCGAGCTGGCAGACAGCACAAGGAATCCACTGAAGTCTCTGGACAGTAGCTGAAGGTCAGTCACACAATCTTAGGGTGCCTTAAATTGAAGTTGAAACCCATCTTTAGGCAGCTGAATAAATCTGCTGTAGAGCAGCATTCAATCCTCTTAATGTCTAATGTTACTTTAAATCCTGTGAAACATTTTCCTTGGTCTCCAGCTGCTGATCTAGAAAGGCATGAATCTCTAGCACATTCTTCAGCTTCCTGCAGACTTCTTGGATACCCTACAGCATCTTATTCAGAATTAAGCACCAACATTTAAACAATGACCCTGATTATGCATTAGCATTCAGCTCCAGATGAAGCCAACGAGGTTTATGTATGTTCATGGAGGTGTCTTGATGTGCCCTGGGGACCTAAGCTCTTGTAGTCAGTGGATAAGTGGTAAGTAGGAATCAATTCAATTGTATACACAGCCACGTCTGGTGTCGTTTGAAATCACAGAATTATAGAATCATAGAATAACCAGGTTGGAAGAGACCCACCAGATCATCGAATCCAACCATTCCTATCAAACACTAAATGATGCCCCTTAGCACCTCGTCCACCCATTATAGTCACTAGTTGTCCAGTTCTTGCTCCAGAATAACATGAGAACCACACAGTGGCAGCATCACATTTGCCAGATCTGTGTGACTGTTTCAGATATCCTAATGTATTTCAGATGACGGCAAATTCTTATATTTTAGCAAACTGACAGCTAAACTGTCCTGCCTTGACTGTACTAAGTAGGTTTCCATTAACTATAACAGAAACTCAGCTATTGTACCTATAAATATGTTTATGTCGACACTTAAATTCAGTTGCCTTAATCTCAAACTTAATTCTATTCCATGGAGAAATATATAGCAAGAGGTCAGTCTGAAAGTCTCAGGAAGGGCGCGGATGCCACGTGCTTTGTTCTAGAGCGGAGCGCGTCGATCCAGGATTAGCACGACCTGCTCTCTTTGGACAAGGTTGGGGAAGCCTGAGACAGTTATTTGTGTGTCATTCTTTGTGTGGGGTTAAACTCACGCAACCTGAGGTGTGTACAGTACAAAAGTCTGAGTTGGAATCTGAATGCCATTTATATTCAAGAGAGGGGAAACATACACTTAACTTACATTTTAACTTGCAATGTTAGACAAAACTGCTTTTTATTTTCAGCGAGGTGGTTGAATCACCTTCCCTGGAGGTGTTTAAGGAACGGGTGGATGAGGTGCTAAGGGACATGGTTTAGTGTTTGATAGGAATGGTTGGACTCGATCTGGTGGATCTCTTCCAACCTGGTTATTCTATGATTCTTCTATGATTCTATTATTATTTTCTGATTTTAAATGACCAAGAAAAGCTGTTTCTTCAGCTGACATATGCTATTTTTGCCACCAGCTACTTCTGTAATGCTGTATGGATTTCAGTATTCTTACATATTCTTCTGACTTTCAGTACAAAAGGTGGCATTAAGCAAAATAAATATTTTAGGATTATTTCAACATGAGACTTTTAGGATCTTAACAGCTCCATTTTCAAGATAAAATTCAGAAATCACTTTGCCCTGGGACCAAAGTGACAACTACGTGACTTTGAGAAAAACACGTCACTGTAATATTACAACATTTAGGTGCTCTCTTGGACTCACACCTCCATGTTAAATATCCATAACTCAAGATATTCATTAGCCGTCTGTGCACCAGAGAGTTCTGAATCCAAAATCCAGCTCTGCCATCCCTTGTTCCATTAGAGGAGCATCGTTCCGTAGCATCAGTATAAGAAGTGATACGGTTTTTATTTCAATAAGATGTGGTGTCCACGAGCAGCTTTTATTGATGGAAGAGGGTTCAGAAGGTAATAATTGTTGTGTGCACGGCGTGCCAATCTGATCAATAGACTGCTGAAGCATGTGTGGCCAGCTCTGCCCAGCCCCACCATTTGCAACCTAATTAGCAGCTGCTCAGAGATGGGAAACAGGTGCAGATCCAGGCGAAGGCCAGGGAACTCTGCCTATAATTAACAAGGAAAAAACGGTCAGATATTGGGAAGAATATCAAATCTTGGTCCACTGGGGCTATCATGCTGGCCTCAAAGGCATAGTCACCTGAGATCTTAGGCATGCTAATGTAAATTATGCAAGCTTTCAAACAACATGGCTGCATAATCTGTTGGCAGGGAAGAAATGACTGGCTGGTTTTGTGTAGTTTAGTCAGAGCGGTTAAGGAAAAAAACCAAAAAAGAAAGGATTTCAGTGTTCTCACTGTGCTGATTTTTTGTTTTGCAAATAACGGTGGTTTGCTGTTGAATAAACAGAGGAGAGAATGCTTGAGTTCTCTACTGGTAGTATTACAGTATAATGCAGGCATATTATTTAGCTCTGCGATGTAATTTAATCATTGAGCTGAATGAACACTTACATATGCACAAAAATTGATTCTGAGCTAACAAGCATAACCCTGGTTATCACTTTTCAGGGCATCCTGCAAGCTGGAAGCTGAAGCCTTCCTAATAGCATCACTATTTTCTAGCTATATTTGTTTAACTTGTGAAGAACCAAATTATGTCTTTTGGCTATTAGAAAGAAAATGTTTGATGATTGGTTGATTCTGGCTATGGTGGTGGTACCCAGAGCATCAACTGGAGTTCCAGGTCTCATCGGGCTCAGCAGAATATTTACATGGGAGAAAAAGGAAGGCCTTTTACATCAGAGGAAAAAGGCAGGAAACTACCCCAAGGTAGTTAAAATGAATTGATGACTTGACAGAACATTCTGGATGCCAACGGGTTCTTCAAAGGAAGGTTTGTTTCCCCATGAGGTAAGGCATAAGCCTTCAGTTTGCCTTTTGAAGTTTATCTGATTCACCAGTTCTGTAGCCGAACAGAGGCCAGTCACGTGCATTTATACTAGCAAGGCCATTACAGTGCATATCTAATTGAGATGTCATTAATGTGTCATTATATATAGACACAGGCACATACACAGACACAGGACCACCTTTAAAACAGTGAGATATGGGGAAACCAAACTAAAAAGAGAAAGGAGAAGGAAGGCAGAGGACTTCTTGGTCTCTTCCACTGTAAAACTTCTGTACATGTCTTCTTCAAATGTGTACTTCCAACAAAATAGCAGCAAAGAGTCATTTTTATACCTGTTTCTCATGAATCTTTTCTGAATATACCTTTTCCTGCTTACTAACATCTTGTTTCTTTACTTAAATATATATTTATTTAATGTAATTTCTCAAAACCACCATGAAAACTGAATCAAAATCTCTAGATGGGAGGGAGGACCCTTTTTGACAAAGTCCTTTTCTTCTGGGGAAATAATGCTTCACTGAAAGTAGAAGGATTTTGTAACTGGAAAGGCTATGAAGTCATTTCAGCTATTTGGATATTTTTGGTTGCACCTATTTTGTAATTCATAGGTCCAGCTTCCAGACATCTGCCTGATTCTGATTTCTTGCTCTTCTTACATGGGAAATATTTATCAGGATTATCAGTCTATGTTTTTGCTCCAGCTTTCCTTTCACAGCATGGGCAGTTTTCCAGTCACTGCAGCAATATTTATTGCGTGGATGTGGACATGTTGCTGATCCTCGGAGGCTCCTCGGCTTATCATGGAAAAGGCAAGTTTTCTACATTCCTTAAGAAGCTAAACTCCTTAGTTTAGGAAAAAAAAGACTTTATAACATTTGATTCACATTTTATTTGTTTCTTTTTCTAAGAAGAAACCTAGGAACAAATTTGCAGAGCTGTCTCATTTTTTCATGCTAGTCTTATGATTACACAGAGTCCAGAAAACAACTCAGAACAACAGATACTGGTTTTAGTGACCATTTGTCCAAGCGCATCTTTGGTATTTCAGAGTATCAAAGCTCAGTGATGCTGCTTGAGAAACATGAATGCATCCTGATTTATTATTGCCTAAAATAAAACTACTTTTCTTTCTTTTTCTCTTGTTCTTGCCCTCATAGCAGCAATGGCAGGAATTATGTTGTACCTCTCAGTGGCCCAGACTGCAGTATAATGTGCAGTGTCTGACAAAGCCCCCACAAAGTAGAATACAAATAACTCCATATTATGCTGGAAAAAGAAGGCAATGTGAAATTCATTCAATATCAATAACTTCAGTTTCTTGAGTCTTCTGAGGGAAATTATTTCAAGAAAAGAGAGAGAACTTTATATCTGGAGATAATTTGGAGCTGGGAAGTATGCCTGTCATTTGAATTTGACAGCATGAATTCCCCAGACAGTTTTTTTTTTTTGCATTATTCTTGTTCAAAAATTTCAGTGGTGATTCTAGAACGACATCCTTTATACCTTACATAAAAAGTAAAAGAAATATTTATATATATTCTGCATATGTGAAGTTACATATACACACAGGCACACTTTTTCAAATCCCAAGTGACTTAAAGCATTAATTAATCATTACAGTACCCCTGGGACAGGAATATTATCTCCAGTTCAGAAGCAGCAAAATGGATGAAAACAGTTCAAGTGATTTATTCAAAGAGTAAGAAGCCAGCAGAGTAAAGGAACTGATTATGACTTATTTCTAACTCCTTGTGCAATCTGCGTATTCCTGTAGGTTATTGAACACAATAGTGGTACCTTGCACACAAACAGACCTGAATTTTGCAATAATTCACATTGAACTGACATCTACAAGGGTTTACATAAAAAATCCTGCCTGTACTAGCACGTTTTGTATCACCAGCTCAACTAGAGAATAAAAACCATTTACCATCGGGTTATAATTCTAACTGTACAGTTCAATGTTCCAGTAGGTGCATAAGACATCAATAATTATGTGTTGGTCTAACGATAGGTATCACCACGCCTTGCTAGCCTCATTTAATTTCTATCCTAAGAGCATCATAGCTAAATGAACCATACTCTTGCAATCTAAGGCAGAACGTCTGTCTAATCAGAGTTATGATGATCAAAGGAGGTAAGGGAAATCTTGACATTTTTAATGTGATTAAACTGAAGGTACCTTTCTAAATTAAACCACTATTACTACAGAATATATGTCATCGTTCTCAAGAAGAGAGATTTTCAGCGGAGTTTCTGGCTTCTGAAGAGCTACTTGTTTCTCTAAAAGTCTATTCTTACAGCTTTTTGTTTTATTTCTTTCCCTGCTACTGTCATTAACCCTGTCTAGTCAGCACTACACGCACCAGACACGGCAACCCAACGCCGAGGCGCTCAATTATTGCCAACCCATTTGTACCATCTGCTGCACAAGCGTCTGTTGATGGAAAGGGTGGTGGGGCACCTGGTGACCATGATGTCAAAACAACATTTGTAGGGGAGGCAGGGAGCGGCAAAAGGGCTGCATAAACAAAGCATAGGAGCAGGCATGAAACAGATGAGCAGAGCCTCAAAGCAAAGAAACTCAATGCTCTTCTCTTTGGGTACGTTGAGAATCCCAGTCGCATGCATCATGATGGTCTTCTCAGAAGTGGGAACAAAGACGAATTTTGCTGTTTATAGGTTACAGAAGTGAGGAGCTACTACTGGTGCTACAGGAAATCTGAGAGAAAAAAGAGGAAAAGAAAAAGATCAAAGGAGCTGTGGGGACACGGACTTTCTCAGTATCTGGCTGGAGGGATGGAGAAGGACGAGAGAATTGACTGCTGCTGTGGGAGGGGAAAGGTGTTTCTAGGGCTTGGTGTAGGAATAGCAGGCAATGCAACTAGCACTGCTTTTCCATTATATCTATGCAGTCTGTTTATCTCTTTCACTTGTATAAACTAACGTGATACTACCTATGATTCCCCCCCCCCCACTACTAATGGAATAAAGCACAAAACCTCACCCCACAATCTGTGTGATTTTAGCCTTAATGAATGTCTTCTGTACTTTTGCCTGTACAATGGACTGTCCAACCACTTGAACATTCTCCCATCTCTAGAAAAATCACGGTTTCCATATTTACCAGATGCTGTGGTTGAGTTCATCTCTATAAGTAAATGCAACATTTCTCACTGTAGGTTTAAGTTACCTGCTCAAGTCGTGGCTGCCCTGTCCCCTCCAGAATCTGCAAAAATAAAAGCTCAGGAACGATTGTTCAATGAATTTATTATAAGATATGGAACCATGCTGCAATAAAAAAGAATCTAAGAATTAAAAAGCTGTTATGAATTTATGATACTCAATTAAGTCAAGGATTGAGATAAGGATTGGAACTGAAATTTCAGTGTGTTTGATAATTTTATTTCATTCTCTTTTTTTGTCATGTTGGGTTTAGATATTTAAGGTCATGGGTGTGTTCTTTGTTCTGAGGAAATCTGCAATGCTCTGAAAAAAAAAAAATTGGGTTTTTTTTTCAAATGCGGGGCTAAAAAGGTATTTGTAGAACTTTGAAGTGGAATTAAATTATGGAAGTCTGCTTTCATGCGCTATTTGGACTGCTTCAGACTTTCCTAAGCATCATTTCTGTGTTGTATCAAGAATTATTTTTTTATTTTCTCATTTTTTTCCTGTTGAAAAGCTAACACAAAACAGAGAGAAGTTTTAGTTGATCTCATAATAAAGTTTTTCGCTCATATTCAGAAGAAGAAATTTCACAGTGTCTCCAGTTACACCTTGAGCCAGGCCTGAGTTAGAAGAAAATACCTGAACGACAGTGATAGAACATTTTCAGATACAGTTTAACTGCCTTCGGAGAAAGCTTGAAATGTTCCATAGCAGGAAAAAATTGACAGCTTTTCTTTATGAACTAAAACAAATATGCAGTTTTCTGTGAAAACGAAGGGCTGTTAAGCCTTTTCCTATATGTTTTGTATAAGACATAGAATTAAGATTCTGACTGTATCTACCATTGCACATTCAATAGTACATTTTATGTCTACCTGACTTTCTACTAGCATCAATTTCAGGCCTTCAGTGCTGGAGTTCATTCAGCTATCCCAGCATCTTCACTGAAATACGTATAACTCTAAATATACGTGACTCTAATTTGCCTGCACAATAATGTACTTCAGGATTTTTCAGAAAAAAACACAAGTATTTTTTGTTTCTCCAGCTGTGCCATGGTGAATTTCAGCTCTATTTATTAAACAGCTTGTTTTCCATTCAAGAATTAGTTGAAAATGTAATCCAAGGTTCAAGATCTTGTCATCGGCTTGGAGGTTGTTAGGAGAAACCGTGGCTGCCCCATCCCTGGAGGGGTTCAAGGCCAGGTTGGATGGGGCTTGGAGCCCCTGATCCAGTGGGAGGTGTCCCTGCCCATGGCAGGGGTGGGACTGAGGGGCTTTGAGGTCCCTTCCAACCCAAACCATTTGATCATTTTACAAACATGCATACACTGCGCAGTAAATTTGGCCTTCTACTTTTATGGTACCACTTAGCCACTGACAAAGAAACGAATATGAGCTCCAAATAATTTTCTGCAACATCAGAAAACTTCATACTAGTCCTTGAAAATGTCTGAAAGTTAATTATAATATTGCTTTATCCCTAGGCCCTTCCTATAATGCTTAAGAGCGACAAAAATAATTCATCGGAACATGAAATTCATAAAATTATAACAGTCTTTACATTGGTGACAAATCTTTGTTGATTTCAGAGCATCTGGGTAACTTTGTCATATAGGCAGCCGCTCATGTAATCTGGAATATTGTCTTATTTTCATAATAGCAAAGTTTGCCTTAGGGTTTACTGTTAATTAATCATGTCCAAATATTAACTGACATCCGTTCTTGGGTGTGAGCAAAACTCCCCCCCAGGGCACCTCCTCTGTGGAAAATTTAGCATTTCCATTTAGGAAGTGAAAAGGATGAAATGCTCCAAGAGTCAGGGCAGTTGCATACAAGGGGAAAAACAGCTCTCAGGAGCTGGGGGAAGACAGGGAAAAAGCAGCTGGCACCTGGGAGCCACGTGAAGAAAGAGTCATCTGAGCTCGAGTGAAAGAAGGGAGAAAAGGAGAACAAGTAAGGAGCTGCTCATCTTCCCCCTATATCACTCTGATATAAATCCAAGCAGACTTTAATGTGAGTAGATGGTCCAATCTTTGATTGGTATCACATCTAATTTACAGACTTGTTGACTTGTGTAACCTTAATGGAGTTATTATAGACCTACAGGAGAGGAAACTGGTATAGATCTGAACCTATATGGGATCTCAACATAAATAAACAAAGCTCATAGAAGTTTTTTGGAAACTGAAATGGTGTGAAAATGAACACTGAGTATTTAAACTATTTTCCTTTCATTCACGGAAGAGCTGAAAGATTTAAAATGACAATCCCGTGGAATGAGATTACTACAATGTACGTGTATAGAGAACACACATTGAGACATGCACAGAGGTAACTTCAGTTCTGTGCACAGAAAGATTTCAATCCCAGTGTCTCTTCATCCTAATACATGTTTTGAAAAAAAATCACCCTAAATTGCTATTTCTTTTTTATCAGGTATTAGAGAGTGGCACTCACTAATACTTTGGAAATTCTTCTTTGTTTGTTTATTCTTCTTTGCAGACATCTATCTCAGAGTCCTGTTCTCAGGGGACTATCTCTGCTCCCCCCAGCCATGCGTATTTATCTGCCTAAGTGCTAAAAAGTCTCAGCAGTGGATGCCAACACTAATTTTTAAAGGTCTTCTAATCACCGAATTTGAATAGTTTGTTACCACAAGGCCTGCTTCTGATGTTATAGGAACTCCTCTATCCCATTTGAAACGTTAAGTACTACCTAAACAGGGGCCTTCTGAGGAATGCTTTAATTCTTGAAAAGTAAAAAAAAAGCTAATTCATTTTCTCTGTTTATAGAAAGTTCAGTAATGAAATCACTTGTTGTGGTAACAATAAATAGAATTAGCTTTCCACATTCAGGTGTAGGGTTTTTTTTGTTGTTTCAAAGGGAAGAAACTAAGCTAGGATAACATCATGCATTTTCAAGAAATTTAGTTCAGTACTAATGCTACAGAAGTTAAACTTTCAACCAACATCTATTACAGCAACCTCCAACAGTCTTTGCACTGACTTCCCTGTGTCTGAAATGACTGCATAACTCATCTAAAGATGACTAATAAAGGAGGAGACTATCAAAGAGAGTAAGGTCCCTGGTGCAGAATTATATGTCTATAAAGTCAGAGCCGGAGAGAGTCAGTGCGAGAGAAGACGGCGCAGAACGAACCTGAGTTCTTTGGAGATTTCTGATCACTAAATGTACAGGTAGATAATGAGTTAAAAATCACACGGCTCATTGAAAGCTGTCTTAAAAAGTAGAATCCTTTCACACACGTGGTGCTGGATGCTTTGGATAAACATATGTTACTCTATGTTTCCTGCTTGAAAACTTTGTTGTATGAGCCCGTTTTACTTTGTGGCACAGATGGGAAGCAACTTGCTTACATTTCCATACTTGGCCGTAGAATGAGCCAGGAATAGAATGAACATCACCATTGCCAGCTCTCACTTAAAATTTACCCTCCTTATATTTCCCAATGGTAGTTACAGCAAGTCTTTTTCTCTCAGAGGTATCACAGAATCATAGAATCACCTGATTGGAAAAGACTTTTGAGATCATTGAGTCCAACTGTACCCGTTCACTACTAAATCAGATCCCTGAGCACCTCATCTGCCTGGCTTTCAAACCCCTCCAGGGATGGGGACTCCACCACCTCCCTGCTTAATCTCTGCCCAGAGCCTGAGAAACCTTTCGATGAGGAACTGCTTCCTGATGTCTAATCTAAACCTGCCCTGGTGCAACTTGTGGTCATTTCATATATTGACAATAGTGTGAGATTGTCTTTGCTTTTTTGATTGTAATGTTATTGTTCAGATCATTCATTACTATTAGATCCCACTTGGTGTATTGTGTCCAGTTCTGGTCCTTGCAGTATAAGAAAGAAAGACATGGATAAGGTGCAGAGACTTCAGCGGAGGGCCACCAGGACAATCAGCACTGGAGCACTTGTCCCAGAAGAAAAGACTGGGGGAATGACCTTGTTTAGCTGGGAGAAGAGATGGCTTTGGGTAGCTGGGGGAATTGGAAGAACTAGCAACAGCCTTTCAGTAAGCATGGGGAGGGTATCAAGGAGACAGAGCCAGGCTCCTCAAAGTGATGTGTGACAGGAAGATGAGAAGCAAAGAACACAAGCTGAAACAGAGGTGTTCATACAGGGTGTGGGGAGAAACTTCCACCATGAAGGCAAACAATGGAAGGGGTTGCTCAAAGTGATTGTGCAGACTCCTTCCTCAGAGGTTTTGAACAAGCACACAAATCAAGCCCTGATCTCCAGCTATCCCTGCTTTGAGCAGGAGGTTTGACTAGATACTTCCTAAAGCTTCTTCCAACCTGCATTAGCCTATGATCCTGTACCTCTGTGCATTTATTATATGATTCTGTAGCCTCATTACAGGTATATTTTGTATCCTGCTGGGTTGTTTGTACACACTTTTTTCCTTCTTTCTCAAAGAAATCCTTACCTTGCATTTACATGGAGTTCCTTTTATCTTACATGAAAAATTGCTGATGTTACTGGTGCTTTGCTGATGTTACTGGAGAATTGATAAGTTCTCCCATGACCCATGGCTAAGAAGTCATTCTTAGATGACACTTAACTTTAGTCTCTCTTGCAATCTTTGCTGAATTGCTTTCTTGCTCTTGTAAAATGTATTCAACATCACAGATACACGACAGATAAGTGAACGTTCTGGCAGATTCCAACCTCAGGAAAATAAACCATTTTAAGTCTAAATTTGTATCAAGCTATCCCTCCCTGTATGTACATATTTTGACACCTTCATCAACACAGTTTCACTGTGCTTTTATGGAGTATCTATGTATTTCATGAAACCCCTTAAAGTAGAAAAGCAAAATTCAGGCACTTCTCCCAGTTTATTGAGTTTTCACAGCTCCGTTTATAGCTTAGTTACTTCAGAGGGTTCTGGAACAAAAGCTGGAAATAGGAACTGAGAGCTTTGAAAATGTTGAAAGAGAAGCAAATGTACTTTTGTTTGCAGCTATGAATGTCAGTATATGTGCACGCATGTTTCTGTTGCACAGTCCCCTTCTCTTTCTCTTTCACAATCCTTAGAGTTTTTTATACTGTCAAGTTTTGTTCTGTAAACCCAAATTTGGCTTGAGTTACTCAGATTTTGAGGTTGTCAATTCTACTCCTTGGAGTATGACTGAACAAACAAGCCATCACTTCTATAAAATATACCGGGGACTCAGATTATCATTGGAGTTGGCGAAAGGTGATGTTCTGATGCATATTTACTCAACTCATTTTACCAAGATATACTGGATAAGGCAGTGACTGCCACCAATATCCTTTCAACAGAAAATAGTGCATATTTTGCAGCTTTCCTGTGCCAACGAGGCCTTCAGTGCAGCATTCATGTCTGAGATCCATTGTTATCCAGGACATCAGAAGAATATAAAGAAATAAGGAATTTCACATACGAATTCAGTACTGGCAGAGGCTGCCCAGGGAGGTGGTGGAGTCCCCATCCCTGGAAGGGTTTTAAAGATGAGTAGATGTGATGCTCAGGGATCTGGTGTAGTAGTGGGCAGGTATGGTTGGACTCGATGATCTCAAAGGTCTTTTGCAACCAAGTGATTCTATGATTCTACAAATTCAGGAGGCGTTACAACTGCTTCTGTATTTGTAAACTAAACAGCTAGTTACAGTTTTCTGGCCCATGGGCCAAAAGACTGAATATGTCCACACAATTAAATTCTTTTAGCCTTTAAAATGTAATAACAACAGTCAACTTTCCTGTAGGCAATGGCCCCTGGCCTGTTTGATTCAGAAACTCTGCTTAAATATTGCATTGCATTGTATTAGTTTCCTGGGTAAAAAATGTGTCTGACATTATACCAATAACTCTTAAAGTTCCAGGGCCCGCACCGAGGATCTGATGGTGCTCACTTTACCAAAACTCACAAAATTCAAGTGCCTGACATCAAAAGCTAAATTGGGAAAAGCTGTCTTAATGTTAGGGCTAATGATGGATAGGCTACTGAAAAATTATCCCTCTTAAAACGTATCAGTGTTTGTAAAAGCTTATAAATTTATTTTATCAGTCACTTCTTCAATCACTGGGATATAGAGCTGAAAACCATGGATGGAAGCAATCTGATAAGAGGTTAGGGAAGCTTCTTCTACCACTCTAAGGTGTTTCTCAAGATAATGGGGACTTAGGAGCCAAGTTCCTTAAGGGGTGGCTGTTCATGTGGGCAAATTCACTGCACATTTTGTGAATTTAAGCAGAATAAAAAAGGAATTTTTAAAAAATTAAGCTTTTTTAGGAACAAGGTCAGAAAATTAGGGAAAACTGAAAGAATAAAACCTAATGATTCTTCAGATTCTATAGAACTATACAGTTCCCTCAAACTGCCATTGAAAAGCTCTCAAAAATATGTCTCCTTTTTTCCATTAGTTTTGACATTTTTTTACTACTGCCAGCAACTTTGTCTGCAATATAAAATATTAAATTTTGTCACAGGGGTCAAGTCAATCATTTTGCTAGTTAGCTTGTTTGGAAGGAATAATAGCTTCTTGTTTAGAAACTATAGAGTTGTTCCTGAGTCACTTTGGGTCCCTGTCTTCATTTCTGGTGTGTGGGCAGAGTCCTGTCCTAATGGCACAGAACAAGCATCTCCCCAGGCACAGAAGATTTCAGGAGCCAATAGAAATTTCAGTCTTGGATGGTACAAAATAAGTGAAACATTGCACAGCTTTTGAGAAGGGAGAATTTGTATTGGTCTGGGTTATTTTATATGTCATCCTTCTCTGATAAATCAGAGTATCAGCAGCTGATGCTGTAGGAGTCACATTTTAGGCTGGTTATAATCATGTTTATTAAATGCCACAACAGGAGAATAAGCCAGCTTCAACATGTCACGTCGTATGTGACTATTGATTGCTACACATTTCAAAGTTAAAACTAGAGGATAATGAAGAATCCAGTGGCAGAGCCGTGATAAGCAATGATCCTTGGGTAAGTCAATTATTTGCTGACCTGCGGTGCACTCCCTCAACTTCATGTCTCTACTCCTTTTTCTGGCTCTTCCACACATATAAATTGGGACACGTATGGAAATTTGAGTGCCTGCTAAGGCCAATACCCAAATCTTTGCAAATACTGATAATTGGAGTAAAGACCCTTGTTTGAGCATCTTTATACCAAAGGGGAGCATGGCTGTTGACAGTAGAAGCAGGAATAGGTGGTGGGAACAACAGAAGAAATGTTTCTCTGACAAAGTAACAAGCCATAATTCTTGTTAGCGCAGGACCAAAAACTGTGGCCTTTGTCAAAACAAATAGCAAAGCAGTTGGGATTGAGTGCAATGGAATTTATTATGTGGATAAGGATGACAGGTAAGAAAAGTGGAGACTAAAGCAATAGCAGTAATAATTCTGTAACACAGTGAAAAGTACAAGGAAGGAACAGCAAAAATCCACGTGTAGATGGACTGTATGAATTAATGCAGGCTTCCAAAATGTTATATTGATTTTAAAAAGGGGCTGAAATAAGGATAGTTAGAAGAAGAACTTTTTTCAAACCTAGGGCAGGTATTTCCAAAGGTGCTAAAATTAATGTGATCTCAGTAGCTAAATCCCTTAGCTCATTTTGAGTGTTTTCACATAGATGCTTACAATTGGGCTGCTGGAGCCATAATTAGGCCCTTAAAACAAAGAAAATTAGTTTTCAAAGAAGCTGATCTCTTCTTAAAGGTATTCAGAGTTCAATGCTTTTGAGGATCAGATCACTTTGATTTTGGTCTTGGTCACATAGCCTGGGTATTTGAACCCCCAAGGGCATCTTGAACAAGTGGCACAGGGTTGCAATCTTCATGTCCACTCAGTATTGCAAAATGAAAGGAAGGTGCTGCAGAGGCCTCTCTGAGGAAGAGCAGCCTGGTATGACAGGAATATTGAGAGTCTAGTTATGGCCTTGCTGGTTGACGTGAGAGAATTGCTGGAAGGACAACTGAATCACTGCAGGCTGCACTGTTCTGCTCAGATGTTTTTCTCTGTGTCTGTCCAGGTGGGAAGGTGCACAAGTGGAATAAGAGACAGTCATGAGGATGAACTTGAAAGAGTTGGGCTTGTTTAGCCTAGAGAGACCTTAGAGCAGTTTCCAGTATGGAAAGAGGCTGCAAGAAAGCTGGGGAGGGGCTTTTTATCAGGGGGAGCTCGGATCAGGGTAATGGTTTTAGGTTGAACGAGGGGAGATTTAGGTTAGATTTTAGGAAGAAATGTTTCCCTGTGAGGGTGAGGAGGCCCTGGCCCAGGTTGTCAGGAGCAGGGGTGGCTGCCCCATCCCTGGAGGTGTTCAAGACCACGTTGGATGGGGCTTGGAGCAGGCTGGACCAGTGGGAGGTGTCCCTGCCCATGGCAGGGGTGGAATTGGATGGACTTTGAGGTCCCTTCCAACACAAACCATTCCATGATGTTTTATGAACTTGCAGATAGGTGACTGGCCCACAATTCAGATTATTTAGTTCATTTTCTTATGCCAAGATGCCAGGTCAAGACTGGCCTAGAATATCTCCTTTCCAATTCAGTTTTCCTTACCAAATCAGGGCAGGAGGCACTGATGTAAGTTGATGGGTTTTTTGGCTGCTCAGCCAACCTGGGGAGGAATCTATTATCTGACTCAATTTGAGAGTTAAATATCTTGTTAAATTCTCTGCTCCAAATGATTGCTACCCTCAGAAAATTTACTTGGATATCTCTGTTACTGCAAGGTGGGCAAAACATTATTTTAGTTCCCGTGACAGACATGGAGCCCTTGGCCACCTCTTTAGATCTAATCTGGTCTAGCTGAGTGTCTTCCACAGCCGTGCTTATAAACCAAAGTCCAAGGAGTTGTGTATGAAGCTCAGCTCCTGAGGATACTAAGCATTGTAAAGATATACAGGTAGGTTCTGTGCTTATTTAACTGATATAATTCAAAATCTCAAGATACACATTTTACAACTGTTGATGCTTGTGTGATTTTCAGGTAGTGACAACACCCTGCCAGAACCAGGGAGAGGATTAACATCATCTTTAAGCTCCCTCAGCCATTTTACCCCACGTTTTATTCCTAGTACAATTCCAATGGGTTTGTGCAATGGTTTCATGTATTAAACCTCGTGTTGCTTTCTTCCTTTCTTACTTACACCCCTCTCTTGCCCAAATCACTTCTTTTTCCCTGTCTCCTCTCAGTTTCCTTTTCCCTTGACTTTTTTACTCTCCATCCTCCAGTGAGCTCACACAGTTACTGATTTTGTAGTGCAGGTGTTAGTCAGTAGGAGGAAAAACTGTCTTCCTTTGTGGCTTTGATGCTGCATCCTAAGATTAGGAGAGCTGAAAAAGAAATCATTATATCACTGTTCACTGCCTGAACAGATTAATACTGCTGCTCTTCTCAGCTAAGAGTGATTCTGTACCTTAGAAATGTATAAAATATGACGTGGCTCAATTCCATGACACAGAAGAAAAGTAATGGAATGAAAGCTGGGAACCTGCCTGTCAGAAACCAGTGGAAAACAGAATTTGGTTCCGATAATTTCTCCTTTAATGGCATCACACATGGACTGTTAAGGGCTTGGAGCATTGTAACTGTCTCCTCTGACTTCTCACATTACCCAGGTTGTCTATTGATCTCTGGAGCAGGCCCACAGCTCGGGGTGGGCTTGTAGGAGATGCTAATGGCATCAGTACTGGGTCAGAGCACCAGGACTGCATCGATGCTCTCCAACCTCTTCTCTGACAATGCTTCCTAACCAAACACAAAAAAACAATAGAACAAGTTTAGTACACAGATTTTGGGAAGGCATCTAGGCTAGTGTCGAATTAGCTCAAGAAAAAAAATCTCTTTAGTGTTTCTTCATAACCATCGGAGAGAAACACATGGGCCCTTCTAGCAGGCCAGTTGGGGCCCTCCGAGTCTGGCCCTTGTCTTAAATCTCAACACTAAAGGAATATTTTTCTTCCTGTTGCTGACTACCAAGGGAGTCAGTGGAAATAAGCATTTCTAGAAAGAAATCAACCTGTTTGAATGACACCCTCTGTGTCCTAATGATAGAGAATTCTTTTATGAATTGATCCTATTTTATTCTTTTTTAAGCAGTTGTTTTTCAAGGGAAGAGCTGAAACATTTTTGTATGAGGGCATCATTTTCAAACTAAAATATTACTGTTTATAACAGTGATGTAACAGCAAGAACAATTATTAAGAAAGTGAACATTATCCCTCACAATTACACATTAAACAGCAATATCCCCATGTCTGCTAGTGGGGGCAAGCCTGTGATTCCTAGGTGATAATCATGACAGCAGACTTCAAGTAGGCAAAGCCAAATCATGCTTACAGCCAAGTGTCTGTATAAGAATTTGAGGTTTGGTATCAGGGTTTATTGGAATTCCCTAAGGAACCACAAAAATTAATGGTCTGTTCAGCCAATGGAAAACATCGAACAAGTTCATGAGCAGAAGACTTAATAGAAACACCCCTGGAAACACCTTTCTTCCTGAAATCTAATCTAAGGCTTCCCTCTTTCAGCTTAAAACCTCATCCTACCACTGCACTTCCAGGATCACACTGAAATTCCAGTGCAGGTAATTGTGTTTTGCATGTCCTAATGTCCCTCAGCTCCTTCAGTTGCTCTCAGCTCCTGTTCAGTGTGTTGTGATGTATTGTCAAATCTGTAGAATAACCGACATGTTCCGTGTGCAAAGTGACTCCATTTTTCATCCAACGAGGGAAGGGGCTCTGATCAGGGTTTTGCACTGATATTTGCTTAGTTAATATTTATAAACTTTGCTTGAAAGGCACAAGGAAACGATGGCAAATTGTTATTGCTATAAGAACAACAGTGTCATCCAATTATTTTCATAAATTATTAGCATCATGTGCTCAGGAAATGAAACAAACCTCTTGACCAGAAGGAAAAAAAAGGTACCAGAAGCATGAGAAGAAAACCCTTCATACCTGATTTTTATATGCGTGTGCCTGTTTAGCTCTATTCAGTTTTTTGTTTGAATTATATAAAACTGTTGAAACAAAATAATTTATTAGCTCAGTTTTATTTGCAAGGAAGGTTCAGTTGCCCTTTATATTATTGTTATATCTCAAGACAATGTTTCTTTACTTATGAGCAGATGTTTGAAATCCTCCAGGAGATTTTTATAAGACTATGGAAATGAACTTGGCATGGGTACCGGTCTCCCAGGTGGAGCGGGTGAACACAAGCCTTCTTAGAAGTCTCAGATCAAGGCTAGTCAGAAAGAGCAACAGAGCCCAGCCACCAAAAGCCTAGTGCTTTGGTGACTGACAGGTACAGGCTCTTTCTGAAGCATAAAAAGGAATGCTAAATGATCTCACTGACAGAATAAATCTTCTATTTGTTTGGTCTGGACCAGATGTGCTACAGGCTGATGTGGAAATGTCTGCTGATGCCAATCTCAGTTTAAATCACAATTTGGCAGCATGGTTTTTTCCCCCTCCTTCTCTGTTCTCTCCCCCCTCTTATTTTTTTTTTTTTTTTAAAGTTGCAAACCCATTCAGTGCTCCTAAACAAAGTTCCAGCAATGATCACAATTAATTGGAAAGGGCTTCACTTTCCTTCCCTAGGACTGTGAAGAGCAGCCTTTCAGGTTTTGCTGTCTACATAGCAAAGAAGCCGCTGTAAAGTCAGGAGAAACTCCTCAAGGTGTCTTGCATTGAGGCTTCTGCCCCATCCTGATACCATCTGTCTGTATCTCATTATGCAGACTTGGATGCCTTGCTAAAATATGGGCTAACAAAAACGGCTGAGAAGATAGTTTTAGGTCAGCTAGTTTGCCAGATCCCCACGCATTGGTATACAAATCCTTGTTTGCCAGAGTAATAAAATAAGAAAATCTGGTTTAATAGTTTTAAAACAATGAAACACTTCAAAACCTTTAATACCTTTGCAACTAGTGAGAGCTCCCTGCCATGCCTGGTGTCATCTTGCTCTGCAAAAAGAAGACAAACATATTTTAAATCAAAAAGCTAATATTTATTTGTTTTGCCACAGAATAAGTTGTCAAAATACTCCATTTTTTCCCCTATAAATGATGTTTTCCTGGAGGTATTTTGGAAAGCACTAAAACTTCAACCAAGGAAAAAAAGTTAAAAAAGGAGCTGAAGCATCAGTGTTACGATTAGATATTCACAGAATCAAACAGGATCACAGAATTGTTTAGGTTGGAAAAGACTTTTAAGATCATCGTGTGGGAAATAATCACGCAAGAAACTCCCGGTTTCATTGAAAGCTTTGAGAAGATTAAACAAGTTTGACGTACCAGAGCAGAAAGTCTCTGGTTCACAGAAATTAGTTTCCTGTCAGAACCAAACAGAAAACAACATAAAGGCATTGAAAGAGGAGGACGTACGCAGTCGAGCTTTGCTGTCTGTAAAACCCAATAAAACTCACTATTTCATTATCACAGAATCACAGAACAGCTTGGTTGGAAAAGCCCTTTGAGATCATCAAGTCCAACCATACCTGTCCTCTACTAAACCATTTCCCTGAGCACCTCATCTGCCCCTTATCCAACACTCAGTTATTTCAGAAAGCCAGATTAATGCAATAGTTTTACCTACATAATGAATAATAACTATTATAAAATCAATTCGTTATTTACCCATGACCTCCGCAAAAACCTTTTGCTCATGGATCTTTTTTCCACAGGACTCAATCTAAAGCTCCAGCCCTCTGGTGCCTTCGCCTTTCTTTTGATTCCACCAGCAGCAGTGAAGTTGTCTTCTTCCTGGAAGGTAAAGTTTGCTCCAAAGGCAAGATTCAGTCCTTCGACAAATGAAAGATTCCCTGCATCAGACTTGTCACACCTCTCAAATGCATTAGAGGCACTGCAGGGCTAGAAATGGAAATTTTCCCTCTGTGTGATAAATTTTCTGTTTCACAGTGGGATACAACACCTAATTCTGGAATTATAAATAGTAGACTATATTTTTTTTGTTATAATATGAAGATTTGAATGTTGCTTTGGTCTTTAAGTTCTTTAGTAAATGGGGTGAGAGAGCAAGCAGTGCATGACTCAGAGTACAGAATAATAAACCAACACATCCAGGGGAATTCCAAAGATGTGTGGGAAGAGCACTTGTCCCCATTTAAATCAACTCTGAAAATGAATCCAGAAGTGGCCCTTTGTGGTCTAGAACCCAGAGAGGAAAATAAGTTTCCTTGATGCTTTCTGACATCTTTGCTTCAACCCCCAAATTAAAAAAGCAGTGAGGTTCAAAAAGAAAGGGAATATTTTCCTCTCTTAAGTTTGTTTCCTGAGTCACGCAGGAGCTGAAAGGTTGTCAGAGGTATTCTGTACTTGCTGCCTGCATCTCATTTTTGCTTCTGATCCTCTAGGTCAAGAAAAAAGCTGTGTTTGGAAAGCAAGGTATGACAGAGGTATAAAAATAGCAAAGAATCTTTACTGGCTTGGCAGACATTAACACAATTGTGATGGATTCCATGTAGATGTAACCACAGCTAAATACTACTTCCAAGAAAAAGGGTATTTGCATTGCTTTAATTCAAACAAATTTATTTCAGGTGATGAAGCTGAGTTGGAGGTGTTTGTTACCATCAGCGTTCACACACTTCCTCAACATATGTATGTAAAAGCTTCTAAATTGTTCTTTTTTTGTCAAGACAAAAAGCTACTACATTTCATGGCTGAGCAGACACGTACACCAACTGTTCAGGCATCCAAGGAGTTTGTTGCTCCATGCTAGTGTATTACAGAAGACAACATAAACTAGTCTTCAAATTATATTACCCAAGTAAATAAAATTTTTCACTCTCAGTGGTGAAATTGTTTGCATTGTTGTCAGATGAAGCCAGTTCTTCAATCAAAATGTGACGCAGGAGGATCGTTTTGGTACACCTAACTAAAAAAAGTAAACCCGAGGCCAGGACACCTGGGATGGAGGATAGAACACTAGCATGGACAGCATCCGTATTTCGTACGCTGTGAGTTACTCAGAAAAAGAGAGGATTTGAATTCTATGAGATGTATGGGGTGCCTCTAGCTGGTGGACACAATGCCAACAATAAGGATATCAACTGAGCAGCTGCAGTCAACATCTAGTTGAGGGAAGCCTGTTTACATATTAGCAGTACCCAGTAGCCTAAAGAGTTTTCAGTGTCTCAGGATGGAAGCACTCGTAGTCCTAATAACAATTACAGAATAAGGGTTCACTGCCAGCGAAGTATAAAGTCAATTTTGGAACCTTGGGGTGAACCCAAACAACATTCCTGGAAGGATGAATGAGACAACAGGCCTCTGGAGGTGGACTTCTAATCCTGCCACTGTGAGATGAAAATTACAGAATCATGGAATGGTTTAAGTTGGAAGGGACCTTAAAGATCATCTAATTCCACCCCACCTGCTGGGGGCAGGGACACCTCCCATCGGACCAGGCTGCTCCAAGCCCCATCCGGCCTGACCTTGAACACCTCCAGGGATGGGGCAGCCACCACTTTTCTGAGCAAACTGGGCCACGGCCTCCCCACCCTCATTGTGAAGAGTTTCCTCCTTATGTCTAGTCTAAATCTCCCTCTCTCCAATTCACAGCCATTCCTCCTTGTCCTATTCCTATCAAAAATGGCAATAATTGTTTCTCAGAGATTTTGTCTTCTGTGTAAGCATCCACTGGCTCTATACAGAAATTTTCTCTACAGCAGAGAGAGAAGCAGCCACATTATATCTGTGCAGAGTAGAACCAAAAATGTGCAACTCACAGCTTCTACACTGCTGTCACCTGACTGTTCTGCCAAAGTAAAAAGTGTCAGCAAACCCATATCCACCTCCTCCACCTTCATTTTGCTGCCCCCAGCAGACTTCCACCCTAGATTCCAATGTGAAGGTGGGTCTAGACCATCTTATTCTCAGTATTCTGTTTCTAACTCAAACTTCCCAGCGGTGACTACCGTCCATCAGATTTACCTGCAGTCAGGTAAGCTGTTCCTTTGGGCACTAGCGGGTACGGACTGGCCAAATTCCAAATCATTTATTGTGTATCTGTTGATGGGACTTCATCTGCCAAGGAGTGAACATCCATTAGATATGTTTGCTAGCTCTTAGCATTCTACTCAAAAGAGACCTTGGAGAAAAACTTACAGATGGCATCCTTGTTCACATGGGCCACCCAAAACCCATCAATTCTTCATTCTCTCCTTTTCTGCACCTACAGGAGACACTAGGCCAGGTCATGAAGCACTGGTGTGCTACCAGTAGTGAAATGTACCTCTTCACACTCGATATAACAGAGGGAAATAGTTGTTCTTGTGAAATTGCATGGACCTTACCCACAGACTTTTCTTCAAAGGCATCTGCACTCTGACTGCTGAAGCAGTCTATTGTTTTGTGGTTCTGTTAGATGCATACTTGCTCCAGGAGAACCTGACAGCAACAATAGCAAAATATATGAGTGAATATCCAGTATAGACTGTAATGCATATTTCATCAGAGTTCAGCAGCTCTTTCTCTGACTCAAAATAAATACTCTTCTTTCACTGCGACTCCCAAAATATAAACAACAACAAAAACCCTCTCCAGAAAACAATCAAAACTGTGGGTCCATCTTCTCAAGAGTGCTGTAGCTTCAGAGTGCCTTTTGCTGTACTGGAAGTCCCAAATCGTATCAACAGTTAATAGAGAAGCTACTTTAAATATCTAGTTTCATTTCTCTGAACACCGAGATCGACTTTTTCTCCAATTAATGCGGTGAATGTGTGCTTTCTGGTGTTATTTAAGATGTCAAAGTGTCAGATTGTTTCTTTGCAGCTTGAACAGGAGACACATGTTTACAAAGAAGAGAATAGTTCAGTCATAGCTGCAGTTAATCATTTCAGAAATGATACAACAAGCTAGTGTATCTATTGTATTATGGTATAACATGACATGATTGTGACAGGCCCTGACGTGTGCTGGGCATGATCATCTGTCACACAGCAATGTTGCTGAGTCTTCATGAAATCAGTCCAAATGCAAGTTATATGAAATACGATTGAAGCTGGACAAATTCAGGCTGAGCAAGAGACAGATGTATTTTAATAGTGAGAGGAATTAACCTCTCCAGCAAGGATTTTGATGGATAGTCTGTCTCAGGCAAATTTAGATGAAGGTTTGAAATTACTATTGTATTTTTCTAAAAGGGGAGACTTATTTTAAGCACGGAGATATCTGATGCTATCCAAACTAGATCAACAGCACTAACCTTCGCTAATTGACAGGAAATCTGCTGCTAATGCCTCTACCACAAAACTGTCAAGTATATTTCTTAAAGGAAGATAGTCATTATCAATCCTCCTTTAAAATAATTAACCATTGCTTTACAGCTTCTATCTCCTTGTGATTTAAAGAGGCCTGTTTTTCAGTGAGTGATGGCACAGGCATGACATCTCAACCAAGTTTAATTGTCTAATTATTAAATGTATTGTCTTCTCTATCCATTTCTGTGGCTAGCAAATTAACGTCTGAGATATAAACAGCATGAGAACCATGGAGGACCATTTAACAAGCGGTTTTTAAAACTAGGTGGCTCCCCCAAAATGGATTTTAATTAGCTGACTGTCTTTGCTTCAATAAGCCCTTAGACATTCCATAATTGTATCTCATGAGCTTTCTCAAAGGAAATTAATTAAAAATAACACTTTAATGAATTTTATTCAAGCTTGGCAGGAGTATTTCCACTGCTATGATATTACAGCATGAACAGTCCTACAGGTAGAGTCTTTTTCTCCTTCATAGTTAATCTAGAAACTTTCAGGCTAAGTGCATTTTCCAGTTCTATGGTATTGGAGGAAAAGTATAAGGCTTCATAGCCAAAGGGGCTATAAGTCAGAGTTATTTGAAGGATTAATATGCCAGAGGCCATCATCTTTCAATATTGCAAAATGAGTTAATGGCTTTCATTGCATAAAGTATAAAACCACAGGGGATCCCACTAAATTTTGACCTTCTGTCTATCATTGGGCATTCAGTGTCACCCAATATCATACCCCAGGTTTGAGTTAGTCAAAGCATTTAAATGTCAGGGTTTGTCAGGTGTGTGTCATTGGCAGAGAACAAGAGAAGCCAAGGTATGACCAAAACCTAAGGTTGCAAAGCATGGGAATCATTTGGATGTGCTTTTCCCCCTTTCATTTGAAGATGATTTGCACCGTAATTGCACCCTAGCAGTGAAGGTCAACATAATGCACCCACAAAATCCAGTTCTTTGCCAGTGGGACCTAAGTGGAAAATTCTTTCCTGAATCCAGTGAATGCTCTGACTATGAATGAACACCAATTGTCTGTGCCACCTCTGAGTACCAATCGACATCATCACTGATGTCTCGGAGGAAGGCTGAGAAAAAGAAATCAGCCATCCCAAAATAAATCTGGTTAATGGTGTATTCAAGAAAAAAATCAGCTCCTTGAGCCCTGCAGGCAACTGAGGCATGACACAGAATTGTTATTTTTCTTAATGACAGCATTTTGAACATGTCAAGAGCATTTTAACCGTTTAGCAGGAGATGAGTCTGACTGTGAAAGAGAATCCTGAGAGTGCACATGAGCAGGGTATGAACTGTCCTTCCAGCTCTTCTCCAAGATCCTTTCAGGTCATTGCTGAGTTTCAGTTTGCAGGACACCATGAGTAATGACTGTGCTTAAACCCACAGGGGCAAATTTGTTACCAGACAGCTAGGAGCTTTGCTTTTCAGAAGTTAGGAAAGGAAAAAAGAGAAACAGACAATACATTGGTTGCTGGGCTTTTTTTCAGAGAGGTCTCAGTGTCAGGGTTGAGGACACTGATAGGTTTTAATAGCCCAGAACAGTCTCACCTGAAGGCTCGTGGACCTAGCAGCCCCATTCAAACTTAGACCTGTGGTTCAGTCCCTGTGTGAGCTAAGCTATAGTTATGCTGGTCTCCAGTCTTGCCTCTGACCTGGCCTCCTGGATGGATTCTGTACCTATACTATAGGCTTCTCTTCAGTTCTGTCTCTTGCTTTGTCCCATTTGGTTCCTGACTGGGCTCTGCAGAGAGGCCATGGACCTGGTTTGCCCCCCTGCTCTGTCTGAGACCATTCATATTTCCCATTTCCAGCACGCAGCACTACATGACATGTTCGGAATCTCACCCCGTGAGTGAAGATACTGTTTGTGCTGGGCTCACTCTTAGCTCCTGGCTTGTCCTCCCTTGTGGAACAGCTTGCCCTTGCTAGATGAGTAGAGTCCACAACTCATCCTTTCAGTAACCTGTATGGAGGGGCTTGATCAGCTTGAGAGTAAGCTGAGATAATTGAAAACACTTGCAGGGAACAGCATCCACCTCTGTGTTCCTCAGTACACAACATATTAATACACGGGAGCAAGTGAGAGACATCCATGAGGATGGTTAAGGGGTTAGAGCACATGATATAGAAGGACAACAAGGTAAGTTCAACAGTAAGAAGAGAGAAAGGGATATTTTATTGTGTCCAAAAGGCACGGAGAAGATCTCCTAAACTTTTTTGACTTGCACATTTGATACAATGAGATGCAACAGAAATGAATTGCAACAAGAGAAATTCCAGCTACAAGACAGGAAATGTTTTGTACCATCCACGTGGTCAAGCATTGGAACAAGGATCCAGAGAGAGACTGTAAATTCTAATTTGGCCCTGCTCTGATGAGAAGACTGGACCCGTTGCTGCAAAGGTTGTTTCTAATCTATCTTAACCTACAGCTCTAGTAAAGTCCTTTAAAAAATACTTTGCACAGAAACTGCATAAGCAAACAGCAGAAATGAACAGCTGATGTCTGAAGTCACAACAGAGTGGCAATTCTCCCTGTCCTATTTCTTCTCTCTGCCTTTATTAGCAGGGGCTGCTCTCTCAAAATGGAATTATTTCTCAGGAGCTCATCTGTTCCTTCTGTGCCAAGAACAAAGGAAAAGAAATATTTACAATGAGTGTGATGTGAACAGGATCATTGCAAAGTAAGATGTTTTTCAAAGTTTCCCAGGAGGTATCACTAGTTTTTTAGATCCATCTGGAATTCAGTCATTGTTACTTGCCAGCTGCTGCTGGGACCTTCCAGTTGTTTCTCCTCTTCTGGACACAACATGTGGTGGGAACAGTTATTGCTGCTGATATATCTCTGAAGGACAGGCATAGATGCTGGGAATACAGGCAGCTTACAGCTGAGGTTATTGGAGGGTACAGCTTCTGCGAGCCAGTGCAGAATATAGCCTCGCTGCTACTGCTGGCGTGCGAATCTCTTCGCTGCACAGTCCTAATAGTTTTATTCAATGTGCTACAGGCATCACCAAGAGCTCAGTTTTGGGGGAAATACGTGATAGAATTTTTATTTTATACCCTGGAAGGCAATCTGTAAAGGCCTGCAAATCCCTCTCAAAAACTAGCACACTCAATTTAGAGAAGAATCAATAAGAACCTCTTCACTATACAGCAAATTGCTTGGCCTCAATTTAAAACCAGCAAGAATCAAACAAAAATTGCCCTACTCACCTGTTTAAACACCAGAAAATATTTTGCTGCCTCTTACAGTGTCTCAATCTGGATTACTGGCAGGCTCTGAATCCTTCCCTGTCAACACAGAAAAGCTGCATCTCTAACCTGCTGCAGGTGCTGAACTTAAATGCTGCAATGACTCCCTACTGACTGCGATCAATTGTATTCCTGAGCAGTAGGTAGTTTGACTAACACATCACACTTCAACAAAGGTGCCTTCCTCTTTCTTAAGATTCCTGGAAAATGGTCGGAATAGCATTTCACAGATGTTTGAAGAGTTTTGTGAACAGTGTTCAGCTTAGTTGCCTTAGACACTTGCAAGCTTAAGGTAAAAGAAAAAAAAAATCCAACTTAAAACAACTGCTTGGGAAACAACCGTGAAGATGCTTGTCCTTGACAGGGCTGGAAAGTTAGCAGCTGTATATTTTTAGAAGAAAAATCAATGAACCCCTAAGGTGTACCTTTCTGGGTGGCTTAGGGCAAGTCCTACTTTGCACCCCGTATTGGTGCTTTGGAGATTTGGCCTTTTAGTATCACTCAAAACTAAAAGAAATGCGATAATACTGAACATGACAACATGTTGCTAAAAACAAGCTGCCAAGAAGCTTTAAAAAGCTGTCAGGCTACCTGTCAAGGTAGTGAAGTGGATCCCAGCTGCAAATTCTAAGAGATGAGAGGGCATTGAACACCCCACAAAGTTTCTCTTAGTCCCCAAACAGGCAGGATCTTAGGGCAGGGAGGATGCAAACAGACTGATGACATCAAAAGCAATGTCTCAGCAACATCATTGGCCTTCCTGGTTCATATTCAACCAGGCAGCCTCTCAAAACTTCTACTCTGTCAAAGAATGAATCAGGACATTAGTAACAGGATGAAGTGTTTTGCCCCCAGGTTATTGGTCTGAACCTAGACAGGTAACAAATTTTGAGATGCAGGCCTATCACATGGTTGTCACTCGGCCAAACCAACCAAATTCTAGCGTGTTCTGTTCCAGGGGTTCAATCTATGACACTCCTAAATCAAGTATTGACTCTGGGGAGCTAAGAGGGTTTGTCAAAGATGTACCTCATGATATGATTAAAAGCCAGATTCATATTCATGGTAGTTTCCATATTGCCAGAAGTACCATTACATCAAAGCAGTGTTGTACAGGTTAATCATCCAAATATTTAACTTTGCCTAGATTTTTCAGACTGTAATTTCTCTTTTGCAGCCAGGAGTATAATATCTTTGGTCTGCATCCTAGCAAACACTTTAGATCCACAAGTACATAGTTTACTGTTGTGCAGGAAAATGTAACTAGTCTTTTTCCACACTCACATCAGTCACAGACCTCATAGAATCCAGTGAAAAAACCATATCCAGTGTACTCACAAACAGACTGGGGTATTTATCAGGTGAGTAACAGAGTGGAACTGAGCAGAAATGAAGAACCTGACAAAGGAAATTCTACAGACTTCAAGCTGACCCAAGATTGCTCAGCTATTTTTTTACTGTTAAACTATATCTCAATAAAAGAGTTTCACTATTTAACTGTCTTTATCTCAGCCCACGAGCTTTATTACAAAACTGTCTTTATCTAAATCCACAAGCTTTACTATAATGCATCTTTATCTCAACCCACAGGCTTTACTATTGAACGGTCTCCATCTCAATCCACGAGTTTTACAATTAGTCTTCATCTCATTCCATGAGCTGTACTATTAAATGATCTGTATCTCAGTCCACAATTTTAACTATTAAACTATAGATTTTTACTATTAAATTGTCTTTATATCAATTCACAAGTTTTACCTTTAAACTGTCTTTATCTCAACCCATGAGTTTAACAACAATCTTGATCTCAATCCACGAGTTTTACCATTGATCTGCCTTTATCTCAACTCGCAATTGCACTACTAAACTGTCTTTATCTCAATCCATGAGCTCCACCATTAAACTGTCTTTATCTCAACCCATGAGTTCCACTGCTAAACTGCCTTTATCTCAGTCCGTGAGTTTCATCATTAAACTGCCTTTATCTCAACCCACAAGCCACCCTACTAAACTGCCTTTATCCCAATCTAAGAGTTTACTATTAAACTGTATCTCAGCCTGTGAGTTTAACTATTAAAATCCTCTTAATATTATTCCTTGATTTTTGCTATTAAACTATCTTTATCTCAGTCCATGAGTTTCACTTTCCTTCCCAGTTCTCACCGTCCCCAGGACACTGTGGAATATTCAGCTGCTGGCTGGGGCTGGGCTGCAACAATATCTTAAACAGGAACCAAGACAGACTAGCCATATAGGATTCGAAAATCTTAGTAGTTTCTACATATAAATAAATATGTTCAAAATATTTGCAGTGAGTTGACAGAATTTCCATCTGATCGATATCAAAAAGCTTCACTTTTCTTTTCTTAACAGTACAAAGATAAGAACCATCTAACTCAAAGCATATTGGACTTGTATGTTTGTGGTGAAGACGTGAGAATCTTGTGATTGTCTAAACCATTTGGAATCAAATGGAAGAACACATGGCCCTGTGCGATGAACACAGGCATGTTTTAGAGGCGACCCAAGTGAGTCATTGATATGGATAAAAATCCAAATGGCAGAATATGTGCAGATTGTAAGGATTTTGAGATGTAAAAAATGTGTGAATTGAGCAGAAGTGTTCTATGTCCTGGAGTTGCTTCTGCTTTGCCTCAGAATTTTTTGTATTTCCTTCCACTGGTATGATTTGAGCATTCGAGGAGAAGAAGGAGAGGGATGTTTCTGAAAAAGGTGGATTTGTTTCTGTGTTTGACCAAGTGTGACTTGAGGTGATAAGCGACACATTACAGGGATCTGCTTGTGGACCCACTTGTAGATTCACATCTCTGCTCGCAGGAAGAAGGAGAGACATCAGAGAGTGCAGAGCCACTCGTGGGTATTCCAGGTTGTGGCCAAATGGGCAGCAGCTACACAGAGCAAAAGTCACTGCAGCTTGAACTTTGATTTCTGATTCTATTGAGCTGAATCAAATTGGCTCCAGAATGTTAGAAAGAGGGGAAAAAGGGAAACTCAAAGGCCAAAGAAAGACGAGCGCTATGAAAACTCAGTCATAGCACAGTAAAGAGCTAAAAATGGCAAAGCTGGGGCTGGAACAAAAGCTTGAAATTTGAATTTAAAAAAAATACAGATGTAAATAGATCTGACTGTTAGGAATTATATTTTGAATTACTTTGAATTGGTGGCCAGGATTTTTTTGGAGGACGTGGGAGAGCCAGAAAAAACATGTGTCTGGGTCCTGGTTTTAAACTTACAAAGTTAGATGATTTGCAGTATACCAGCTGGAACCAAAACCACACCAGAAACTGTGATATCAGTTATAACAGCAAGAGCGATCAAGCAGTAGAAGCATGACCAGACCTTAATCCATGCCTCTGCCTGGCTCTGTTCTCTCCTGTGTAAAAGCATCAGCTGCAGAAGTTGTACCAATTGCCCCACAGTACTTGGTCAGTGCCTAATTAAGTCAAAGAGTAATCACTGCTGGGACCTTTTTGTGCAGTGACACTGGTCTGCCTAGGGATGGCTGCTCTCCCTACCCATACTGCCCAAATGCTGAGCTTCTGTGGGTT
This sequence comes from Phaenicophaeus curvirostris, assembly GCF_032191515.1. Classification (NCBI taxonomy): domain Eukaryota; kingdom Metazoa; phylum Chordata; class Aves; order Cuculiformes; family Cuculidae; genus Phaenicophaeus; species Phaenicophaeus curvirostris. Next base: position 126,221,818 of record NC_091393.1, on the reverse strand, counting down.
ACAGCTTAATATTTCAGAAGAAATGATATCATTTTTTAGGAAAGCAGAATGAGTAGAAGTGAATTATTGTGTGTATCGGCATCAGACACGATGACTGATATGGTTGACTGATATGGTTTATGGTTGGACTCGATGACCCGGTGGGTCTCTTCCACCCTGGTTGTTCTATGATTCTATGACTGGTTCAAATAAGAAGGGATCTTGATAGCTGTCATGAAATTGGGCTTTTCCAGCTGCCCAGTGCTCCCTCTCACTTCTTGCCATGACAACCCTGGCTGGGCTGAGTGGGGTCGTTCTAAGTGTCACACTCCACACTGGAGTTGAGGCAATAGGAGGGAAAGACTGCGTGGAAAAGAGAAATGAGGGTTGCAATCATGATGTTACAAGTTGTCTGGACGTGGTGGGCCTTTTGTTTTCTGGATGCTCCTCTTTGAGCTGACGACTGAGCCTCTGTCTAAGCACAACACACAGAAAATGGTGAAGTGGCAAAGTGACAGCTCAGTATGAAGTCCCAGTGCTCAAATTTTTCATTTTCATTTCAAATCATTGTTTACAAGCTTCATGAGCAACAATTCCAGGATGCAGAATTGCATTTATTGTCCTCCTTCTCATTTGGCTTGGCAGAATAAAGGTCACGAGTGAATCTGTCAGGCTGAGCACTGCATCTTTTGCTCGCTGTGACACATCCAGAGCTAATCTGATGCTGTAGGCTCTGTCACCTTTATCAAATCTCAATTTATCTTCAGTTTGTTGGCAGTTTCAGATAGTTGCTTTTCAAAAGGTTCTGTATTGAATATGTGAATTTGGGGCTTTACATCTTTTTCTCATGAGATGTAGACATGCTGATTAGAGCATTGGCTAAAGATTTCACCTACTTTATGAGTATATCATGTTTTGCACTAGTCTGTTTTTTTGAGAAGGCTTTTCACTTAAGTGCTTGTTTAAACATACTCGGTTTAATGTGAGCAGCACAGTCTAAAATGGTTACAGGGTTTATTGTTGTTTTTTTTTTTCTTTTTTCCCCCTTCCTCGTGTGCAATGCAAAGAATGTGAAAATAAGAGTCAGCTTTAACTTTAGCACTACAACATAGTTCCTTTTAACTTGCCTCAGTCCCATGAGTACCCTGTCACCTTAATTTCTGTTTAGACTAAGACAGGTTTGTAGCACTCTTCTCAGTTATTCATCTCTGAAATTATGTTGACTTGGGACCTCGTGTCTATCTTGAAGTATAATAGTGTCATTTACTGTTAAAGTGCCATCAAGAGATCCTTCCTTTTGTCACATTTGCAGCATCTCCATAGAACCAGATATTTTTCTAAAGATTATGAGACTGGGCCCTGATCCTGACAGTGATTTCTGCAAGTGAAATATTTTGAACCCGCAGTCTTTTAGACCATTAATCTTATAGGAAAAAGGATGCTGTTTACAGCAGCCTGTGGGTTATGACACCTCATAAAACCACTGCTTACTTGGGAAAGAGGATTTTTCCTTTTGGTTTTGTGTGTTTTCCCTGTCTCCAACTTGTTATTTTATTTTAATTTTTAATTTACTTTAGTTTAGCATTTTTAATGCAGGTGTTTCAATTTCTGCATAATTGATGCTTCCTTGATCAAGTTAACACTGGTGTCATCCTCCAAATCCCAGTGCTACCAGTCATATTTCCATTGCAAAATGACTACATCACCTCTGGCTTTTAAAATAGAATATTGTATAAGTTAAACATGGAAAGACATCTTTATGAAATCTCAGTTTGATGAACTATTTCAGCTTTTAGCTGTAACATTTTCCAGATTTAATCTGGGATATTCCCCCCTTTATTCTTCAGCTATATTCCTGTGTTTTCATGTATAGGTGAATCCAAGATGATTCCACCTGCTCCATGGCTTCTCAACATTTCCACCGAGGAAAACCACCATGGGAAATAACACTAAAAAAGCTGGATCTTTACTCTTTCCCATATCACATGCAGACATTCCCAGTGTTAAAACACATCTTTCTCATTACTAGCACACAGATGACAGTTCACAGCTGAGTTTGCTGCAGGAACATCGATTTGTTTCTGTACATCTTTGTCATAATTACCAGCATTCAGAACCTAGAGTGTCAGACTTTACAAAACCAGGCATGTAGAGAAGCTGCTTTTTTTTGCTGTCAAGGTTTCTGTTACACAATAAGAGCTGTTGTTTCAGGATTCTTTATTGTTTGCTGCCGTTTTCTTGTTGGCGGCTTTTTCTTCTAGGTCTTCCTGCCCTTTATTTCAAGGATTTCCTGAGATACACAAGGACAATTTTTTTTTTCCTGCTTTAGGTTTGGTCTCCTGCTCTGAAATAGTCCCT